>NW_005871109.1:4574953-4620450 GCF_000147115.1 Myotis lucifugus
CTTTTAAGCCCATTACCTTGAAGAGATCCTATCAAATGGCCATTGTGTTGTCTGCAGCTTACTCACACTATTGTGTTCCACAACCAGTGATGGGTAAGAAGAGGGACTGTAAGAGTGTCTACCAGCACTGTAACTATAGTCAGTAATAAAGTATTGTACACTTAAGATTTATAAACATGAAGATACTATGTTTAACATTCAGCTGAAATACTTTTTTAAAAAATATATATATTTTATTGATTTTTTTACAGAGAGGAAGGGAGAGGGATAGAGAGTTAGAAACATTGATGAGAGAGAAACATCGATCAGCTGCCTCCTGCACACTCCCTACTGGGTATGTGCCCGCAACCAAGGTACATGCCCTTGGCCGGAATCGAACCTGGGACCCTTCAGTCCGCAGGCCGACGCTCTATCCACTGAGCCAAACCGGTTAGGGCATGAAATACTTTTGAGTCGAGTTTAAAATGTATTAAATGAAAAGAGTGTCTAGCAGAAAATGGAATTTTATTTTTAAATAGTTTAAAATGTCTCCAGCGTACTTTGGCTTTTTAAGCTCTATGCATAGACAGTAAAGCCAAATAACTTTAGTAACTCAGAAATGAATTGCTCTCAATGTATAAATCCACTCAAATGAAATAAATGTTGTTTTGAAGATGCTGCTAGTGAGAGTGACAATAATCCAGGGTTTTCCTGGAAAGTGTTTTCCAGGTAGTGCATCACAAAAGATTGTCATTTGCTTTGTGATAGCAGTCAGTTGATTTATTCCTTTAAAAAAAAAAACCTAATTCTGTTCAGAAAATAAAAACTTGAAACCTCCAAAGTACTTTTAAATTATCTTATTTTATCATTTGAACAACACAACACAGTTATTTTTTATGATGCTGTCAAATGACTTCTGTAGACTACACATCTATAGGAAGATAGAGGGAAGAGAAGTGAAAGCATGCCTTCATGGACTCCTTGGGTTTGGATAAATAGGTTTTGGATAAGAGAAGGGAATGGGATTGAAGGTGAATGTGAACCCTTTATGTGTGTCAATAAAGAGAGTAACTTATCAGGGGTGAAGAATTTTTGTAATTAGTAGGAAATAAGGTTGGCCATGGCATGGTCAAAATTATGTGATAATATGGAGGACTTTAAAGGGCTAGGCAAACCCAGCTGGCGTGGGTCAGTGGTTTAGCAATTGACCTAGGAACCAGAAGGTCATGGTTCCATTCTTTCTCATCATTGATTTTCTATCTTTCTCTCTCACTTCCTCTCTAAAAATCAATAAAAACATATTTAAAAAAAAAATTCCTAGTTTTTTCTTTTTCTTGTCTTCCTTTCTCTGTCAGTTTGTCTCTAGTTAGTGTTAGGATTCTCTGTACCTTTTGTGGGTAGGAAATTTTACATAAGAGGTTTTGATTTACTTGCTGGTGGTAATCAGCTTGTGATGTGATGTCATTCGAAATACTTAGCCACCGATTTTTCAGGTTATAAAAAAGGAATTTTTGTTCACTGCAGGTGGTAACTTGAAATTCAAAAAAGAAAAGATTTTAGAGAACAGATAAAATTGTTAGTAACTCTTAATTGAAAAATATATACTAATGACACTAAATAAATTTGTATTTTTATTAATTGACATATCTACCTAACTTTGACAAATAGTTGTCATTGTGTGTATGTTTGCAGTATTTCACACAGTATATGCAGTGTTTGGTACATTTGGTGTGTGCCTTGCCATGACTGGTCTCTAATCTAACATCTGAGCCTTACAGACTAAGGACTACTGTGAAGACTTGAGAAAGGCAATACACTGAAATCTAATTCTTTTTTTTTTTAATACATCTTTATTGTTCAGATTATTACAGTTGTTCCTCTTTTTTCCCCCCATAACTCCCCTCCACCCAGTTCCCACTCCACCCTCTGCCCTTACCCCCACACTGTCTTCATCCATAGGTGTACGATTTTTGTCCAGTCTCTTCCCACACCCCCCAAACCCTTTCCCCCTCGGAGAATTGTCAGTCCACTCCCTTTCTATGCCCCTGATTCTATTGTATTCACCAGTTTACTCTGTTCATCAGATTTTTTATTCACTTGATTTTTAGATTCACTTATTGATAGATATGTATTTGTTGTTCATAATTTTTATCTTTACCTTTTTCTTCTTCTTCCTCTTCTTAAAGAATACCTTTCAGGATTTCATATAATACTGGTTTGGTGGTGATAAACTCCTTTAACTCTTTCTTATCAGTGAAGCTCTTTATCTGACCTTCAATTCTGAATGATAGCTTTGCTGGATAAAGTAATCTTGGTTGTAGGTTCTTGCTATTTATCACTTTGAATATTTCTTGCCACTCCCTTCTGGCCTGCATAGTTTCTGTTGAGAAATCAGCTGACAGTCGTATGGGTACTCCCTTGTAGGTAACTGACTTTTTTTCTCTTGCTGCTTTTAAGATTCTCTCTTTGTCTTTTGCTCTTGGCATTTTAATTATGATGTGTCTTGGTGTGGTCCTCTTTGGATTCCTTTTGTTTGGGGTTCTCTGGGGTTCCTGGACTTGTAAGTCTATTTCTTTCACCAGGTAGGGGAAGTTTTCTGTCATTATTTCTTCAAATAGGTTTTCAATATCTTGCTCTCTCTCTTCTTCTGGCACCCCTATAATTCGGATGTTGGTACGCTTGAAGTTGTCCCAGAGGCTCCTTACACTATCTTGATATTTTTGGATTCTTTTTTCTTTTCCGGTTGGGTATTTTTTGCTTCTTCGCATTTCAAATCTTTGACTTGATTCTTGCGCTCCTCATGTCTGCTGTTGGATCTCTGTATATTATTCTTTATTTCAGTCAGTGTATGCTTAATTTCTAGTTGGTCTTTTTTCATATCCTCCAGGGTCTCACCAAATTTATCGGCGGTTTCCAGAAAATTCTTGAAAAACCTTATAACCGTGGTTTTGAACTCTATATCCAGTCATTTGCTTTCCTCCATTTCTGTCATTTGTGACCTGTTTGTTTCTTTGTCTCCGCATTTTGGCTACTTCCCTGTGTTGGTAGAGTGGCTTTGTGTGCTAGGTGTCCTATAGGGCCCAGTGGCTCAGCCTCCCCAATTACCTGAGGTGGACACTCTTGGCGGACCCCTTTGTGGGCTGTGTGCACAGTCTTGTTGTAGTTAAGCCTTGATTGTTGTAGGTATCACTGGGAGGAATTGACCTCCAGGCCAATTGTCTGTGAGAATCAGCTGTGTCTACAGTGGGAGAACTTCTGTGCTGAAGACACCCTTATGGGGCAGGACTTGCTTCAGTGGGGCTTTGGTGCTCACTGAGTTTTCCCCCTGAGTGTGTCCCTTATGGATCTGAGGAGTTGTAATCTGGATGGTCCCACTCTGACCACTGGGTACACTGGCACTTGGATCTCTAAGGAGGTGCTAATTTAGCCTCTGCCTGAGGCTACCCAGCAGGAGCTATGGAGAGATCTGCAGATTCCTCTTACTTGTTTGGGGTTTGGAGGTGCCCAGATGAGGCCCAGCTGTGAAGCAATGCAAGCTGCTGTGGGGCCTTGGGCCTTCTTTTGGATGTTCTGGGTCTCTCTGACCCAGCTACAGTTGGTTAGGTAATTTTAGATCTCAAAGGGCCAGCCCATTCATATGCAAAAGCCTCTGCTAGCAGCTTGGGTGGGGCGGGGTCTCAGGGAATCAACAGGGCGGAGCAAACAGCTATGGCTGATCCTCAGCCCTGTCCTAAGAGGCCCTCGGGTCTCAGTGACCCGTCTCAGTGTCCCACAGTAACCGCTGCAAGCATCTCTGAGAGAAAGCCGCCCTCGAGTTCCGCCCGCTGCCAGACAGTCCAGTTTCTCCCTGTATGAGTCTGGGTCCCCAGAGACTTCCCGGAACTGGAGTTCAGAGCCGTAGGGAGCTTGTGACTCCCGATTGAAAAAGACACCAGCGTCCTCCATTGCCAGCCCTTTCCGCGCACACCTCCGTACCTCTGCACTTTACTTCCGCACCTCCTCTGAGTCTCAGTGTGCTTTTCTCTTTCCTTCTAGTTGTAGAATTTCCACTCAGCCAGCCTTCCTGTGGTTCTGGATGATGTCTGTTTTGTCTTTTAGTTGTAGTTTTGAAGTGGTTGTGCGAGGCAACAATTTCAGGTGTTTACCTATGCCACCATCTTGGTTTCTCCTCCCAGTTTAATATTCTGAAATCTAATTCTTGCATGATGAAGAAGGGTGAGAAACAGGAGGTAGAACCACTTAAAAAGCTCTTGACCTAATCTGTATGCGAGCATGCTTGGAACAAGGTATTTTCTTTTCTTTTGTGTTATTTGTCCTCGATGATCTGTTTACTAGCAAGTCGTAGAAGTTCCCCATTTTTACTTAAGAGAATTCCTAAAATTGTGTTTTTTCCACATGTAAGTTATTACCCTTTTGAGCAGTGTGAAATCAATTTGATCAGTAAAGATGAGCCATTTAAAAAAAGAGAGAGAAAATAGAGTGCTTTACAGGTAGCAGGGGATGTTTTCTTTGAATTTCTTTTTAGTTATATAGAATATATACATATATATTGATTTCAGAGAGGAAAAGAAAGGGAGGGAGACGGAAGAAAGAATTATTGATTGGCTGCCCCCACTGGGGACTGAGCCTGCAACCCGGGCATGTGCTCTTGACCAGAATCAACCCAGGACCCTTCAGTCCACAGGTCAATACTCTATCCACTGAGCCAAACCAGCTAGGGCCAGTTATATAGGTTTTGTGTGTATCAGATCATGATATAAAATATATTGCTTATTGTGGAATGCAGGCAAAAATGTTTGAGAAACACTGTCTTGAAGTTGTTTATTTGCTTTTAGAAGATAATATTGCTAGAACTTGGACAATAAATCCCTCTTAAATGCTTATTCTAGATCCTGCCATGCTAATTTGTTTAAACAAATACTCTTTGAGGATCTGCTATGAGCAAGGTACTAGCTAAGAGGAAAAAGAAAGCTCTGGTTACTGATAACTGGGAACTAAAGTTAGATTAAAATTGGCAACTGGACATTAACCAATGTATTATTAGCCTGATTTGTTGATGCCAGTCTCAATCCAAATATTATGTATCAGGATTCTTTTGCTTATAATTAATAGAAAACACAATTTAAATCCTTGCTAAAAGGAAGTTTATTGATTCATAGAATTAAAAAGTTGAGAGATTAAGTGGGATTCACTGGCTTCAGTCTGGAACCAGTGGCTCAATGGTAACATCAGGATTAGATTTCTTTCATGTCGTGGTCTGCTTAGTTGATGTTAGCTTTACTTTAAGGTTGATTCCTCTTGAAGGTAGCTAAATGCTATCTTGTTAATTTTGAGAATCATTTTCTTAACATTAACAATAAAAGTCTAGTTATTCACTCTGATTAGATTGTCAATCAAATGCACTGTTCTCAGAAGGTAAGAATAACATGATTGGGCCAGCCTGATCCTACACCTAGAAAAGAGAGTAGAAATGAAGAAAGTGAACTTGTAATACCTATTTTGGGTTAGAGTATATATAAGGAAAGGATAAAGATTCCAATCAAAGGTGCTGCTTCAGATGATACACTATCAAGTCCAGGCTGTTTTCATGAAAGGAAGAGAAGTGAGGAATCCAACAGAAAGTAGAAAACGAAGTGAGTAAGCTCAAGAAAGAATACAAGCGATCAAAGAATGACATACTGGAGTTTAAAATGTCCATGGTGGAGCAGTCTCAGGTGATGTGAGAACTTAGTGTACCCTGGAAGTGGTTGGCTAAAGTTGAATAGAAATGAAGGTCTAAAAATTTTGAGGCTGGGTGGATCATACAAATGGATGATGAATCCTTTAGGATTATAAAGAAGTTTGCTATAAGCTTGGTCTCAGTCTTCAGTGATGGGGGGAAGTGCCTGAAAGGCACATCTAATCAGATGATAGTGAGTGAGGGTGTGTGAGTTGAATGGTAGCAGAGTTGTAGGGCATAAGCCTTAAGAGAATGAGCTTTTTTTTTTTTTTATTTTAAATATATATATTTTTTTCTTCTTTTTACAGAGAGGAAGGAAGAGGGATAGAGAGTTAGAAACATCAATGAGAGAGAAACATCGATCAGCTGCCTCCTGCACATCTCCTACTGGGGATGTGCCCACAACCCAGGTACATGCCCTTGACCGGAATCGAACCCGGGACCTTTCAGTCCGCAGGCCGACGCTCTATCCACTGAGCCAAACCGGTTTCGGCAAGAGAATGAGCTTTTATGCAAAATAGGTAGTGCTGTTTCTTCTGCTACCTACAAATATACTTTCTGTGATTTTTAATGGTTATTTTTTTTTTTTTGGTAATTTATAGTTATTTTAACTGTTTAAATTTATGCTTGATGATATTACCACTTTTTTTTAAAAAATATATTTTATTGATTCCCCACAGAGAGGAAGGGAGAGAGACAGAGAGTCAGAAACATCGATGAGAGAGAAACATCGATCAGCCACCTCCTGCACATCTCCCACCGGGGATATGCCCACAACCAAGGCACATGCCCTTGACCGGAATCGAACCTGGGACCTTTCAGTCCGCAGGCCGACGCTCTATCCACTGAGCCAAACCAGCTTTGGCACCACTTTTATTAATAATTTAAAAATTTGAAAGTCTTTGAAATAAAATCTACTTCCAACAGTATTACAGTAGATTCTTGTGAACTTAAAAACTTGTTAGAGTCCCTGTAAAGTTATATTCTCAGGAGATATGTATCTTTGCTTCCTTCATGTTAGGATTAAATAGGTCTAACGGAAACAGAATATTGAGAACTAATGGACTAGATGACCATTATTCCTAAGATCTTAAAGACATAGGAAGATTTTGATATGTAAGTAATAAGAGAAATAGGAAGTTAGTACAAGGGCATTAAGGTTAAATTAGGCTTTTTCAGGATGTACCTATACATATTAGAAGTTGGAGAAAAGGTACTTGTAAGAGGGAGGAATTAAAGATACTACGTGAATGGAGAAATAATTCTGAGAGAAAGATCTGAAAGGGAGTATGCTGGCATTTAATGCAAAGATAAGGGGAACGGGACAAGGGAAGATAATTTTGTGAGCAGATCTTGAGTTAGAGATTGGGAGCTCACTAAAGTGTGGAGGCAGTGTCATTGGTTGATAGTAGTGGAAGGTAAAATTAAAGACTTGAAGAGATTTGAAATAGCCCTCATGGAGAGTGCTGTAAAAGAATTATTGTTTGCCAGTGATAACCTTAATTAAAGATAGAAAAACATGTGAACTTGTTCTAGACCAAGGGAGCACAATGATCTGACTTTTTCTAACAGTACCTTTGGCTAGGGAGGGGTTGGAAAGCAGATAATAGGATGATTCTGATTGTGAATTGGTATGATGGAAGAGTTAGAGGTTAATGAATGTACAAAGTACTGGTGTGGATAGCTCTAAATGCTTAATGACACATGTGTCTAATGCAGCCAGAAGAAGGCACATTATAAATATAGGGTGTCCCCCAAAAATATATACGCACTTTAATAGCTGATAACTCACTCAATTTTCACAGTTGCACTGGTTTTAAATAATGGGTGAAGCCAGACTACACTTTGAACGAAGAAAATTTATCCTAACTTGCCACTAGACTTTTTTTTATGGGGATACATAAAAGATAAAGTTTACAGTATAAAATCAGTAACAGTTGACGAAGTGAGAGCACACAAATACTGAATGAAATTATTCTTGATGTTTGTGATTCCATTGCTTCGAGTTATCAGCAGTGCCTGGACCAGAACAGGCATTGATTAAACAAACAAAAAAAAGACATTGATTTAAAAAATTTATTCATTTGAAAACACGCATTGATAAAAACAATATTCATTTCTGTAGAAGCTTTTAAAATTTGAAAATGAACTGTATATTAATAAACACTGACTTTATAATCATTCAAAGTGCATATACATTTTTGGGGACACCCTGTATTTATGCTACACATTTAGATGTAGAGTTATCCTTAGAACAAATTCTTTACCTTTTATCTGTTTAGAAGTAAATGAATTACATGCTAGTATCTGGGTTTATTAGGATTATATTCAAGAAGGATTTTTGAATCATATTATCCAGTTTTCCTATTTACCAGTTTGTTTGAAAGGGGGCTTCAAAATGGAATGTCACTTAGTTTTATTGCATTCTTATCAGTGTTTATATTACTGTTGAACACAATGTTTACAAAAGTTTGCCTAATTTTAGAAAGTGAAGAAAATGAACTTGGAGGTTAATTTGTTCAAGTGTCTATTTCATCATCCAACTGTAAGACAGGTAGCAATCAGAGATGTGTAGTTAAAGAACTGTCAGGGTAGTTAGTGTTCTGTAGTCCTGTTAAATGTTGTCTGACACCTTTCTCACCTCTAACTCTTTACTTAGGACTGGTGAGTTCATAATGGAAAGAAAAATATTACAGTTTAATTTTAGGACTAGCATGCTAAATGTCTTATTTAATTTTTTTTAAAAATATGTTTTTATTGATTTCAGAGAGGAAAGGAGAGGCAGAGAAAGATAGAGACATCAGTGATGAGAGAGAATCATTGCTTGGCTGCCTCCTGCACACCCTCTACTGGGGATAGAGCCAGCAGCCTGGGCATGTGCCCTGACTGGGAATTGAATCAGTGACTCTTGGTTCCTGGGTCAACACTCAACTGCTGAGCCACACCCGGTTGGGCTAATTTTTAATTTAAGAGAACTGTGTTACCTGTTGAAGTCTTCAAAATATGTTTAGCCATGGCCGGGTGGCTCAGTTGGTTGGAGTGTTTGGCCCATATACTAAAAGATTGCAGGTTCCATACCCAGTCAGGGTACATACCTAGGTTGCGGGTTCTATCCCTGGTCAAGGTGCATATGGGAAGCAACTGATCAATGAAGGCTGTATATTCTTTTTTATATATATATTTTTTTATTGTTTTCAGAGAAGAAGGGAGAGAGAGATAGAAACATCAATGTTGAGAATCATTGATCGTCTGCCTCCTGCATGCCCCCTACTGGGGATCGAGCCCACACCCCAGGCATGTGACTGGACTCGAACCCGGGACCTTCAGTCTGTAGGCCAACACTCTATCCACTGAGCTAAACTGGTTGGGCAAGGCTGTATATTCTTTTCTCATCTTTTACTCTTCAACTAAATTTCCACCTGTTCTTTGAATCTTGCATCCATCACTCAAGCCCAGTAATCTTGCTTTTCTATAAACTTCAAAGCCCCTTTTAACATTCCTTGGGGGTCTAGCTAAGAGCAGCATCAGATTCTTAAGAGTTGAGATTGAGCAAAATATTTGGTACATAATTGATGTTCAGCAGATAGTTCTAAGCAACAATACATTTGAGGGCACACCTTGTATAGTAGAAACCCTAAGAGATGTTCCAAGAAAGGGGAGAAAATCAGCCATTTATTCTTAGAAGTTATTCTGTGTACACAAATGTCTATTCTACAGGATGAAAAAACAAAAAATCAAGTTATTGGTGGTTTTGAAGAGTTTAAAAGATACCCTTAATATTAAATTATTTGTATCAATACTTTTTTTTTTAATATATTTTTATTGATTTTTTTACAGACAGGAAGGGGTAGGGATAGAGAGCTAGAAACATCGATGAGAGAGAAACATCGACCAGCCGCCTCCCGCACACCTCGCACTGGGGATGTGCCCGCAACCAAGGCACATGCCCTTGACCGGAATCGAACCCGGGACCTTTCAGTCCGCAGGCCGACGCTCTATCCACCGAGCCAAACCGGTTTTGGCAATGTATCAATACTTTTTGTACTCTGGACCTGATTTTAGCAAGGAAGTAAGTGGAAAGTAAGGGCTAGGCAAATTAATTCCAGATAGATTTAAAAGTAGCATACCTTGAAGAAGTAATAGGCCTCCAGAAAAATCATACAGACTATACACCTATGTTAATTTGGTATTTGTTGTTGTTATTGTTTTTAGAGAGAGAAGGGAGGGAGGGAGAGAGAGAAACATCAGTGTGAGGGAGAAAGATGGATCAGTTGTCTCCTACCCACCCCAACTGGCTATTGAACCCACAACCTAGGTATGTGCCCTGATCTGGAATCGAACCTGCAACCTTTTTGGTGTAGGGGACGATGCTCCAACCAACTGAGCCACCTGGCCAGGGCAATGTGTCTTTGCTTTGATGTCAACCTATCAAAAACTATGTCAAAATACTCAATATTTATATACTAGAGGCCCGGTGCACGGATTCGTGCACTGGTGGGGGGGGGGCATGGCCTGCAGGGATTGGCCCGCTGTGGGAGTGCCACACATCCTGGTCAGCTGAGCGGCTGTGGACCCGCCCTCTGAGTGGCTGTGGATCTGCCCTCTGAGTGGCTGTGGACCCGTGCTCTGAGTGGCTGCTCCTGCTGTGGAAGCGCTGCTCATCCCGGTCAGAAACATAGCTTTATTTCGATAGAGACATGCTAAATACAAAGGGCTGACATAAATGAGTTCATCGTTAACATAAAATAATAGGACATTTTAATAAAAATTAACTTTTTCTTGAACATTAACTTACCAGACACTGAATAACTGCACAAATTAATAAGCATAATGCAAATAAGTCTATTTTTCTTGTTCTTTGAAAGAGAAATATTTCCTGTTGCGCACACCAAACAACTCAGTACAAGACTAGTAATGTGGCAACCTGCCGCTAAAATATTCACTGCTTATATTAGTGGGGAGAAATGGTGCGCCTGTGCATAAGGCGCATAAGGGAAATGGATACAACATGATTATAGTTATTAGTCATGAGCAAAAGTTGTAATTTGTTGTTAATAACTAGTGGCCTGGTGCACGAAATTCATGCACGGGGGGGGGGGGGTTCCCCTCAGCCCGGCCTGCACTCTCTCCAATCTGGGACATCCCTCTCTCAATCTGGGACTGCTGGCTCCTAACCACTCACCTGCCTGCCTGCTTGATTGCCCCTAACCACTTTGCCTGCCAGCCTGCTCACCCCCAACTGCCCGCCCCCCGCTGGCCTGATCACCCCCCACTGCCCCCTACTGCCGGCCTGATTGCCCCTAACTGCCTCTGCCTCAGCCCTGCCACCATGGCTTTGTCCGGAAGGACATCCAGAAGGTCTCCTGGTCTAATTAGCCTATTACCCTTTATTGGTATAGATTATGTATAACAGGATATTGTAAAAATTAAGCTATGAAATTTTTATTAAAACGTTTCTTATACACCGCTATATTGGCTGGGCTGCAAAAATATTCCTTGTGGGCTGCATGCGGCCCGTGGGCCATAAGCTTGACATGCTTGAACTAGAGTATTAAGAGACAGGCATGCCGCTGCCCTGACTGGGTGGCTCAGTTGATTGTTCTCCTGTACACCAAAAGGTTGCGGATTCAGTTCCCAGTCAGGGCACCTACCTAGGTTGTGGATTTGATCCCCAGTCGGGGTGTGTGCAGGAGGCAACCGATGGATGTTTCTCTCTAACATCAATGTTTCTCTCTCTCTCTCTCCTCCTCCTGCCCCCTACGCTTCCCCTCCTCTTTTCCCCTTACCTCTCTCCCTCTCTCCTCCCTCCCTCTCTCTTTTCCTTCCTTTCTCTAAAATCAATTTAAAATACACACACACACACAAGGGAGAGGGATAGAGAGTTAGAAACATCGATGAGAGAGATCGATCAGCTGCCTCCTGCACGCCCCCCAGTGGGGATGTGCCCACAACCAAGGTACATGCCCTTGACCGGAATCGAACCTGGGACCCTTCAGTCCGCAGGCCGACGCTCTATCCACCAAGCCAAACCGGTTCGGCTCCCTCCCTCTCTCTTTTCCTTCCTTTCTCTAAAATCAATTTAAAATACACACACACACACACACACACACACACACACACACACAGCATATCTTCTGGTGAGGATTAAAAAAAAAATGCAAGTATGCTTGGTTTATTTTTCATTGAAGGTATCTTTTGTATTATTTTATGGTCCCACTCGTGGCCTGGTGCATGGATTCATGCACATTGAAAGGAAATTAATTAGGAGAAATTTTAATATCGCTATTCGCCCTTTCTCTATAATAGAAGTGTCAACCAAATTCATGATTGACAATGACAGATCGAAACACATGCGTGCGATTGGCGCCAGTGAGAGCTTTTATGTATCTCACATGCACAAGTCAACTTAGCCTTTTATCTATAACTAGAGGCCCGAAGTACGAAATTTGTGCAAGGGGCTCGGCCCTCACAGCTGTGGTGGCTTGTCTCGGCCCTCGCCCCGGCTTCATCCAGAAGTACGTTTGGCTATGACACTCTTCCAGATGACCTTCCGGATGAAGCCGGGTCTGCGGAGGAAGTCCGGGTCCCGGGTGCCAGAGGGAAGCTGGTGCTGGCAGCCGGGGAAAGGAAGGCCTACTCTTGCATGAATTTCATGCATCAGGCCTCTAGTATATATAGAATAAACTTGCTTAATTAGACCTGTTTTAGCTAAACTTTTTCCAGCCCAGTGAAGCACCCCAACTTATCTTTCAGGTAATTGTCAGCAACACAGCAGTAAATATCAACATGAAGCAGATTATTATTGTAGATCATGCAGGGAGAGCAAACGGTAAACTATTTAACTGCAGCAGCGTTTGACTATATTCTGCACAATGAGAAACCGGAAGTCATTTTCAAGGTCCACCATTTCTTACTTCTTTTCAGTCGGGTCAAGTTTCTAAACTTTCTAAATCTCCGTTTTCTGGCTAATGAAAAGAAAATAGGTTTCCACCAAGTCTCCTATCTACCTACTCCAGGACTTCTGTGAGGATCAAATGAGATGAGGCATGGGAAAATGCTTCACAGACTTTTGGTTAAAGGGTGAAATGTTTGCACCTGGCTATAAAGCAAGTCATATTCCTGGGCTGAAGAAACTGCAAGGAGGCTAGTCGTTGCTAGGGAGAGGAAGCCGGGCGTTGCTACGTGATGTCATTACCCAGATGGACACTTAGCATATTAGCCTTTTATATGTATAGATTTTTTTTCCTGCAGTGCATTTTAGAAGTATGATATGAGCAAATAAATTTCTATTTGTGTCTTGGTTTTTGAAGTAAAGTTCTTTTTGAGATTAAGATGAAACATAACAAAGTTAAAATGGTATGTACTAGTTAAGAGGTTAGACTGATTTGTGATATGTATACATTATAGAAAGTTGGAAAAGAACATTTTTTAACCCTAGTGTTCACATACTAGAACTCAATAAACCTTATATTATCTTTTAGAAAACCTGCTTTAATGAACAGGTAAGAATAATTTACATTTAGTATATTAAAGCATTAACCTAAGCAATTGGTGTTTCAGCAGAGATTATGAGTTAACTGTAAATTGATAGTAAAATGCCTTGGAGATATACTTAACACTATTTGGTTGCTTAGTACTTTTTTTTTTAATAGTGTAACTTCCTTTGGGCCTCTATTTACTTACCTTTAAAATAGGTAGGGTGAATCAGATTGTTGTTTCTTAAGCTTTAATGTGCATGCAGATCTCCTGGGTATCTTATTAAAATACAGATTCTGATTTAGTAGGTCTGGAATTTTGGCCTGAGAATCTGCAGTTTCAACACGCTCACTGATGAAGTTGATTCCTGTAGTTCACAGAACATGCTTTGAGTAGGAAGGGCTTGATGGTTTCTATTGCTTTATGTTCAACATAGAATTTAGCAAAATCTTGCTAATTCAGTTGTAACATAAACTCATAATGAGACAAAAGATAACATGAAAGTTAAAGCTTTTGGGTTGAAAAGGAACAGTAATCTGTTTAAACCAGCACAAATAAAAAGGGAAGTTGGCCCTGGCTGGTTTGGCTCAATGGATAGAGCGTTGGCCTGTGGATCAAAGAGTCCCGGGTTCGATTCTGGTCAAGGCATGTATCTTGGTTGCAGGCTCCTCTCTGGCCTGGGCCCTGTTCAGGGTAGGAAGCAACCAATCGATGGTTTCTCTCACATCGATATTTCTCTCTGTCTTCCCCTCTCTCTTCCACTCTCTCTAAAAAGCAATGGAAAAATATTCTTGGGTGAGGATGTAAGTAAGTAAATAAATAAATAAGGAAGTTGTTCTAAGAATATAAGAGACAATCTCACTGGTATCTATGAGCAAGAAATAATTTAGCCAGGTTTCAAGTGAAGTGGAAAGTTAAAAATCCAGTAGCTGATCTATATCTCCCATTTCTGCTCTTTGGATTTCTTTTCCAATCTCCCCTCTTATGTTTTCTGTTACATGTCTTTGGCTTGCCATGTTATTGACTGTGGCCTATATTGTTTGACTTCTCAGCCTCAAGACCTTGACAGCAGTATCTTTTTTTCTTAGTTTAGAATTCAGCGGTTCTCAACCTGTGGGTCGCGACCCCTTTAAATACATCCTGCATATCAGATATTTACATTATGATTCATAACAGTAGCAAAATTACAGTTATGAAGTAGCAACGAAAATAATTTTATGGTTGGAGGTCACCACAACATGAGGAACTGTATTAAAGGGTCACGGCATTAGGAAGGTTGAGAACCACTGGTTTAGATGCTTAGGAATGAATTGTTTCTACTTGTCAGGTGTCCAACCTTGATTGAGCTAGCCTTCTATGTTTGGGATCACATGGTAAGAATAGGGCCAATGAGATTAGCCTCTTTGGAGAGGGGGGTGGACATGGGAAAGGTGCTTGTTGCCAGAGAAGGGGAGTCTTACTAGAGCAGGCAATAACATTTGCCTGATACACCTTTATAAATTTTCATGAAGAATGATTTGCTAAATTGAATCGAGTAAAAGCATACTTCATAAAAGCATGAATAAAAGTTATATAGACAGTGATTGGGTGGGGCATAGTGGTAAATCCATTCTCAGAGAACTGAAAGTAATAAATCCTAATTATAGTATACATATATTTTTTAAATCTCATGAATGTTATCAGTATATACATGGAATAATGTATCTGCCTCTTCCCCAGTGAGTACTATTAAGGTGTACTATTGACTGCTTCCAGGGAAAAACAGCCTGCTCATTCTTCTGCTTATTGTTTCCTGGATCTCATTTCATACTTTTATCTTGCATAAAATTTTAAAGGTAACATTAAGATTAACTTGTGAGGGAATGCAAACAAATTGTCCCATTCTTGGTATCGCAGATAGAGCCACCCAGATACATTTGAGGTTCAACTATATTCTGAAGCCTTTGGTGTAGAGAGAAACATTAACCAGTTGCATTAGCACAGCAGTTTTCATTTGGTGTGCCATGGCAGTGCTGCAAGAATTTTTAAAACATGCCATACCTGACTATCTAGTCAGGGGCACTGACCTATTTTCCCTTAGATTGTTAAATAAAATAAAAAAATGACAACAGTCAACATAATAGCTGTCTGGTATGAATGAATCAAAATTATACTTAATTTTTTGTCAGTGCCACAGAATTTTAGTAATTCATTAAGGTGTGCCATGAGATTAAAAAAGTTGAAAATCACTGCATTAGCAAAATCTCTAGGTTTTTATGACAGTTGACGTAATTGCCAGAGTACCTCATTTTTCCTAAGAGGCTATTTTGCCTATGCTGTCACCTCCCATTATTTATATATGTAAAAGGCTAATATGCAAAGTGTCCCCTCGAGTTCAACCAGACCAGGAGTTTGATTGCTCGCTATGACATGTGCTGACCACAAGGGGGCAGTGTGGAATGAAGGAAAGCCCTGGCCGGCATCCAGAAGGCCCCGATAGGCCCTGATCGCTGGGCCAGGCCTGGGGACCCTACCTGTGCATGAATTTCATGCACCGGGCCTCTGGTAGATAATAAAATTGAAAGTCAGTGATAGCACTTAGAGCAATACCTATTTTCCCCCTTTGGCTTATCAACAAACCAGTGCTACAAATTCTGGTGTTTTGTTTTTGTTTTTTTTTGATTTTTTATGCTTCTAAAACGGATATAGGCCAGACCTGGCTGGAGTGGCTCAGTTGGTTGGGTATCGTCCCTTGCACCAAAAGATTGCCAATCTGATTCCTGGCCAGGGCACATGCCCGTGTTGTGGGCTGCCAATTGATGTTTCTCTCTATCCCTCTCTCCCCCTTCCCATCTCTAATATCAGTAAAAACATATTTTAAAAATAAATAAATAAAAATAAAATAAAATGGATATAGGCAGAAAAGTACTATGCCTGGTTAATAACTGTACCTAAATTTAATGTTACAGGTTTTTTTGGGGGGCAAAAGTGTGAACAGCTTTTTGGGAGTAAAGCCTTTAAGGAAATTATTTGCTGGTTTGGAATACTGTCTTCCTTTATATTTATTATAATTATAACATCTTTTTTTATTTATTTGTTTCAGAAAAAGCCTGTGTAGAAGCTGGGTCAGCAAGAATGTCACTTCTTATATTGGTGTCCATTTTCTTATCTGCGGCTTTCGTTATGTTTTTGGTATATAAAAACTTTCCTCAGCTTAGTGAGTAAGTATACTGAAAGAAACTGAAAATATCTAGACATCTGTAGATTAAAAGTTAAACTAATTTTAAGCAACAGCACTGTCATGGTGATTGTATATTAGCTCTCACGGATTGTGACAAGTTCATATTGATATTGACACTGTTATTTAAATACTTCTTGCCCTGGCTGGTAAGAGTTGGTTGAGCGTTGTCCCATGTACCAAAAGGTTGGTGGTTCGATTCTTGGTCAGGGCACATGCCCTGGTTGTGGGCTTGATCTTCAGTAGGGGGCATGTAGGAAGCAATGGGTAGATGTTTCTTTCTCATCAATGTTTCTCTCTCTAAAATCAATTAAAACCTATTTTTAAAAAATTACTTCTGCCCTAGCTGGTTTGGCTGAATGAATAAAGCATCAGCCTGCAGACTGAAGGGTCCCAAGTTCGATTCTGGCCAAGGGCACATGCCTGGGTTGCAGGCATCATCTCCAGTAGGGGGCGTGCAGGAGGCAGCCAATCAATGATTCTCTCTCATCATTAATGTTTCTATCTCTCCTTCTCCCTTCCTCTCTAAAAAAAAAAATCAATAAAATATATATTTTTAAAAAAATTACTTCTGTCCAAATATACCTCTTGATTTTCTATGAAAGATTTTTCTAGCACTGCTCCTCTAATTAAGGTCTAATGTTTTTAATGATCTTGCATATATGTATGTGCTTATTTACCTCCTTCTCCTCTTCTCCCTTCACTTGCATACATATATACATATAAAACTAACTTAAAGTTTTGTGAAACAAGTGGTGGTTTCTGATATTTTCTAAACTATTTGGTTTATTGCATTTTATTTTTTAATGATAATAGTGATCAAGTAAGTTTATTTTACAGTCTATAATAGATATTGACCTTATTTTGTAAAATAGTGATGATCTTCTCTGCTTTCCCCTTTTTATCCATCCCTGTTTTCTCCCTTCTTACTTTTCTTTATGACCAAATTTTGTCTTCTGTTTACTCGTTTCCTCATCCATTAGTTCTGTGTCTCCCGGCACTTTTTCTTTTCCCTGTTTTATGGAAATAATATGGTCTCAATATGTACTTTTCACAGTGAAATGGACCTTGCAAAAGAATACTGAAATGTAGTTAGACTTTCAACCAGGGCCAGCCTGGTGTGGTAACAGATAACTGAAATGTGATTTCATAGTACCAGGAAGTTACTGTTTCCTCTAAATTCCTCACTAACAATTTCTTATGCTTGAAAATGTATAGTTAAACTTATATATATTTTAATACTTTGATTTCTTGAAATGCCTTTGGGAAGAGAGCATGTATTATGTTAATACTAGTATGATTGAATTTTAGATTCTGTCTGGTTTTGATCAGAGATTAGGAAATAGAGAACTGATTGAAAGAGGGAAATAGAGTATAGATTAAGGTTGTCTTTGTTTTCACTCTGCTTTAAGAATATTACATGTATATAATATGTTATTATAAACCTGTTGTTCTGCTTATTTCTTTCTATGTGTTATGTGTGTGTATAAGCATGCATGTGGCAGTGTTTAAATTTATAGTGAGAAAACCCATTTTAGTTTACCTGCTATTTTTCCTTTTTTATTTTTATTTCAGAGAGAGGAAGGGAGAGGGAGAGAGGGGTAGAAACATCAATGATGAGAGATAATCATTGACTGGGTGTTTCCTGCACACCTGCTACTGGGGATGAGCCTGCAACCTGGTCATGTGCCTTGCCCGGGAATCAAACCGAACTGTGACCTCCTGGTTTATGGGTCGACACTCAACCACTGAGCCACATCAGCTGGGCATTTACCTGCTTTTTAAAAATATATATATTTTATTGTTTGTTTTGTTTTTTACAGATAGGAAGGGAGAGGGATAGAGAGTTAGGAACATCTATGAGAGAGAAACATCAATCAGCTGCCTCCTGCACACCCCCTACTGGGTATGTGCCCGCAAAGAAGGTACATGCCCTTGACCGAATCAACCTTGGACCCTTCAGTCGGCAGGCCGACACTCTATCCACTGAGCCAAACCGCTTAGGGCTTACCTGCTATTTTTATAGGACTTAAGCAGTACTCCATCATTGTTCTGCAAGGTCAGTTACATTTTATCATGTAAACAAATGGGCACAATATACACTAAATGCAAAGGTGATTATTTGAGGCTTTTATAAGCAAGAAATTATTCAGTTCCAAGCAAGAAACCAAATATAAAGTAAAATTAATAGAAAGGGGGAAAATGTTAAAGTTATTTGAAATTTATTTTCTAATTATAGTTGACATACAATGTTATGTTAGTTTCAGGTGTATAACAGAAAATGTTTTAAGTTTTCTGGATTCTGAGCTGGAATATTTCAGAAAGGGTACAGATTATAAATTTAATAAAATGCTTACTTAATTTCAGTTGTAATTGATTATTGACTTTAGCTTATCGTGAGGATTACCCAAAATGATGTTAAATGTGTTTTAAATATTGCTAACATCAGTGGTTTATTTCTTAATTCAAAATTTATACCAAAGTTGGAACAAATGCTTTAAAAAACCCATATAGTTTGGGTCACTTTGAACTTTCATATATAGAGCACATGTCTCATATTAATTATATTAAAGCATTAACAAATGTATGGACTTTTAAAGTTAAAATTTATGAATTTATGCTTAATATAGATCAAGGCATCATTTTGGATAAAACTTCATGTTTTGAAGTTGACTGACTGTAATGTTAATTATCTTAGCAAATTTCTGCTTTAAAATTTTTCACTTTGATTTTGTTTTTTTAGAGAAGAAAGAGTGAATATGAAGGTTCCCAGAGATATGGATGATGCCAAGGCTCTAGGGAAAGTTTTATCCAAATATAAGGACACCTTTTATGTACAAGTACTTGTAGCTTACTTTGCTACATATATTTTGTATCCTTTTAACTGAAAAATGTCTTCTAGTTTTGTTCAAGAGAATGGTTTTTTTAAAAATCTGCTGCTCCGTGATACATAACTATTTTTTCTTTTAAAAATTATTAATGCAATATAACAATATTAAATAGAATATTGAAAAATTAAAATGCAAAAATTTCCCACTTTAATCCTATCTCTTCAACTCAATTACTATTTTTGGATATTATGTTTTATTATATTCTGCTTATTTCACTTATTATAAATATTTTCCTTCCCTCTGTATTATTTGAGATAATTATTTTATTTATGATTATTTGTTGTCTTAATTTAATTTAAATAATAATTTTGAATTAGTGGTCACCATACCATAATTTTAAAACATTCTCTTAGGTTTGAAGATATAATTTGTGTTTAATTTTTTTTTAGATTTTGTGTTATGAATCTTTTTGTGTGTGATATTTTTTCTTCCATTTAATGGTTTTCTTTGTCAAAAAAAATTCTAAAAGGATAATTATTCAAAGGATATGGATTTTTAAAAATAGTACTTAGTATTTATTTCTTTGTTTTATAGACATATATGTTATATTTTTAACTAGTCAGGAAAATAACTTTATTCTTTCTAAATATTTTCAAGTTGCTTAGGCTACTAGTGATTAATCTTCTTTTTATTAAATCTTTATTGTTGAAAGTATTACATATGTCCCCTTTTTTCCCCCATAAGCCCCTTCTAGCCCACCCTGCCCCCTGTCCCAGGCCTTCACCACCTTATTGTCTGTGTCCATGGATTATGCATATGTGTATACAAGTTCTTTGGTTGATCTCTTCCCACCTACCTACCCTCTCCCACTTCCCTCTGAGATTCTGCAATCTGTTCTATGCTTCTATGTCTCTGGGTCTTTTTTGTTTATCAGTTTATTTTGTTAATTAGATTCCACATATGAGTGAGATCATGTGATAATTGTCTTTCTCTGACGGGCTTATTTTGCTAAGCATAATACTCTCCAGGTCCCTCCATGCTGTCTCAAAGGGTAAGAGAGCTTTCTTTTTTTACTGCTGCATGAAATAGTGTAAATGTACCACAGCTTTTTTATCCACTCATGTACTGATGGGCACTTGGGCTGTTTCCAAATCTTAGCTATTGTAAATTGTGCTGCTATGAACATAGGGGTGCATACATTCTTTCTGATTGGTATTTCGGGTTTCTTAGGACAAATTCCTAGAAAGTGTCTATTAAGACCCTTTGCCCATATTTTAATTGGATTGTTTATCTAACTTTTGTTAAGTTGTATGAGTTCCTTATATATTTTGGATAGTAACCCTTTATCAGATGTATCATTGCTAAATATGTTCTCCCATACAGTGGGCTCCCTTTTCATTTTGTTGATGGTTTCTTTTTTTTTAATAATTTTTTTTATTGCTTAAATTATTACAAAGAGATGTCTCCTTTTTTCCCCCCCTGCCCTTGATAATCCCCTGGCCTCCCCTACCCCCCAGTGTCTTATGTCCATTGGTTATGCTTATATGCATGCATACAAGTCCTTTGGTTGATCTCTTACCCTCCCCTCCTGCCCCCCCACCCTCCCCGGCCTTCCTGCTGTAGTTTGACAGTCTGTTCGAGGCAACTCTGCCTCTGTATCTATTATTGTTCAAAAGTTTATAATGGTCTCTATTATCCATGAATGAGTGAGATCATGTGGTATTTTTCCTTCATTGACTGGCTTATTTCACTTAGTATAATGCTCTCCAGTTCCATGTTGATGGTTTCTTTTGCTATGCAGAAGCTTTTTATTTTGATGTAGTCACATTTGTTTATTTTCTCCTTAATTTCCTTTGCCCTAGGCAGTGGTCGGCAAACTGCGGCTCGCAAGCCACATGCGGCTCTTTGGCCCCTTGAGTGTGGCTCTTCCACAAAATACCGACTTCTGCGCATGGGCCACGAAGTTTTAATCGCACTGTACATGCGCGCCCACACATGGTATTTTGTGGAAGAGCCACACTCAAGGGGCCAAAGAGCCACAGTTTGCCGACCACTGCCCTAGGAGATGCACCCATAAACATTGCAATGAATGAGGTCTGAGATTTTGCTGCCTATGGTTTCTTCTAGGATTTTTATGGTTTCACGACTTACATTTAAGTCTTTTATCCATTTTGAGTTTATTCTTGTCTATGGTGTAAATTGGTGGTCTAGTTTCATTTTTTTTGTATGTATCTGCCCAATTTTCTCAACACCATTTATTGAAGAGATTGTCTTGACTCTGTTGTATGTTCTTGCCTCCTTTGTCAAATATTAATTGGCTTGGGTCGATTTCTGGGGTCTCTGTTCTATTCCACTGATCTATATACCTGTTCTTGTGCCAGGATCAGGCTCTTTTGATTACAGTGGCTTTGTAGTATAACTTGATATCTTTTATCGTGATTCCTCCAACTTTGTTCTTCTTTCTGAAGATTGCTGCAGCTATTCAGGGTCTTTTTTGGTTCCATATAAATTTTTGGAGTATTTGTTCTAGATCTGTGAAATATGCTGTTGGTATTTTAATAGGGATTGCATTGAATCTATAGATTGTTTTGGGTAGTATGGACATTTTAATGATGTTAATTCTACCAATCCATGAACACTGTATATTCTTCCACTTGTTTATATCTTCCTCTATCTTTTTTTCAATATCCTATAGTTTTCTGAGTACAAGTCTTTTACCTACTTGGTTAAGTTTATTCCTCAATATCTTAATATGTTGTTGTAGTGGTAAATGGGTTGTTTATTTAGTTTCTCTTTCTGAGAATTCATTATTGGTGTATAAAATTGCCACCGATTTCTGAATGTTAATTTTGTATCCTGCCACGTTGCCAAACCCCTTTATTAAATCTAGTAGTTTTTTGATGGAGTCTTTAGGGTTTGCTATGTATAATATCATATCATTTGCAAATAATACTACATATTGGATTACATATTATACATATAAAATATATGTCTTAGTAACAAATACATTTACAAAAGCTTTTGCTGCTAAGGCAAACATTGCTTACTTAGTGTGCTTTGTGTAGGCCCTTTGTCATTATCTTTCCTATTTATCAGTGTAAGAGAAAAGAAATACCAATCTAAACAGAGCTAGAAAGTTAAGCTCGAATGACATTCCCATGCAGAGAGAATGGCTTTATTAATACTACAAGATAAAGGACAGGGACATATTAAACCATTCTAAGAGATACAATAGGCAAAATTTAAAAGGTGGTTAATTCTACAAATGACTGGTTTCTTCAACAAATACATTGGAAGAAGGAAAAATGGAAGCTATACTTAAGTGATAAAGTAAGCAATACCATGTTTGAGCATTTTTTTAAATACTGATTTAATCAAACTAGCTGTAAAAGAAAAAAATTATGAGGTCTTTGGGAAATCTGAATACAGACTAAATAGATATTCAGGATAGTAAGGAATTATACTAAGAAATCTCTGGAAGTCTGACAGCGGTATTATAGTTATGGTAAAAAGAGAAGGAATCCTTATCCTTTTAAAGTATTAAAGTAGTTGCACATGAATTGATATGTCTCGGATTTTCTTCAAAATAATCCAGTGTAAGGGAAAAAGACAAATTAAGATTGGTTGAGTGTTAATTGTTGAATCTGTGCATAGGTATATAGGGCATCATCATACTAATTTCTACACTTTCATATGTTTGAAACTTTTCCATCAGGTTCTAAAGAACCCTGTAATAAATAAATTGATAAAATTTATTTTTAATGGAGGCATCCAGTTGATAGAAAATTTGAGACTTGTGTTTGATTAGCAAGATTGAATCAAGATAGAGAATTCAGAGTTATCAACATATATGGCCATATACTTGAAACCATGCAAATCGCTGAATTTATTGAAGGAAAGGGAGAGAAGAGTATGGTCAACAGAATGGTAGGAAAACCTTAAGAGTTGAGGGTGAGAAGAAGAAAAAAGCTAGAGATGTAATGATCTGTAATGTAGAAGAAAAGTGCTTTGTTTTTTTAAATGAGAGAGGATGTTTAATTCTATGCAGGAATTGCTAAAAAATGAGAAAAGTCATTTATTTTGTCCAGGAGGAAGTTTCAGTGGAGTGGTGGATGGGTAAGCCAGGTTGTAAGGGAAGAGGAGAGAATGTCTTGCAAGGAAGAAAGATGAGAGGCAGTAATTGGGTAGGATAACCTTGGTCAAGGAAAGCCTAGATTTTCTTTATAGGCATCTGAGTGGTTTTAAACAGGACAGCTCCAGTGGAAGAACAAGAGGTTTAAGAAACACATGAGGAGGAAGAAGATTCAAATGAAAACATGAGTAAAGTGGAAACTAGAGAAAGATGGAGAAGGAGACTTTATGGATGAAGACAGAAATTTTCAAGTAGGAAGGAGAGATGTTGAGGGAGATCACTCAGTTTGACTGACCTTGTAAGTAAATCATGTGAGGGCTTAAAAAGGGGTCCAAGCCCAAACTGGCAACTAAAGGAAAAAACATAATTGTTTTTAAAATAAGATTTGTGACTTTTATTACATTTTGTAACCCTTATCTTTTTTCTAGATTAATGAATTTAGGCAAACGTGTATAAGTTAAATTACAAATAAGGAATTATTATACCTTATATGTACCTAGATTTCCACAGAAATCATATTTCCTGAAAATATTTTGGAGTAAGTGCAGTGCATTAGAGAAGCATATTTACAAGATTACTGGACACTGGGGCAGTGGGGGCTTGCCCGGGGGGTGGGAATGCCTGGGCGGGAGGGGTGTCAATTGGGGAAAAAGGAGACATATGTAAAACTTTAGACAATTAAAAAAAATAAAAATAATGAACAAAAAAAAGGTTACTGGAGACCTCTTTTGTTCTTTTTTCTTTTCCTCCTCTTTTTTTGTTTGTTTTTTTGCCAATGCCTGATTCCTGGCTTGTATTAGTGAACTTCGAGATAAAAGCATTACAACTGAGAAGTCATATATTTTTTAAACTTTTGGATATAATTTTACTTTATTTTTAATACTGAAATGTGGATGTAATCTTATTAACATGATTACTTATGTACTGATATTTTTTCCAGAAATGTTGGCTATGTCTTGAAAATTCCACTTAATTATGTTTTAATCCTTAACTTAAAAGTTAACAGCTTGCAAACATTTGCTATTCCAGGTTCTATATTTCTCAGTATACTCTCAGGGTTTCTTTATCCATTTCCACTGGCCTTATTTCTTGTTTGTTTGGTAAGTATATTAAATCAAATTGGAAAACTATAAAAAACAGCTTAAAATAGAAGGAGGAGGAGGAGAGGCAGGGGGAGGGGGAGGAGGGCATTACTAGTCCCACTTATTTATATAAACATAAACTCATTAGTTTTAAGAGGAGTTTAATGTTAATTTGTTAAGTCCCTCCATAAGGATGTGTTATGTTAGATTAACTTAGGTTTTTTTTTTTTCTGGAACAGGGGTATCATAGACTTGATTGCATTTATAGGCTCTGTTTTAACCTTTTCTTCTTCTATTGCCCAGAAATCAGGATTTTTAAAAGATTCCCAGGTGATTCTAATGTGCAGCCA
Organism: Myotis lucifugus; assembly: GCF_000147115.1. Taxonomy (NCBI): domain Eukaryota; kingdom Metazoa; phylum Chordata; class Mammalia; order Chiroptera; family Vespertilionidae; genus Myotis; species Myotis lucifugus. The sequence continues at coordinate 4,599,740 of NW_005871109.1, forward strand.
AGGTTGAGAACCACTGTTCTATTGTATTTTGTAATTCAAATAGTCCAAGAGTATTGATTGACAATGAATTAAGTCCCAGAGCTGGGGATGGTGTTTTCAAGCAAAGCAATTGAAAGAAAAAAATTGGCTCTTGAAGTTTTATTCTTAGGCTAAAGGCTAACATTAACTATTTTTATATAGTCACTAAATTTAATTGTAAGTGTCAGTTAGTTTTAGCTGATCTTAGTTTAGTTATAATTTGGTCTGAGAAAGGACTCGATCAAATAGGTTCTTGCTCTCTGCACAAGAGATGGCGTGCAGAGTATCCTTCCCAGCCCCCAAAGAAGTAAAGTAGTTCAGCATTTCCTTAGGTGAATATATCCATATCAATAACTACAAAATGTTCATGGCTTCTTATTGTTTTCTAGTGTTCTGGACTTGGGGCCTCATTCTGCTATATGCTCTCCTATTTAGTTGGGAGACCAGTTGTATACAAATATCTAACAGAGAAAGCAGTAAAATGGTCACAGCAGGTAAACATGTGTTTTTAAATTATTTAATGTAAGTCGTTGGCTAATTGGGAGGTCAATATATAGTCCTTACATAAATTAACTCAGACTCAAGGCTTTAATAAAAATGATCTTTTGGCCAAAATAAAATCAAGTGGGAAGCAAATGATAAATGTTAATAATTTCAAAGACAAAGTTTTTGTACCCATAACAATAATTTTAATTCTTCATTTCTAGTAAGTTCAGTTAGAGCAGAGAAGTCAAAATGTCAGTGTAAAGGCAACCACATATTTAGATGCTTCACCTGTTTTGTGTTGATGTAGTTATGTTGTCAGTGAAAAACTTGTAATGAAAAACTCCTCTAATGCATTTCACCTGTGGGAACAACTCTTATCTTTTTATGTATATACTAGAGGCCCGGTGCACGGATTCGTGCACCAGCGGGGTCCCTTGGCGTGGCCTGCACCCTCTCACAATCCGGGATCCCTTAGGGGATGTCAGACTGCTGCTTTCAGCCTGATCCCCGCAGGCCAGGCCAAGGGACCTCACCGGTGCACGAATCCATGCATCGGGCCTCTAATATGCATATAAGATCTTTGGTTAATCTCTTCCTGCCCTCCCCCCATCCCTCTGAGATTCATCAGTCTGTTCCATGTTTCCATGCCTGTGCATTGAGCGTCTGCCCCCTGGTGGTCAGTGCATGTCATAGCTACCGGTTGAACGGTCGAGTGGTCGAACTGTTGCTTAGGCTTTTATATATATTGATATATTTCATTGATTTCAGAGAGGAAGCAAGAGGGAGAGAGAGAAAGAGATACCAATGCTGAGAGAGAATCATTGATCGACTGCCTCCTGCATGCCCCTCACGGGCTTAAGCCTGCAACCCAGACATATGCCCTGACAACCGTGACCTCCTAGTTCATAGGTTGATGCTCATCCACTGAGCTGCACTGGTCTGGCACAACTGTTATCTTTAGTCAGGGTCTCTGCAAAGACTAGCAATATAATGTAAGCTATACTATACAGAAAAATCTAACATAGTATTGCTAAGAAAATTCTATTTTTATAAAGAATCAAAAGAAACACTTAACTCAGAGGAATTTTATAGATTACCTTTGCCTTATCCCTTTGTTTTATGATTAGCATATTAACAGAAATTAAGCATTTGACCTAGAATTAAACATTTATTTACTTGTAAAGCAAGGTGCAGAGTCTCAGATCTCTAGACTTTTAGTCCAGTGCTCTTCTCACTTTACCGCATATGTACTGAATATTAAAATTAATTTACATGTGGTCCTGGCTGGATGGCTCAGTTGTTTAGAACATCATACTGATATACACCAAAGTTGTGGGTTTGATCCCCCGTTAGGGCACATTTAAGAAGCAACCAATGAGGCGCCCCTAGCCGGTTTGGCGCAGGGTATAGAGTGTCAGCCTGCAGACTGAAGGGTCCTGGGTTCGATTCCAGTCAAGGGCACATGCTTGGGTAGCGGGCTTGATCCCCAGTTGGGGGCGTGTAGGAGGCAGCCGATCAGTGATTCTCATCATTGATGTTTCTGTCTCTCTACCCTTCTCCTTTCTTCTCTGAAATCAATAAAGATATATTTAAAAAAAGAAGCAACCAATGAGTGCATAAATAAGTAGAACAACAAATCAATGTCTCTCTTGCTCTCAAAATAAATAAAATAAAATTATTTTACATATATTTTTGGAATACCTATTTTTCATAAGTAAGCTTGTTATTCAAAGGAAGTATTAACTAATGTAATCATTGCCTATATTTAATTGGTTAAATATTTCCATATACTTTAATCTCATTTATTTTTATTTATTTTTAAAATATTTTTATTGATTTCAGAGAGGAAGGAGAGGGAGATAGAGATAGAAACATCAATGATGAAATAGAATCATCGATTGGCTGCCTCCTGCATGCTAATGGTAAAATAAAGATCAGAAATTTTTAAAAATTGAAGGCTGGTGCCCTGACCAGTTTGGCTCAGTGGCTAGAGCGTCGGCCTGTGGACTGAAGAGTCCCAGGTTCGATTCCGGTCAAGGGCATGTACCTTGGTTGCAGGCACATCCCCAGTAGGGGGTGTGCAGGAGGCAGCTGATCGATGTTTCTCTCTCATCGATGTTTCTAACTCTCTATTCCTCTCCCTTCCTCTCTGTAAAAAATCAATAAGATATATTTTTTTAAAAAATTGAAGGCTGGGTATGCTGATGTGTTATATTAGCCCTTTACATTATAGGAAGTTAAAGGCAATGAAAAGTTGATTACTTGATGTGTTTCTTATATCTAGTCATAAGTTTAATTTTGCCATTTTAGGTTTAAAATATCATTGTTGAGGCATCATTATCTAGGTTGGTATAGAACCATCTTTAGTAACATTAAGCTTTAAGCACAATTTAAAAAACCTCTCATCCCAAGTTAATTTAGCTCTGGTAGTGAGCATTTGATAAGTAGTTCATTGTCATTTTCAAGCTCCCTTTTGATTATTGCTATTGGATAAACTCTGAACTATCAAGGATGAGAATTTGAAATTGATCCCAATTCTTTTCTTTCTTTCTTTCTTGACAGGTTGAACGTCATAGAGAACATCTCATTAACTACATTATATTTTTGAGAATAACACCATTTCTGCCTAATTGGTTTATTAATATTACATCTCCTGTGATAAATGTGCCATTGAAAGTTTTTTTTATTGGCACTTTTCTAGGTAAGGTCTCTGGTTCACTCTGTATTAGAACTCATTGTGTACATAGCTAGCAGTGTCCAGCTGGGCTGGATTTCATGCTTTGCAGACATGCCAGGAGAGTGGCACAGTGCCTGGCCTGTGTAAACAGATACTCAGAAATGTTGGTTGGATTGTCTTAATTTAAGTATTTTTGTGTTGCTTCTTTTAAAGAGGAGCATTCTCTATGGATATTTTTTTAATCATGCAGGATTACTAGTAAGCAGGATTTTTAAACTCCATTTTCTCCTTCAGTGGAGAGAAAAAAAGTGCCTTTTTTGAATAATTTTCTCCTTTGTCCTCTACTCAGGCACTGAAATATTGAACTTTCAGTAAAGAATTGATCCTATTTTTTATTTTATTGAAATCAATATTTATTATGGGCATTACCAAAAGTGTGTGGGAAGCAAGGATTAACAAATATATTGCTTTCAAGGAGCTGCACTTAATTTTGAAATTAATCAGTGGACATAAAGATTCATTTGTATATTTTATGAATTCTAATGGTTCTTTAGCAAGAGTATTCTGCTTTTCTTTCAAATTTAAGTTGAATTGTTTCGCTACCAACAAAAGGAGCAGATTCCTCATGTAATGAGTATTCATTTAAGTTAATACATGTGAGAATAGATCTTTTTGAAAAAAATAATCAAAATCAATTTTTATTGCTACTTCAAAAATTTATTGTCAAACTTAAAAATATCACAGGGTTAATTTGAGATTTTGTAAATTAATGTTAACGATTATGGAATCAAAAGAGAATTTTTGTCCATATTTTCTTACTTTGCAGATTAAATACCTAGAGATTTAGCTAACTTCAGCTTTGACTGAATTAATTTTTTTGGTTCTGCTTTTTTTATTTATTATAACTTTTATTTTCTTAATTGAATTTTAAAGAGAGAGAAAAGGAGAGGGAGAGAGAGAGAGAGAAAAACATCAGTGTGAGAAAGAAACATCAATCTGCTGCCTCCTGCATGGCCCCTACTGGGTATTGAGCCCACAACCCAGGCATGTGCCCTGACCTAAAATTGAACCAGCAACCTTTCAATGCATGGGACGACCAGCTGAGCCACACTGGCCAGGGCATTCGGTTCTGATTTTTAATGAAATATGATCATTTTGTGTATGCTCTTGTATAAATTCTTTTTACTTGTATTTTGAGTCTCATTTCATTTCTGAGTATCCTACCATTTTATTTTATTTTTAGGTATATTCTGTCAAGGGTGAATGACAATTTACTCAGTCTTATTTTTGAATATTTAGATTATTTCCAGATTTTTATTATTATAATGCTTTGATGAACATCCTTGAGATTATACCTTTGCTCATATACATTATTTGCGAAAGTTGAAATTGCTGGATCAGAGCACATTCTTTTTTTTAAGGTTGTTCATAATTGTAAAATTTTTCTGGAAACTTTTCTTGGGTTCTTATATTTATTTTCTTAAAAAGTGATTATGAAAATTTTAATCCTTTATATGGAAATAAACTTAAGGGACTTCAAATTAAAAATTTCCAAAATGGAGGTTGCTATATTCTTAAAAGATAATTAGTACATGCAGAAAATTATAATGTTGAAAGATAAACAACTGATGGTTTTTATTGGTTTTGTTTGTTTGTTTTTTTAGGTGTTGCACCCCCCTCTTTTATAGCCATTAAGGCAGGAACAACACTGTACCAGCTTACAACAGCAGGGGAAGCTGTTTCCTGGAACTCAGTATTTGTCCTAATGATTTTGGCTCTTCTTTCTATACTGCCAGCCATCTTCCAAAAAAAACTAAAGCAGAAATTTGAGTGAAAAATCATCCTAGGTTTTAGTTTTCCTATCATCATCACCATCATCATCTCAGGACTGGCAGGTTTATGTGTTCAAATCACTTCTTCAGTAATTGAAACAAGGAATTTGTAAAATAAGATTCCCTATTAAATAGTTAAAATAATGCATTTAAGTGGCAAAGGAGAGTAGAAAGAATGGAAATTGATATACCATGAAAAGTGCTATCAGTAGTTATGATAGTCATCTTCTAAATTACTTTAGTCTAAGAGTAGCTATAACAAATTAAAACCAGCATTAGTAGGAAATTTTTGACCCAATTGGTTAATTTAATTTATTCATGAACTGGCTATAAATACTTATCCTGGGCTTGATATTTTAATATTTTTCTTTTTTATCCCTTGCTAATAAAGTAGATATACAAAAGCAAAAATTCTACATTTTTAAAAATAGTATTGTAGTTCTGGCTAATATCAACCATCTTTCAGAGCATAAACTTAAAGCCAGTATTTAAAAGAGATTTACATCTTCCTCTTACCTTTGAGGTAATGGATTTGTTTAGAAGTTGCATCTTAGTGTACTACTGAATTGGGAAAGGATATCAAGTTATATCTATTTAGTGAATTTTATTTTATTTTTTCCTGTTCCAGATTATCATGGATTCGTTTGAAATGTAAAATTCTGACCAATATACTTTCATCTTCTTTATCTAGCTTTCACAATATTTCCATTGTGCATATACAAAATGGTGATTACATGATAATTGTATCATTTTGGTGTTGATAATTTATATTCAGATAATATTTTGTTACACAGTTCCCTCTTACTATCTCAAAAGGGGATCAAAAAAGCAAACATTTAACATGCAGGTTTTAGATGTTATATTAATTATATTACCTTATATTTTGAAACAGTGACAGCATAACACTTAAGTGGTTAAATATAGTTTATTTGTTCCAATGACTATGAAATTTACTTAATTTATTTATTAGTCTGGTCGTTAACATCTGTATTATGTAATTATCCTTTTTTATGCATGATATACTTATAAGAATGCCTTGTTTCATTTCTATTAATGCCTCTTTTGTTTGGGGCTACTTTTGGTTAATGCAATTTCCCAATTTAGTGTTTGTACTTTTTATAACTCAAAATATAATTAACTTCTCACATGGTAACTACTATATTTAAATGAAACAGCTTTTTGCTGCTTGCTTAATGGTAATACACTTGATTCTAGGACATAACTGATCTAAAGTAAAGTACTCTCAGTTTTACCTTCAGTTAAGACTGTCATGTTGAAAAGTACTGTAACTGTGGGAGAAATCCTTGTATGTTTTTATTGTGAGAGGTATGATCATCCTCAGAGCCTGTTTCTACTACATAATGTGGACTGATTTATTATTTTTTCTATCACAGTATTAACAAATGGATTTATTGTAAATACAAAGAAAATATATTGATTAATATACTATTCTTATGTCACCTGGCCTTTGTGTGAAATTATTTATTGTTATACCTAGCAAGGTTTTCTTCCTTTCTTATTGACCAGAGACTGAGTGATAAGCTTTTGTTATTTTTACATGTGAATTTAAAACATAATATTTTGAACAAAGGTCACTAAATATTACTGTATAAAATGTAATTGAATAAATTTTTATCAGACTTTTTAGAAGAGGTCTCACTATTCACTCCATTGTGTATATATTGTACTTACTCTATTCTCAGAGTATTTTCCCTATCCTTATCATTGATTCTTTCCCTTTGCTGTTTTTTGTTTTTTTTTTTCTATTAGAAAACTGTAACTGTCACTCCAAGTAGGGTATTTTTTCTCTCAAGAGAATAGCCAACCTTCCTAGATTCATCATCATTGACTGCCAAGAATCCTGTAGCAGGCTATACTCTAAATGCCGTTGGTGCCCATATTCATAGATTCACATACTTGGCCTGATGCCAGATGTAGATTTAAACTTCAGCCACATCTTGAAGACAGTTACATATAATAACCACAGAGAGTAAGTATGTGTAGTGAGGAGGCCTACGAGCTAACTACGAAATTGACATACTAAGTGAGACTGTGCCCCTCTTAATAGCCCCTCTCTGGGATTCTATTACCTTGAGTGTAATATTTCTAAGATACTCAATAAATGCAAACTAAAATGTAATAAGAATAAATTATACTGAAAAGATTAAATTTGTTATTTTTTTCATGCTTAGTATTTGTATTAAAACATCTTTCATCAAATAGAAATATATTCTCTTGAAATTCTGATGTGCATTTTCAAGAACAAAGAAAATTTTTAAAACCTTAAATTTTGCTCTCAGTCAGATGGCCCGGGAGACGATTCTGACTGACATCACCATGGCCGCCCAAGGAGAACCCCAAGTTCTTTCAAACTTGTATTGGTTGGTGACGGTGGGACTGGGAAGATGACCTTCGTGAAACGTCACCAGACGGGTGAATTTGAGAAGAAGTATGTAGCCATCCTGGGTGTGGAAGTACACCCCCTTGTGTTCCACACCAACCGAGGGCCCATCAAGTTCAATGTGCTGGACACTGCTGGCCAAGAGAAGTTCGGGGGGCTGCGAGACTGCTACTACATCCAAGCCCTGTGTGCCATTATAATGTTGGAGTTCGTCGCCATGCCTGCTCTTCCCCCTCCAGAGGTTGTCATGGCCCAGCGCTGGCAGCACAGTATGAGCAAGATCTAGAGCAGTGATGGCGAACCTATGACACCTCTGACACACGAACTCATTTTTTTGGTTGATTTTTCTTTGTTAAATGGCATTTAAATATATAAAATAAATATCAAAAATATAAATCTTTGTTTTACTATGGTTGCAAATATCAGAAAATTTCTATATGTGACACGGCACCAGAGTTAAGTTAGGGTTTTTCAAAATGCTGACACACCGAGCTCAAAAGGTTCGCCATCACTGATCTAGAGGTTGCTCAGACCACGGCGCTCCCAGACGAGGATGACAACCTGTGAGAGGGAAGCTGGAGCCCAGTGTCAGGCAACTGTCTTGTGGTGTCAGTGGTGCCGCGTGTTTGCTACTTTGTTATATAGCTAATCAGAACCTGTGCTTGATCCTTGGGATGCTGAAAGATGAATGGGCTTCGGAGAGAATGTGGCAGTTAAAAATACCTTCACTTTTTGGACCTGCATATTTAGCTGTTTTGGAATGCAGTTGTTTCCTTATTGAGTTTCAACTATAAGAAAGCTGCAGTTGCATCACAATCCTCAGTGGTGAAACCTTGTTTGTTACTGTCATTCCCATTCTTTTTTGTTTAGAATCCGAATAAAGTTGTATTTCAAATTTTAAAAAACCTTAAATTTTTTTATAGTTGACTTTTAAAAAAATAATTAGTTTGTTTATTTTTTAATATATTTTTATTGATTTCAGAGAGGAAAGGCGAGGGAGAGAGAGATAGAAACATCAATGATGAGAGAGAGCCATTGATCGACAGCCTCCTGCATGTGCCCTTAACTGGAATCAAACCTAGGACCCTTCAGTCTGCAGGCTGACGCTCTACCCACTGAGCCAAAACGGCTAGGGCTATAGTTGACTTTTGAGAACCTTAAAGAAATTTAATGTTCTCTTTGGCTTTTAGAAAATGGGCAGAATAAATTAAAAGGGCTGAAGCTTTCCTGGTGTGTAAATGATCATTCATTGATTGTCAGTTAGATGTGTAAAAGGTGCTAATGCAGTAAAGAAAAGACTCATTTAATTTTTGAACACTGACACTATATATATATATCCTATATAATAAAAGGCTAATATGCAAATTGTCCCCCCAGGCGTTCAACTGCTCATTATGACGTGTGCTTATCGCCAGGGGGTGGTGCGGAACGAAGGAAGGCCCTGATCGCCAGCCAGGCCTAGGAACCCTACCCATGCCAGAATTTCGTGCACCGGGCCTCTAGTGTGTGTGTGTGTGTGTATAATGTATAACTAGAGCCAGCTCTTATATTTAGAAAATACATCAAGAACAGAGTTTATACTCAGAATATTGGGATAGTTAAACATCAGAAAAATGTATCAGTGTCATTTACTACATTAAGAGGAGAAAATATTATCTTGATAGATACAGGAAAACTTTTTGATAAAGTTCAATACCTATATATAATAAAAATTGCAGCAAGTCAGTAATAATAATTTATTTTGATACATTGTTTACCAAAAAACTACATTAAATGTTATTTTTAATAGAAAATTTTAGATGCACTCTCTTTAAGATTGGGAAGTAAGTAAAGAATCCCACTATCATTGCTGCAATTGGATATGGTACTGAAGGTTTTGGCCAAATGCTTTAAGGAAAGAGAAAGAAGTATTAGGTGTAAAGATTGGAAGGGAAAGATAAAACTTTTATTTGAGCCCTGACCGGTTTGGCTCGGTAGATAGAGCGTCAGCCTGCAGACTGAAAGGTCCCAGGTTCGATTCTGGTCAAGGGCATGTACCATCGTTGTGGGCACATCCCCACTGGGGGGTGTGCAGGAGGCAACTGATTGATGTTTCTCTCTCATCGATGTTTCTAACTCTCTATCCCTCTCCCTTCCTCTCTGTAAAAAATCAATAAAATATTTTAATATTTTATATTAAAATATATTTTTTTAATATATTTTATTGATTTTTGCAGAGAGGAAGGGAGAGAGATAGAGAGTTAGAAACATTGATGAGAGAGAAAAACATCAATCAGCTGCCTCCTGCACATCTCCCACTGGGGATTGTGCCTGCAACCCAGGTACATGCCCTTGACCGGAATCGAACCTGGACCTTTCAGTCCGCAGGCCGACGCTCTATCCACTGAGCCAAACCGGTTTCAGCTAAAATATATTTTTTAAAAAAACTTTTATTTGAGTTGATATAATGAATTTCATTAAATTTAATTTTTTAAAGCACCTAGCAGAATAAACAAATTTAAACTAAAATGAGCCCAGCTGGTGTAGCTCAGTTGGTTGAGCATCCTCCCATGCACCAAGAGGTTGCTGGTTCAATTCCAGTCAGGGTACATGCCTGGGTTGCAGCTGGGATCCCCAGTAGGGGAGGAGCAGGAGGCAGCAGATTGATGTTTCCCTTTCATCGATGTTTCTAGCTATTTCTCCCTCCCCCTCCTGAAATCTGTAAAAACATATTAAAAGAAAAAAACAAAGTGAGCCATTGGCAGGGTTGCGGGACCCAACAAATGTGACACCAGTTAATAGGATCTACCATCTTAAAATATAATCTTTGGAATATCAGCCTTACACCACAAGATGGCCTCCACAAGAAATTTTTTGACAGCTGCTAAAGGAAGAAAAAGTAATCAATATTGTTAGATTTACTTACTCTTCTACCTCTCTTACCTAACCATTAGCTCTTTGAGGTCAAGACGTAGGCTGATGGGAGGGAAGGTTGATGAAGTCCCTATTGACGCCCTGTGTTACTTGGAGAAAGGAGCGTTGAAGAAATTAGAAGTCCCAGGAGGTGGGAGGCAGGTAGTGAGAGCGTGGACGAGGTGCAGAGGGATGAGAAGGGTGCTCAGAGATAAGCAACTTCAGGGAGGGAAAGTTGGACAAAAGGCTGGGTCTGAGCAGATTAGAGCTCAAAGTTTTCAACTTCCTGCATTGAAAAAAGAGCAGTGCTGTTGAAAACGCTCTGAACGTGAAGTCTGGAATCTGGGTTGGAAGAGTCAGGACATGGGTCAGTGTAGTCAAAGAAACTACTCCAGGCTTGTTTGTTTCAAGTCAAGGGTTTAAAGTGCTCTCCCTCCAGGAAGCACATCTGAGCCTGTCCCCTTACCTGCTTTTCCCCCAAGGCGTTACCTTTTCTCTCCTAAGCTCCAAGGGTCCTTTTTGTCTCTGTAACTTGTTCCCTGAATCCATGTCTTCCTTCCAAGGGCTTCTTTTTATTTATTTATTTATTGCCTATGTAACTTTCTAAATAAACTTTCTCTTATTAAAAAAAAGGGGGGAGGTTGAATAAATACATACTTACAAATTGCATTTTTAAAATAAATATATTTTTATTGATTTCAGATAGGAAGGGAGAGGGAGAGAGAGAGAAATATCAATGATGAGAGAGAATCATTGATCGGCTGCCTCCTGCACACCTCACACTGGGGCATGTTCCCTGACCAAGAATTAAACCGTGACCTCCCAGTTCATAGGTCGACCGCTCAACCACTGAGCCACGCTGGCCAGATATGTGTTATTTTTTTAAATTGACCAGATGTTTTAGCTTAGTTTCATCATTATTAAAGATATTATGGTAGAAGTACATTCCATTAGAATGTGTGACATTTTGGAGTTAGTTTCAAGCAACTGTATTCTAGATATTTTAAGCAGAAAAGAACTTCACATATGGAATGTTATCTTTTTAAAAATACGTTTTTATTGAGAGAGAGAGAGAGAGAAAAGATACGCTCTGACTGGAATTGAACTGGCAAGCTTTCAGTTCATGTGGTTCATGGGATGACAACCAACTGAATCATACCAGCCAGGGCCACATACGGAATTTCAGATTTTACAAAATCACTGGAAAGTTTGGAGGAGCAGGCTTTCGACTGAAGATCCAAGAATGACTCCTAGAAAAATCCAGAACTGGCAGTAATTGTGTTTAAGAGCTCACCACTATATCTGTGATTCAGAGCCCTTGCTGCTGCTTAGATCCTGAAGAGAGCCTGCTACTTTTGCCACTGTAACTCTGTCACATCATCCACAAGGCTGGAGAAGGACCACTGGCATCTCTACAACCCTCCCTGCCCATGGAACACTGACAGAAGATGCAGGAAAACAGTCCCTGTTTCTCCTTTCCATTCAAATTTCTTGTAAGTGCATCTAATTTGTGGGGCCTATTTAGCATGCAGAACTCCCGTTTTTTAGAGTTCATAGCTTTCCAGCCTCTGCAATAAAGAAAAGAATAATCATGGCCAGCTGCATAATTTACAAAATAAAAATACAGCCTTTGTTTAAAAAGCAGGAAAAAAATGCCATTAAAGGAAAACTAAAATATAAAAAATTTTTCCTTTCCTCTGGGGTCTTCTTGACTTGTCATGGTGTCTTTATTTTCTATTTAATATTGTTCTAAGAAAAAAGAATTTAAAATGTAAATTATTGGCTTGAATTTTCCATTTGTATTTATATGGTGCAGTGCCAATTTAAAATGCAAATATAAGAGCACTTAACTGTCTGTGGAGTTGCTACCGGTGAGATGATGAGATCTGGGTTCTCGTCTTCTTGAAGGAAAGATTTCAATCAAGAGACAAAGTGCAGCAAAGCAAGCAAGAGTTTATTGGCCGCAGCAAAATCACACTTAGGACAGTGAAACAAAGAAGGGCTTAGCATAGAAGCAACAGGAGAACCTAGGCTGGGCTGCTTTGATTCACTGGAAAGTCAGAGAAAAGAGGGTCTTGGAGACAGGTTCAGGGGGTCAGGCCAGGACAAGCTGCAGCTACCCATAACTCCCTGGTTGCAAGGTCTCTTGGGGTCTTTTAGAGCAGCGGTTCTCAACCTGTGGGTCGCCAATCTGTGGGTCGTGATCCCTTTGGGGGTCGAAAGACCCTTTCACAGGGGTCGCCTAAGACCATCGGAAAACACATATATAATTACATATTGTTTTTGTGATTAATCACTATGCTTTAATTATGTTCAATTTGTAACAATGAAAATACATCCTGCATATCAGATATTTACATTACGATTCGTAACAGTAGTAAAATTACAGTTATGAGGTAGCAACGAAAATAATTTTATGGTTGTGGGTCACCACACCATGAGGAACTGTATTAAAGGGTCACGGCATTAAGAAGGTTGAGAACCACTGTTTATATATGTGTTTTCCAATGGTCTTAGGTGACCCCTGTGAAAGGGTCGTTCGACCCCCAAAGGGGTTTCGACCCACAGGTTGGCAACCCACAGGTTGAGAACCGCTGTTTTAGAGGGAAGAAGAGGGGAAGGGAATGGCACAGGCATGCTCACCTGGGGTATTTATCTCTCTCTGGCAGGTGGGAATCTTAGGGGAGCTCTCAGGGGAGGGTTTCAATAGAATGTTCATCAGCTTTCCAGGTGTGCTCTTTCAGGGTCATGGTTGCCAACGATTGGTCAGTGCCAGGGCAGGCGGCCATTAGTCAATGTAGCTGGTCCTGAGGCAGCCACAGCATCACTTGTCTGGTTTTGCTGCTTTTCTGGGCCTGGAGCTGAACTACAGCTAAGGCCTAGATGTTACTCTTCGGGAGGAAAAGGTCAGGGGGTCTAAACTGAATGACCAGTGATCTGCTAGGGGAGAATAGATTACCCTGAGACAAGATCCTTGTTTTCCCAGTTTTGCCCCTTGCTAGGCACCCAGGTTTTTCTGCCCTGGTGACCTTCTGTACCTGGCCCATCGTATTTGCTATGTTCATGTCTGTCTAACTGCCTATGACAGAATCACTGAAGTTATACATTTCTACTTTGAAACTCAAATACGCATATGTATTTCATCCTTACATGAATAGTGGAAATGCTGCAAAAAGTAACTCAGCTGTTTTTAGTTTACTTCTACCTACATTCTCTACCTTTGACTTATGGATGAGTAAGGCAGGACTGAAAGGAAAGGAAACGATGTGTTGCTTTTCCCTCAATGTCATCATTTTTAGCAAGTGATTGGTTACTACAAGGAAGTCACATAAATAAGAATGAGAGAGGAGCCCTAACTGGTCTGGCTCAGTGGATAGAGCGTTGGCCTGTAGACTGAGGGGTCCTGGGTTTGATTCCGGTCAAGGGCATGTACCTTGGTTGTGGGCACATCCCCAGTGGGGGTTGTGCAGGAGGCAGCTGATCGATGTTTCTAACTCTCTGTCCCTCTCCCTTCATCTCTGTAAAAAAATCAATAAAATATATTTTTAAAAAATGAGAGAGGATTCCTTGGTCATTTGTATTTCTTAGGATGCCATTGCCTTTTTTCTTAGTGGGAAGCAAGTTCTGGTTTGAATGGAAAGCAACCCTGTCAGGATAGTCAGCAACCCTGCTTATGCAGTTTTAGACATAACATTTTTGCCTTGTTCTGGCTTTGGAGCTCACTGAAGGAGCAGGCATCACAGGTCCACGGGAATTCTGTGCTCCTGTAGTACTGCAAACACTGTATGGGAATGAGGCGCAAGGAACAGCGGATGTGCATATTGCTCATACAGCATCTGCTCGTGTGCATGCTCCTTTGCCTCATCAGATTTCACTTACAAAACACAAATTCAAAGATAAAATTATTAAGAATTTTAAGCCTGACTGGTGTGGCTCAGTTGTTGAGCGTTGACCCATGAACCAGGAAGTCACAGTTCGATTCCTGGTCAGGGCACATGGCCGGACTGTGGGCTTGATCCTCAGAAGGGAATGTGCACTAGGCAGCCAATCAGTGATTCTCATCATTGGGGTGTCTCTCTCTCTATTCCTCTCCCTTCCTCTCTCTGAAATCAATTAAAAAAGGGGGGGGGAATTTTAAGACAGCAACAGCAGAGCATTAAGCCAAGTGTGTGGCCCTTCTGAATATTAATCCCCGTGCCTAGGTGGAACATCCATGAAACTAGCCCTGAGCATAATAGATGGAGGTAGAAATGGAGTTGACTTCCAATTACTATATCCAGAATAGACACTTGTGAACAGATAAGTGAGGATGAAAAGTGAGGTGAGAAAAAGGAAGTAGAGGGGCAGGAAGAAACCGTGTGTTTGTGTGTGTGTGTGTGTGTGTGTGTGTATGTATGTGTGTGTGTGTGTGTGTGTGAGAGAGAGAGAGAGAGAGAGAGAGAGAGAGAGAGAGAGCAAGCACATAGCTGGTGTTAACTTCCTAATTCTGTGAGGCCTAGTTATACTTCCGTGTCCTGCATCCTGTTAGGCAATGCAGAGAAAATATAGCTCCACCGTTAACTCATATTGTGGTTTTGGGTGAACTAGGTGTCCCTTTCTTAAGATACTTTACTGCCATCTGTTGGAAAACTGTCATAATAACTATGTAAATTAATAATGACTACAATAAGTGATGTGTCTGGGACAATGATCAATTTGTATAAATGTGAGTGGCAGCCCATCTGTTACCCGCAGGGTCCCCTGGGGGCCAGAGGCACAAATGATAACTCACAAGCTGAGCTTAGCAAAGTTAGTGGGCAATAGACAGGAGCTGAGATGGCAGGCCAAAGGGTGACCTGGCCACACCTCTGAATCCCAGCCTCAGAGCCAGTTAGTTGAGAATCAAAACCAGTAGTTCTTGGCTTTATGTTGTCTTGCTCTTGGCAGCCCATGAAGATGGTTGTGGTGGGGGCTTACGGCCAGTTCCAACATTTGACAAAGCCTAGTGGATGGGCCTAATATTTTTATCCAGGAGAAGCCTACTAGTATATAGGCGAAAAAATAAAGTTGTGTGGTTTTTTTTGTTTGTTTGTTTTTGGCTTTTGGCTGGAGTTACATTAATTCTTTGAAGTTCACAAATCTGGTGCTAATTAAAAGGTCTGAACATCAGAATAATGTATCTTTTAAGAAATGGGTAAACTGGCCCTGGCCAGGTAGCTCAGTTGGTAAGAGCATCATCCAGATATGACAAGGTTTTGGGTTCAATCCCTGGTCAGGACACATACAAGAAGCAGTCAATGAATGAATGCATAATTAAGTGGAACAACAAATCAATGTTTCTCTCTCTCTCTCTCTCTCTCTCTCTCTCTCAAAAAAAAAAAAAGGTGGGAAAACAATTTGTTTCAGAGGTTTCTTTCTAATTAAAGGGTCCTTGGGGATGGAAAACAATAAGAGAACGCTCAAAGATGCCACTATTGGAGACCCTACTCATGGCCAGGACCTTCTTTGTAGACGTGGGTAAGCCAAAGATGGGAAAGTGAGGGACCTGCCTGAGGTCACATCATTTGAGTAAATTGCAGAGCTAGGATTCTACTCAGGTTTTCTGGTACCTAAGCTGGGCTTCTTCTCAATCCCCACGAGTTGGCATCTGCTTCTTTCTTCTTCCTCCTCCTCTTCTTCCTAAAATGTCATGAACCTTTATTCAGACTCAGAGAAAAAACCTAAACCATTTCATGAATATTTCCCAAAAGATGATTGGATATTGTGAATGTAGTGCATTTAATAAGTTATTAGTAATTCTTTTGTAGCCCCTACACTTACTAGTGACCCAATAACATCTCTTTTTTTGTCACAGAGTATATTAAACGTGGCTCTTAAAAGCAGAGCAACTTCTTATGTATGAATAAAGACAAAGTGTTTCCCAGTACAATCTAGGACATAATGCTCTGAACTTTAGAAATTCAGTTTAGTTTTATTGTAGTTAATTCTTAATGTGTTGTTAAAAGTCTTGTGCTGTTTTAATTTTTCAAATTTATTATAAATTTAATCATTCCAATAATTAAATACTGATTTTTCTCTGTCATAATTCTTGTATGTTTTTTTGTCATACTAAAGGCAGGCTGATATAACGTAGAATATTTATAGTATGACTGTATGTTTTTGTTTACAGTCAGCTAGAAAAGTACTAAAATATTCAATGATTAATTATATCTTTTCCCACTTTTAAAAAAATTAAGGTAGCATTTACATACAGTAAAATAGACTCTTTTTTAGTGCATGATTTTGTGAGCTTTCACAAACAAACAATTGTGAAACCACCACCACAATCAAGATAAATAACAATTCCATCACCCCCGAAAAAAACCTTTGAGAGTTCAGCCACATTTAAATATGTCTTCCTTTTGGAATCTGGTCCAACGGCCTTTCACTCCCCCTTACTAGACCATCTGGCCTTTCCCAGGAAGCTCTTGGCCCTCAAGTTGATGGGAACAGTGAGCCCATTGTGTTCACATTCTAAGGGAGCGGGCTGGATGCAGTACATATAAGGTCATCCACCTAGACCAGTGGTCGGCAAACTGCGGCTCGGCAAACAGCGGCTCACAAGCCACATGCAGCTCTTTGGCCCCTTGAGTGTGGCTCTTCCACAAAATACCGACTTCTGCGCATGGGCCACGAAGTTTCAATCGCACTGTACGTGCGCGCCCGCATGTGGTATTTTGTGGAAGACCAACACTTAAGGGGCCAAAGAGCCGCATGTGGCTCGCGAGCCGCGGTTTGCCGACCACGGACCTAGACTCTCAAAAGGCTCTAACCTAGGGTGGTAGAGGGGAAGAGGGAACAGAGGGGCCCACCAGGGAGTCACTCCTGGGTTTGTCAAGAGCCCTCGGTACCCCTCTGCTTATCTGGTCTAGCCATCCTGCCCCTCCCAACCTCCTCAGATGCACACACACTACACGTGCAATTATTTACATCTGTAAATACACAAACATACATCTAATCTATATAAGCACATATATATACCTGATCACTCCCATACACAAATGCTCACATATAAAGAAGCTCCAACAGATATGTACATAGATATACACATGCATGGGCTCATGACCTGTTTTGGGGAAAGTTGCACCACTTGTGGACATTATCTGCAATTTGTTCCTCCTGTTGCTCAACTTCATACTTCCCCATACCACAGAACATCAGATGCTGCTTGATGTGGAGTCTTCTTTGGGGCTTCTTTTTGTTATGGGTAATGGTGGCTGAAGGGTGATGATTTTTTAACTGATTTAGGCAGCTTGGGTCATTGAAGAGACATGAAGAGCCCAAAGCTGGTTATGAGCAAGGTGTTGGGGGCTGGTCGGAAAGCAAAGCATGTGTGACTCCTTTTGTAGAGCTGGATCACTGTGCAGAGAGAGCTGGCTGCCAGAGATGGCTGTGGGTGTGTCACTCTACAGCTAGCTGTATTTGTGTTTCTAGTTTTAAGAAAGCCTGTATTGTGAAGCTTAAGTTTTTCTGTATGATCAGTGGGGTTCATTTGAGTGTGCACATGGCAAACCCTTCATTGAGCCTTGGTGAGGAGCTCACATAGCTAATAAGAGTGGGAGTAGGGATTTAAACACTAAATCTTAAGAGCATCCAACTTTGTCCCTCCCCTCCCCCCGTCGACTCTGGAAGAAGCAATCATTCTGCCAAACATATTTCCTACTGGGAAGGAGATCACTTTACAGTTGAATATTCTGGGCCTCTGAGCAGTTACATTTTCCAGAGCAAATTAATACAGTCAGACTTTTGTTTCTAATTTGTGTTTTGCAAGTTGAGTTGAGAGGTCTCTCAGCACCTGATCACCCAAGACACATTGGATAAAAAGTCTGGACTTTCAATCTGAGGACATTTAAGCCTTTTCCAGGCCTCTTCTGAGATCATTTGAAGATGTGGGTCAGATTTTGTCTCCTCGGCTTAAATTCCTTTAATTTCCCATCCCCTGACTTGCACATTTTACATAGCAAATTCCTTAGCCTGTCATTTGAAGCCTTTCCTCCTCTGTCCCTCTCCTCTTTCCCTGCTTTCATCCCCTTTTAATTCTTCATCTCCCATGAAATGAATTACTTGCTGTTGCTTGAATGTAGTATTTTATTTTATTTTAAAACGTATTTTTATTGATCAGAGAGGAAGGAAGAGGGAGAGAGAGATAGAAACATCAATGATGAGAGAAAATCATTGATCAGCTGCCTCCTGGATTGAGCCTCTTCTCCTTCCCTGGATCAGTGCTCCTCTCCTGAGAATCATTGATCAGCTGCCTCCTGGATTATGACAACCTGGGCATGTGCCCTGACTGGGAATCGAACTACAACCTCCTGGTTCATAGGTCGATGCTCAACCACTGAGCCACACTGGTGGGGCTGAATGTAATATTTTAATCTGTCACTCCCTGTTGTTGTACATGCTTACTGAAACATCTTCTCCCCTTTTTACCTGAGAAATTAATTTTGATCATCTGGACCTCAAATCAGATTGTACCTCCTTCTATAAGCCTTCCAGACCATCTTCCAATCTGGAGAGATGTCCTTCTTTTGTGCCATGTAACTATTTAGCGCCCTGAACCTCTTCTACTGTCTCAGTGTCCTCAGGATACTACAAAGGGTGGGACATCACCCTAAATGGGTGTAGAGAGCAGACTTTTTTGGATAGCTTTGACAATCCAATTCACTGTCAGTCATGATAGTTCGTCAAGTGTATGTCAAGACTGAGGTAAAGGGGTGTAACTGGATGCCCTTAGGAGGGGCCCCCAACACCCAAAACCACCAAGTCTGGACACTTGGTTAAGGACTCCATCTGGACACAGATATGAGTGGGACTCCCACCCTGGAGGACTTTAAGAACTCAGAGCTCCGACTGCCTAATGCTTGAAGTTGGCTGTACCATGAGTCACGCCCTGATTCCCGCTAGACTTCCACTCCCCTGGACTCTTGCCGCCACAGTAGCTGCCTGACTTGAGACAAAGGCCGTCTCTCCACCTGCAGAGGCCAACAGTGACGGGGACTTCGTGTTGGACACTGGCTCCGCTCCCTTTATCGCATGAGCTCCCCACTCTTGCATAACCTGCATGTGACTCTATTGCTTATTGGGGAGATCTCCCTGAACAAACCCGGCGTTGTGGAAAGATAAAAAAGGAGCGAGAGTGACTCCTTTCAGGGAATGCTCCCCTGCTCCTGACAGTGGGCTTTGTGAAGCTACCCTCTCCTTCCCACGTTTCTTCCACAAGTTTAGGCAGGCTACACACAGGGAGAGGCCGGTGCTATGGTTCCAAGTGACGCAGGCTGTGACCTCCAGGCCATGCTCTCCGAGGGAACCAATGCTTGAGGTACGTACCCAGGAGAGAGCACAGGGCCAGGCCTTGGGGAGGCTAGCTGCCTTCCAGGGCCCATAGTAGCAGCCTGCCAGAGCCAATCGTGAGCTTACCTCTTGCAGGAATAGTAATGATTTATAATACATATGGACTATTTCTAATACAGGGACGATTCCGACCATTTTACCTGTATGCACACTTATCTTACGTGACAGTCACAAACACCGTGGCTGCTCAAGGTTGAACAGTAAATGACCACGTCAGCGTTCAGATCTGAGCGGTCTGTTGTTGCCAGAGCCCATGCTGGCCACCCTCTACTCTATCAGCTCCCTGGCTTCCGATCTCCACGTTCCTGCCTCCCTCCCTCCCGTGGGAAACCAAGTCAGAGGGCCCCCAGACAAGGAAGGGCTTCTGCCCTCGCCCACCCCCACTCCCACTGCTCGCAGGGGGGCCGGCGCAGGGACGGGCTGAGAATTCTCAGCGGCAGAGGAGGGGCGCCCGAGGGGCAGGGGCCGCAGGAGGCTCGCGGGGAGAAAAGGGGGCAGCATGGTTCGTGGGAAAAGGCCTGGCGGGGGTGGGGGTGAGAGGGCTGGAAGCTGGCCAGCAACCCAGGACTCTCGCCCAGGCTTTGTCTCCTAGACGACATGACCGTGGAATAAGTTCCTACTTCTTTCTGGGCCTCAGTTTCCCCGTCTGTAGGACGGGCCGATCCACCTCGGCCAAAAGAGGGGGCGTCCTCCGCTGCACCGGGCGAAGGGCCGGGCGTGGGCGCCCGGGAGCGGGCGCTGTCTAGGGTCTCGGCCGACAGCCTGGAGCTGGGATGAGGGCTTCCAGCTCAGTCCCGCTGCCTCCCCCCCGGCGACAGGGCAGGGTCCGCAGACCTCCGGCTACAGTAAGGGGCGGGGTGGGAGCGCAGCGCGGGCCCGGGTCCCCGCTCTGCGGGGCGCGCCCGCTCCTCCCGCACCTTTCCAGCCTCTCGAAGGCGTGACAGCCCCGAGGGAGGGAGGTTGCCGGCGACACGGTAGCGGCCGGCCGCGCTGCGGCGTCGGCGGTGGAGACTGCGGCCCGCGGGGTCCGGAGAGC
>NW_005871109.1:4620567-4627986 GCF_000147115.1 Myotis lucifugus
AGAGGTACCTTTTAAGTTCACTACCAATTCCCTGTTCCAATTCCAAACCAAGTAATGTATATTGAGATTTACCTATGGACCAGGAAAGACATTGTTCTAGGAATTATAGAAAACTGTAGAGACGGGAACATATTAGCTTTACTCAACATGTGTAGAATCTCCACCAGATGATAAAACAAATATATAAACAACCCAGAATATAAGCTAAAAAATTCAAATCCTATAAAAATGGTGGGATCCCAGATACCTGGTATCTTTAGTGGTCACTCAATGCTGACCAAAGTCCTAGTAATTAATTATTGATTATAGAGTGCATTCGCACATCAAGCGAATCAGCATATAGACATTAGATGTATTCATCTGATACGGTATCGTCCACTTCGTCCGAATACTTAGGGATCAAGTGATTAGACTCATAGGCCTGTCAGAAGCCGGACGAGCTGTCGAGTGAACACTCCTGCCGAGCGCTGGTCCCCTTCCCGCGCCCGCTGCGGCCGGGACCCCCCTCCCTCCCCCGGCACCCCCCGCTCGCCCCGGCTTTGTCCCGGGAGCCGGGCGAGGATCGGTCGGAAGGACCCAGGGCGGGCGCCGGCGAAGGGGGAGTCGGGCGGGAGGAGGGGACGCGGGGCTCTGAGCCCTGAGGGTCCCGACAGCCTCCCCGCCCCTTGTTTGGGCACCGTCGCCCCTGACCAGGCAGCGGGCCGGGTGAGTGTGCTCAGTCCCGTGCAGGTTGAGTGACTTTAGTATAAAATAAATGGGAGCCCGAACACCCGTTAGGGAGGCGAGAAGGCATCCGCGAGAAAGTAAGTTCCACCCTCTTAAAAAAAAAAGAAAAAAAAGAAAAACTTTTTGAGTTTATCTGGCCTCGTCCCAAGCAGCCTGTGCTAACAGTTCCCCAGAACCGTTCTGACCCAGCTCGGGGCCGGTCCCCGGGGTGGAGAGGACGGAAGACAGTGGACGTGAGCCACACCGGAGGAGTGAGAGCTCTCCTGTCTCTAGAAAGGCCTTGTGCCCGGGGCCGTGCACTCTTCTCTGGAGAGTAATTCATGTTCTGTGCGAGGCCGGCGTCATCGGTGATGAAAGGGCCGCAACCTCGTCGGGGAGAGAGCCTGGGCTGCATAGCGATGCTTCTGAAGTCATCTCTCCAAGGGGAAGTGGCGGGGGAGCCCAGGGCCAGTGTCCCGTCAGGGTGGACATCAGCTGGAGTCGGAACTGTAAAACCCCCATGAATTCCACGGCACCCGTCATCGGAGCCTTGGAATGACAGCGGTTGTGAGAAAGTTTGCGCCTGGAGCGTCCCGCGTGCAGGTGTCGTGTGGATCCTCTCTCTAGTCTTGGGTCATGGTGTATGTATGCACTGCAAAGCTTCTCTCCTGAAAGTGGTTATCTTGTGGACTAAATTTACTCTGCTTCAGGGAAGATACACAGGTCTGTTTGTTTGTCTTTGTCGCCAGGAAAATTCCAGTGTTATGAAAAAAAAACTTAGGTGCCTACTTCAGATGACAAAAATGGACTGTCTTTTAAAAAAAATGTGATCAATTGATGACCTTTAAAAGGTCAGGACAAATATACTGTCTCCTTGAAATTAATAGCAGGTGGAGAAAATAAAAATCATGAAGCAGTAACAGTTAATACGAGGCCACTTGTTGGGGAAGCTTTATCGTTTCAAGTTCACTTTTTTTTGTCTTCAAAACTCATAGTGCAGAAGTTAATTTTTCCTCTGTTTCACATATTTCAAAGATATGTGACTTTGTGGTGCAGCTGTTGGAATTCGGTTCATGTAATTGAAGGGACCTCGAAGGTGAAAATGAAGCTCAGGAAGGACAGTAGGGCCAGTGTCCTGTTAGTTAATTGCCTGACTTTCGGTCCAGTGCTCCTCTCCTGACATTAAACTGCATCTCATTGCCTGGCTGGGTCTTTAGAAAACAGTAATATGTTGAGAAAGACTAAAAATATCATAGTTCTCCTCAGTAAAAGAAACGTTAAGGTGGTGGAATAAACCAGTGTTATATGGTGTGCTTTTGAGTGTTCATTAAATTGTATAGACACGTGAAAAAGGTAAAGGAAATAATAAATTATACAGAATATCTCTGTGATGGAGCAAGTTAGATAATTCATCAATGCAAAAGAGAATGTAAATAAAAAGCATATTACCAAGTGCATCCTCAAAAATGTGAATTCTCTTTAAGTAAATATCTGTTAATTATCTGGCTTTTCAGTGAGCTAAAATTATATTCCTGTGAAAGCTTATTGGGGGGTAAAGAAGGGGGATGAGTTGTATAAAATGTGTAAAGAAGGGTATTTTTTTCTGTATTTTAAAATGTGGTTGCAGTAGTGGAATGTCAAGACCATTTATTCAGTAGGTGGCCTTTGTTAGAATAGGCATTGATTGGAGAATTTCTTTTCTTTCTTCATTTCATTTCTGGTGGGTTGGGGAGGGGGGCAATTGAAATCTGGACTACCCAGGGGGAATCTTTGAATAAAACAAAACAGAATACAAATGACTCTATGCAAGTCAGTCTTGAGACCTACAGGGTGCATTTTCTCTGCTGAGCCTGCCTTATAGCTCCCAAATCGGTGATGTCATAGTAAGTAAATGACAGGAAATTGTGAACTGCACCCAGGTGCTCTAGGGAGTTACTGAGGAGTAAGTCTATGATTTTTCCAGCAAATTAAGTTATATGTGTCAGATAGCCACTATATTCCTTTTTTTTTTTTTAAAAAAAGATATTTTATTGATTTTTTACAGAGTGGAAGGGAGAGGGATAGAGAGTTAGAAACATCAATGAGAGAGAAATACCAATCAGCTGCCTCCTGCACATTCCCCACTGGGGATGTGCCCGCAACCAAGGTACATGCCCTTGACCAGAATCGAACCTGGGACCCTTGAGTCCGCAGGCCGACGCTCTATCCACTGAGCCAAACTGGTTAGGGCTATATTCCTTTTTTAAAAAAATATATTTTTATTGATTTCAGAGAGGGAAGGGAGAGGGAGAGAAACATCAACGATGAGAGAGAACCAAATCATTGATTGGCTGTCTCCTGCACGCCCCCCCTGCCCCCCCCACTGGGGAGCAAGCCCGCAACCCGGGCATGTGCCCTTGACCGGAATCAAACCCGGGACCCTTCAGTCCCCAGGCTGACCCTCTATCCACTAAGCCAAACTGGCTAGGGAAGCCAATAAATTAAAAAGTGAATCCAGAAAAAGCAAATCGAAGATGCTCAGTGTTTCTTCTGGTTTTGTGGAGGATTAAGATTCATTGTCTGGTTGCAAGTATACAGTTTGCTATGTTGAATATAGACCCAGTTCATTGGTTTTTATAGTAGACTAGAGGCCAAGTGCACAAATTCGTGCACCAGTGGGGTCCCTCAGCCTGGCCTGGGGGATCGGGCCAAAACTGGCTCTCCAACATCCCCCGAGGGGTCCCAGATTGCGAGAGGGCGCAGGCCAGGCCGAGGGACCCCACTGGTGCACGATCGGGGCCGGGGAGGGATGTGACAGGTTGGCCAGCCAGGAGGGACCGTGGGAGGGCTCCAGGGCATGTCCAACCTGTCTCACTCAGTCCTGATAGGCCGGACCCCAGCAGCAAGCTCACTTACTGGTCGGAGCATCTGCCCCCAGTGGTCAGTGCACATCATAGCAAGCAGTTGAGCAGCTTTAGCATATCATTAGCATATTACACTTTGATTGGTTGAACGGATGACTGGATGACTGGACACTTAGCATATTAGGCTTTTATTATATAGGATGCTCCCTGTCACCTCTTGCTTTTTCTTGCATACTTAAGCATTTAGGCAAGCTATGTAGTTTATTTATTGTGCAAGGAACTGAGGAAGGTGTGAAATTATTTTGTTTTCTTTTCTGGTTAATTGAAGAAGTTCTTTGGGTTGGAAGGATAGAAGGTACTCTATGAGTGAAGCACAAGAATAGTCAATTTTAGGAGATTGTATTTGCTTGTTAGCTTTTTGAGCTTGTCAGGTAGATAAGCAAATCTGAAAGAATCGCTTTTGATTTACATTTTCCATTATTGTTGGCCCATCCTAAGTGGGAAGGCAGATGGTAGTAGAGTCTAGTACCTCTTTCTACCCCTTTGATGGCTGGGTTTCTGTTTCATGTTAAAGAATACTGTGTGTGATTGTCCTGAGGCATATCTTTTTGTATTTTTTAGCTTTTCCTAATGTTAATTTCACACCAAACATTGTCGTGAATAGTACAAAGAACTTCAGTACATCCTTTTCCCAGATTCACTGATTGTTAACATTTTGCTCCATTTGCTTTATCACTTATGTGTTCTCTCTTTCTAATATATATAAACAAGTTTATTGAGATATAATTAACATACTATATAATTTACTTAAAGTGTACAGTTCAGTGGTTTTTAGTATATTTCCAGAGTTGTGCAATCATCACTACAATCAATTTTTGAATATATTCACTGTCTCCAAAACCCATACTCCCAATTTCTTCCAATTCCTTAACCTCCAGTCCTAGTCAACCACTAATCTCCTTTTGATCTTTATAGATTTGCCTGTTCTGGATATTTCATAAAAATGCATGATTAATGCATCATTAATGTTACTAGAGGCCCGATGCACGAAATTGGTGCAAGGGGCTTGGCCCTCACAGCCGTGGCTTCGTCTGGAAGGTCATTAGGCTGTCCGGTCTAATTAGCATATTGTGCTTTTATTATTATAGATAGCATGTAGCATGTATTTCTTTTTGTGGCTGAATAATATTTCATTGTGTGACTATACCACATTTTATTTACCCATTAGTTGATGGACATTTGGGTTGTTTATACTTTTTTATTATAATGAATAATGTTGCTGTGAATATTTGTGTACCTGCTTTTGTGTGGACATATGTTTTCATTTCTCTTGGAGTGGAATTGCTAGGTCATATGGCAACTCTATGCTTAACCTTTTGAGAAGTTACCAGATTATTTTTCAAAATAGCTGCATCAGTTTACATCCCCACTAGCAGCATATAAAGGTTCCACTTTTTCCACATCCTTACCAACACTTTTGAATATACTAGTAGATATCCTAGTGGGTATGAAGTGGTGTCTCATTGTGTGTGTGTGTTTTTTCCAAAGTATAAGAGAAAGTTTATTTAGAAAGTTAGGTAGTAGAAGTGAGCCTGCTGGGCTGGGTAGGCTCAGGACACAAGTTGCAGAGGCTGAAGAAGGCCTCTTGGAACTTAGAAAGGCAAAGGTAACACGCGTGGGTGCGGGGTGGGCGGGGGAAGGGGGGTGGGGGGGGAAGAGAGGGGAAAAGAAAAGGCCTCATTGTGGTTTTGATTTGCATAACCTTGATGGGTAAGGATAACTTACTTAAAAGAAAAAGAAAAAAAAAGGCCTGTTTCTTCCCAGAGATGAGTATCTGAAAAGTTTTGATGAGCCAGTTTTAAACAGGGAGTCAGTATGAGCTAAACTTAATTTTTATTTTCCTCTACCAGTCTAGTCAGTTCTGTGCACATCCTTTCATAGTCGCATCTCTGCTCTAAGGCCTAGACTCTTTTCTAGGTGAAGTGAAACTCAAATCTTGATAGCTTACCTCAGGCATACGTGACACTTTCAGAGATAAAGGTTGCTGGGGGGCAAAGGAAAGGGGGGGCCAGGGAAGAATTCCTAAGTTAGGTGGTGTGTTTCCTTTTATAAAGTAGAGCAAGTAAGAAGTCAAGAGAAGAGACCAACATACAGAAACAATTACAGAGCAGCCCAAGGCATTTATTTTAAATTTAGTTGGAGAGACTGTATATTCTTAAACATAAGAGAACCCCACTTCACACTCCCTCAGGTAGGGAGGATCACATTGAAGGATCACATTTTACTTGAATGACATTGGGGCCCTGATCCTCTCTTCTTAGGAGGAAATCCTGAGTCAGTGTTTGATGGTTAAACCAAATTCTTTTAGACTCTGCTCAGCCCTTCCTTCCTTCCTAGATTAAAAATAAAATTTTCTTTGCCTAAGGCCTCCTTTGGCAACACCCATTTCCAGTGCTATAACCTTTCATAAGCTTGTTTTTTGGCTAACTCTGGTGGAAGGTGTATTTGGATTTGGCTGGGCTCCTCAATTCCTGTTGCCATGCCTGGATTTGAATTACTAGCAAGCGGTTTTAGAGGTCTTTCAGGAACCTAGGTACACATGAGGGTAACTATACTTGATCTGTTTTAGGTTCCTATTACCTAGGATCCAGTGGAAGAGAAAGCCTTGCCTTTTAGAAGTTGATCACTTATTTATATATATTACTAGTGGCCTGGTGCACGAAATTTGTGCACATTAAAAGGGAATTAATTAGAGGAAATATTTTAATATTGCTATTTGCTCTTTTTCTATAATAGAAGTGTCAGAGATGAAAGAAAATTAGTAAAATGTATATGAAAATCTCCCTCCTGTCAGAGTCTGGGTGCGCCGCAGGACCCAGAGTCAAGTCCCTGCCCACCCGCGCGTGCCTCTCGAAATCGTGCGAGACCCAGACCCGGTCAGCCCCACCCCTGTCAAGCCCCTCCGGGCAGGGGGTGCAGCCTCAGGTCCCCCGTCAAGCCCTGCTGGGTGGGGGGGGGGGCGCAGTCTCAGGTCCCCTGTCAAGCCCCGCTGGGTGGGGGGGTTCAGCCTCAGGTCCCCCGTCAAGCCCCACTGGGTGGGGGGGTGCGGCCTCAGGTCCCCTGGCCCTGGTGTGAGGGCACGAGGGCGCGATGACCATTTGCATATTAGCTCTTTATTATATAGGATTGATTTCAGAGAGGAAGGGAGAGGGAGAGAGAGAAACATCAATGATGAGAGAATCATCAATTGGCTGCCTCCCGCACACCCCCTACTGAGGATCGAGCCTGAAACCCGGGCATGTGCCCTGACTGGGAATCCAACGGTGACACTCAACCACTGAGCCACACCAGCAGGGCTAGAAGCTGTTCACTTCTTTTTTTTTTTTTTTTTTTAATATATTTTATTGATTTTTTACAGAGAGGAGGGGAGAGGGACAGAGAGTTAGAAACATCGATGAGAGAGAAACATCGATCAGCTGCCTCCTGCACACCTTCCCACTGGGGATGTGCCCGCAACCAACGTACATGCCCCTTTGACCGGAATCGAACTTGGGACCCTTCAGTCCACAAGCTGACGCTCTATCCACTGAGCCAAACCAGTCAGGGCGAAGCTGTTCACTTCTTAAGAAATTCAGTGATTACATACATGGTATCATTGCCAGATTTTTAGATTTGCTTTTCAAAAGTTATTAAGTGAAGCAGATATTGGTCAAATGTCTGTTTTCCAAATGTTCTGTGATGGCTGATTTTAGTTTAGTGTGTATAGAACCTTGGACTGGATGTGAGTGTCATGGGGGAAAATGAGATCAAGTACCTGCTCTCAAACTGTTTAGAGTATGTTTCTAAGGGATCTGGTATAAAACTCCAGGAA
>NW_005871109.1:4629482-4638680 GCF_000147115.1 Myotis lucifugus
GACCCCCCACCCTGAAGGTGGGTGACCAGCCTGCAAACACCCATCAGCCCCTCCCCCAGGCTGGCCAGGCACCCCAGCGGAACCTCCACCCTGATCCCGGACACCCTTCAGGCAAACCAGCCGGCCCCCACCCATGCACCAGGCCTCTATCCTATATAATAAAAGGGTAATATGCAAACTGACCCTAACAGCAGAATGACTGGGAATGACTGGTCACTATGACACACACTGACCACCAGGGGGCAGACGCTTAATGCAGGAGCTGCCTCCTGGTCAGTGCGCTCCCACAGGGGGAACTCTGCTCAGCCACAAGCCAGGCTGACGGCTGCCAGTACAGCGGTGGTGGTAGGAGCCTCTCCCGCCTCCTCAGCAGCGCTAAGGATGTCCGACTGCAGCTTAGGCCTGCTCCCTGCTGGCAAGTGGACATCCCCTGAGGCTACTGGGCTGCCAGAGGGATATCTGACTGCCAGCTTGGGCCCGATCCCCCAGGGAGCGGGCCTAAACCAGCAGGTGGACATCCTCCGAGGGGTCCCAGACTGCAAGAGGGCATAGGCCGGGCTGAGGGATCTCCCCCCCCCCCAGTGCACAAATTTTTGTGCACCGGGCCTCTAGTGATTTTTAAAAAAATATATATTTTATTGATTTTTTTACAGAAAGGAAGGGAGAGGGATAGAGAGTTAGAAACATCGATGAGAGAGAAACATCGATCAGCCGCCTCCTACACACCCCCCACTGGGGATGTGCCCGCAACCAAGGTACATGCCCTTGACCGGAATCGAACCCGGGACCCTTCAGTCCACAGGCCGACGCTCTATCCACTGAGCCAAACCGGTCAGGGCTCTAGTGATTTTTATAAATGACTATATAGTTTTGCAATACACTTTTAAACAGTTGAATTTTTTTTCAGCCCTACTTAATATACAAATTTTTGTTCTGCATCACCCAGCAACTTAGAAAGAACTGTTAGAATCCAGGTCTTCTATCTGCTGTCTCATCATTGATGAGATTATTTTAAATTATAGATTTGGGAAAACCAAAGCAGCGGCTTAATCATTAAATAGCAGAGTTGTGGCATGGCCTCTTTAATTCAATCTCCAACCCACATTTCAGTAGAGGAGCTCTGTCAGGAAAGGAGTCAGGTCACTCGTTTTCTGAATTGTAGTTAAGGCTGGATATTATTTTCTGTATATTTTTTCCTGTTTCCCCACTCTTATCAGTTCTGGAAATGTTTTTCTTAGAACAAATAGTTATTAGGGCTTTGTTTCTCTGAAGCTCCCTTTTTGTGTGTGACTGTTTCAGGATGTTTTATGCTTTTTGTTTGAGGTCTGTTTTCTTTGAGAAAAAAAAAAGGTTTTGCATTTGCTAACCTCAGAAATTCCTCAGTGTAGCCTGCAGTTTGCATCTTTTGTGGTTGTAGTTTGGGGCTGGCTGTGACTTCTGGTTTACCAATTTTTATAATGAAATGATATGGGAAGCAACTTTCAGGATTTTTAAAGGCAGGAAGAGAGAGGAGGAAATGATTTAGAATTAATAATTATAAATCACGATTTATAGGCCTACCTCAGAGATACTGCGGGTTTGGTTCCAGAGCACCACAATAAAGTAAGTCATTTTCTGCTGGTAGAGGATCTTGCCTTTAATTTGAAAAACACACAACCTCAGTGAAGTACAGTAAAGTGAAGTACAATAAAATGAGGTATGCCTGTGTAAGTGAGTAAACCCAATTTAGAAAAAGCATGCACTTTTGTTATAATGCATTAGAATTACTTTCCAGGAATGTCAAAGGATTTGGTTCTCAGTTGTGTCATCGCTGATGCCCTTTTCTTTCTTTGTTTTTGTAGTTGTAAAATAATGGCCCTCTAACAATGTGTTAGTCTTGTTATAAATTTAGGGATTAAAGATAGTGCTTTACATAGTAGTTGCTTGATAAGATTTGTTGTATTAATTATGAAAAAATCAAGATTACCTATTCAGATTTTTAAATAATTGTATATTACCTCCTCTTTTTTATATATGGTATAATACTTAACTTTTTAGAATAAATAAGCCAAATTTCCACAGCTTTTCAAAGTACTAAGTGAAGAATGTAGGGGTCTGTAGCAGAGAGGAATGGCAAAGATTGTTTTTTCATACTCAATAAGCTGAGGGCCAGAGTCAGATTTATAGGTAAAATGGTGTGATGGGAAAGGCATTTTGTGTTGCACTCTGATTATTTTATAATTTTTAATTTATACAGGTAAATTTTATAATAGTTCAGATGAACCTGTACATTTTTTGTTTTTTAATGAATCTTGTTTTAGTTTATTTAAGCATTTCTATTAACTCAGGATCATAATCTCTTATTGAGAACAATAAGACAAATATTTAGAAGTATTATCTGCCAAACTGATATTCATCAGTTTTGCTTAACTTTGAGGTTTTGTTTGTCCCAATAATTTTTAATCCCTTTTTTTTTGCTAAGTAATTACCTAATCTTCTCCCACCCCCATTTTCTCACATCATCTGTCTGAAACACATTATTTCCCCTGCATTTCTATTGTGTGGAAGGTGATATTTAAGCATTTGCTCGTTTTATCTTAGAGGAATGTTTAATGTTTTAGTCAGCTGATCCAGCTCTGTTGGCTGCTTAGCTCAGTTGATTATGAGTGTTGTCCATTTAATGAGGCCAAGGTCATTGAGTCCATTTCCATATGGACCAGTTAACTTTGTTCTACCCACTTTTGTGCTAGCCTCAACTGACCATCCCACTTGCAAGTACACTCTGGGGCATAGGGGACAGGGACATAGGCAAGAAAGTGATGCTAGAGTAGCACTTCATTCCTGTTATTTTATAGACTAGAGGCCTGGTGCACGAATTTGTATACCAGTGGGGTCCCTTGGCCTGGCCTGCAGGATGGGGCTGAAACCAGCTCTCTGACATCCCCCGAGGGGTCCTGGATTGCGATAGGGTGCAGGCCATGCCGAGGGACCCCTCCAATGCACAATCGGGGCTGGGGAGGAATGCGGGAGGTTGGCCAGCCAGGGATGGGGGGGAGGAGAGGGGACACGACGGACCGTGGGAGGGCTCCAAGGCATGTCCGGCCTGTCTCACTCAGTGCCAATCGGCTGGACCCCAGCAGCAAGCTAACCTACCGATTGGAGCATCTGCCCCCTGGTGGTCAGTGCACGTCATAGCAAGTGGTTGAGTGGCCTTAGCATATCATTAGCATATTACGCTTTGATTGGTTGAACTGACTGGACACTTAGCATATTAGGCTTTTATTATATAGGATGATAATTATATTACTAGACATGTATTGTTTATTAAATACACTTCAGTGTCAGGTCCCAGATGACATTATTTCCGTTTTATAGATTAGAAAACTGAAATGCAGAGAATTTAAGTAATATGACCTAGATCAGCGGTCGCCAACCTTTCAGACTTCACAGACCACCAGTGACCACTGGTTGGCAATTGCTGCTCCAAAGGTTTCCTTAAACCAGCGGTCGCCAAACTTTCGGACCTCACGGACCACCGGTTGGTGACCGCTGACCTAGATCATATAGCAAGAATGGGAAGCCTGTTTTCTCTGTCTCAAAACCTCTACCACATAACTTTCTGTTATTGAAAGACCAGCTTAATGATGGCACATTGTTTGCATAGATGTATAGATATAGTTGATGTCCTTGAAGAGCTCATAGTCTTCTGAGTAGTCATACATGTAAACCAATAACTGCAGAAAAGGATCAGCTCAGCTGGTGTGCTCAGTGGTTAAGTGTTGACCCATGAACCAAGAGGTCACCGGTTGAATTCCCCGGTCAGGGCATATGCCCAGGTTGTGGGCTCAATCCCCAGTAGGGGGCATGCAGGAGGCAGCTGATCGATACTTCTCCCTTATCGATGTTTCTATCTCTCTATCCTCTCCCTTTCTCTCAAAAAATCAGTTAAAAACATATTAAAAAGGAAAAAAAAAGAGGAGCAGATAATGGTTCAGGACAGGGAAAGAGTTCTTTTCTTCAGCTTTTTAGTTTGTCTTGCAGTATTTACTATGAAGTGCTTAGCTCTGGATATGATCCTGAACAAAAACAATACTCGGATTATTTATTGATTAATTCAGTGCTCATTTAATATGTGTAAAAATACCTATGAGCCTATACATAAATTATAGAATCTGAGGGTTGGACCATGTAAGAAATAGTATTTTTCTCTCTCTAAAAATAAAACTGAGTTATAAAGTACATATTTCCTATAGGGAACTTAGAAATTATAAAAAAGGTCTGGCCAGTGTTGTTCAGTGGTTGAGTGTCAACCCATGCACCAAGAAGTCATGGTTTGATTCCCAGTCGGGGCACATGCTGGGGCTGTGGGCTTGATCCCCAGTAAGGGGGCGTGCAGGAGGCAGCCAATTGATATTTCTCTCATCTACGTTTCAATCTCTCTCTCCCTCTCTCTAAAATCAATAAAAACATTTTAGAAATTATAGAAAGATACAGAAATAAGTCACTCAAAATTCTATCCAGATTTAAGCCGTTAGCATTTGATGTCTTTCTGTAGTACCTTCTAGTTTAAAAACATTTTTATTGCAGTATATCTTAAATACAAATCGTAAGTATGTAGCTTGACATGTTTGTAACCATCACCCAGATTAATTATTTTCAATTTTTATCATACGTGGGTTTATGTGTGTATACTTTTACATGTGAGTCTGTCAGTGATATGTATTGAAAATATATTCTCGTAACCTTTGTGTATTCTCATTCTCTATGGTGACTTACTTTTGAGGAACAAAAGTTTTTAGTTATAATATTGTCCAATTTTTCAGTCTTTTCTCTTTATGTTTAGTGTATTTTGTTTTCTATTTAAAACATCTTTGTTTCCTCTTAAAGGTTTTATTGTTTCACCTCTCACATTTAGACCTGCAATCCCAGAGCTAACTTTTAAACACTATGCTATAGCACTACTTTGTACTGCTTGAAAAAAGCTCCCCATCTTCTTTTGTGTGGGAGAGCTATTTTCAGCACTCTACAGAGTGAAAGAGAAACATTTCCATTGCTCTCACAGCTGGGCCTGAAGTACAACAAGGCTTTTGATATGACCAATACAGTGCTTTTAGGGCACATTTATTAAAACAAATGCTAGTCTTTGTGCTTTGATTTAGTATCAATTGGTAAAATTTTAGTGATTAGGAAACTCTGTACAAAAATAATTTATTACTATAAAAAGTCTTAAGGTTAAAGAAAAATTTCTTCTGTTATTGAGGGTATCTTGACAGGAGGCTCCCAGATTCTTAAATCTGTGCGCTCTGGGGAAGAAGAGGCTGTTGGGGCGGGTGGTGGGTGGGGTGGGGGGAGGTCCCCTATTTTAAGGTGTGGATTGAAATTTGGATGTATGGACATGTCAGTGTTCTGGGTACAGCCATATTTGCTGCTCTGGGCTCTACTTTGGTATGCATTCTGTGAAACAGATAGATGTTGTCACTTTCATGCAGCAGAGGCTTCCTTCTTGGGAAGCATTTGGGAATTTCCAGGGCATTTCTGTCTTGTTTTTCTAGTTATAGATTTAGAGGAGACTCTTGCATGTATGGCTGTTCTTTTGGGAGGAAAAGATCTATTTGTTGAGTACCTGTGTGCTCCATACAGTTAGGTCCCATATGGTTTACATATGTTAACTTGCTCAGTCCTCTCTATAGGCCTATGAAATAGGTATTATCCCCATGTTACAGATGAGAAACTGAGATTTATAGAAGAGAGACCTTGAGCAGGTTACGTAAAATTCAACGAGACATGGAACTAGTATTTGAATCTAGATTTGCCTGTGTTTAAAGTCCTCTCTTCCATTATAGTGTATATACCACAGGATACTAGTATACTGTAGTACCTTCCTGGCTTTATCTGGATGAGAGGGCCTTCAGATTTGTGAGGCCTGTCTCATCTGAAAGAGATACAAGTTTACTCAGGTGTGTTCACGAATTCTAGGAGAGGTTAGCTTTGAAAGATAAATTTTTATGTCTCTTTAGCACTTAGCATAGAGCTGTGTACATAGTAGGAATTTGCTTGAGTATGGAATAATGTAGTAATGTAGCAGAATGGCTGAGTGTGGGGTAGACAAGTTCTCAATCCCACAGTGGCTGGGTGGAGAAAACATCACTCTGACTGCATATATTTGTAGCTTGGATTTGAGGTGTTGGATGAATTGTTTTGATTAAGTCTTGCACATTTAATAAATATTTGTAGTTTGATATGGTGATGAATTGTGGGGATATTTTCTTTTTTTAAAATATATATTTTATTGATTTTTCACAGAGAGGAAGGGAGAGAGATAGAGAGATAGAAATATTGATGAGAGAGAAACATCGATTGGCTGCCTTCTGCACACCCCCAACTGGGGATGTGCCCGCAACCAAGGTACATGCCCTTGACCGGAATCAAAACTGGGACCCTTCAGTCTGCAGGCCGACACTCTATTCACTGAGCCAAACCAGCTAGGGCTGTGGGGATATTTTCACCTTTAGGGATAATTTAAATTTTTGGCTTGGCACATTTTCTTCTCTTTCTCTATGGTTGCAAGATACGTTCATTTTCAGAATTCTTTAGCCTCATTCTGTAATAGATTGGCTAGTTTGGTTTTTGCTGCTGTTGTAAGAACTGTTATAATTAGCCCTAGCCGGTTTGGCTCAGTGGATAGAGCGTCGGCCTGCGGACTGAAGGGTCCTGGGTTCGATTCCGGTCAAGGGCACATGCCCGGGTTGTGGGTTCAATTCCCAGTAGCGGGCGTGCAGGAGGCAGCCGATCAATGATTCTCTCTCATCATTGATGTTTCTATCTCTCTCTCTCCCTCTCCCTTCCTCTCTGAAATCAATAATAATAATAATAATAAAGAACTGTTATAATTAGTATCTTTGCTTTCTCTAACAGTTTTATGGGTTTGTTTTGAAAAACCTAAAAAGAAAAAAAAAAGCAGAAGAAACTTTTATTTTGCTAAATATTTCTTCAAGAAGGGTATTTTATGCTGGGAGGTACTCTAAATGTGGAATCCTAAATAACCAAATTTTTCAAATATCTCCAAGATTGAAATGGCCTCAGAAGCTTTCCCCCCCAAAATGTAGGAAAATTGTTTATAAATTGGAAAGGATAGAATTGAATTAGTAAGAGGACACTCAACTCTGAGATCATTAAGTATTTATACAGGGGCATTTAATTCCTTTGAATGAATTCATGTCTCCTGACCCAGACAAATTACAGCTCAGAGTTCTGAAAGAATTTTGGGATGAGATCATTTGCTCTTTGTCAATAACATTTAAGGACTCATGGAATTACCACAAAAAGACATATTTTCAAAACTGAGACTGGAAGAGCTTTATGTATTCCTAGTCAAAATCTAGAATGGCTTAAATATATGATATGGGGATTTAGAATAGGAAACTGTAATTATGAAGAGCCAACATGGGCCCGCTAAAAGTATGTTAGGTGAGACTAACCACATTTTCTTTATTAAGGGAGTTCACTGGTAGAAGAGGGAAATACTGTCAGCTATCATTTTTGAATTCAGGAATGTTTTGATGGGAATGATTAGGATATACTTGGGGATAAGAGAGAAATTTCAATTGTTTGATGAAGCAGGTGCTGCAAAAGTAAAAGTATAGAAAGGAGATGGGATTTAATAGCAACACTAAAATGTAAGGATTGCCCTGACTGGTGTGCTCAGTGGTTAGAGCATTGGTCTGCACACCAAAGGTCTTGGGTTTGATTCCTGGTCAAGGGCACATACCTGGATTGCAGGTTTGATCCCCAGCCCGGTCAGGGCATGTGCAGGAGGCAGCCAATTGATATGCCTCTCACATTGATGTCTGTCTGTCTGTCTCTCTTTCTTCCCCCAACCCCCGTCCCTTCCACTCTCTCTAAAAATCAATGGAAAAATATCCTTGATGAGGATTAACCCCCCAAAAAGACAATAAAATGTAAGGCTTTTATAGTTGGTCACAAGTTTGATTTATGGCAAAAGTGTGATTTAGTTGACAAAAGTTGTGAATTTTAGCTGGCATTAATATATATTGTTTAAAAAGAGTGGACAGTCCTGTTTTAAATTATGCTAGTTAGACCACACCTAGATAGAATACTAATTTCAGTAGTAGGAGTCAGGGTGGTGAGGGAACCGAAAACCATGTCATATGAATTAAGTTCAAAGGAGCAGATTTGTTTTATCACTAGTAAATGACTCTGACAATAGCTTCCACAGAAGAGTCCCAGAAGAACTTGGAGAAGGAGAAACGGCAACATTGTTGGAATACCATAGATTTTGATAGCACTCACTTGAATAATTGTAGATTGGCTAACAGGCACAGAAGTGTATGAAGTTCATTCTAGGGAGAGGATAGCATCTGCAAAAGAATGAAGGCATGAAAAAGCATGCCATATTTAAGGAAATACAATGAGTTAGTACAGATAATGTATAAAGATGGAGAGAAGGGGTTTGGTGGGTGAGAACGGGGAAGTTAGCAGGTGCTTTATATGAAGGTGTAGTAACTGGACACCCATGAGGATAAAAATCTATGATAATAGCCCTGACCGGTTTGACTCAGTGGATAGAGCGTCGGTCTGCGGACTGAAGGGTCCCAAGTTCGATTCCGGTCAAGGGCATGTACCTTGGTTGCAGGCACATCCCCAGTGGGGGTTGTGCAGGAGGCAGCTGATCGATGATTCTCTCTCATCGATGTTTCTAGCTCTCTATCCCTCTCCCTTCCTCTGTAAAAAATCAATAAAATATATTTTAAAAAAAGATGTTTAAAAAAAAATCTATGATAATAAAAGCATAATATGCTAATTAGACCAGACAGGTGAACGACCTTCCAGACGTCATTCCGGATATCCTTCTGGACAGAGCTGCAGCGGTGGGGGCTGGGGTGGTTAGGGGCGATCAGGCAGGCAGGCAGAGTGGTTGGGGCGATCAGGCAGGCAGAGGTGGTTAGGGGTGATCAGGCAAGCAGGTGAGTGGTTAGGGTGATGAGGCAGGCAGGCAGAGTGATTAGGAGTGATGAGGCAAGCAGGAGAGCGTTTAGGGGCGATGAGGCAGGCAGGCAGAGGCGGTTAGGGGCGATCAGGCAGGCAGGCGAGTGGTTAGGGGTGATCAGGCAGGCAGGCAGAGGTGGTTAGGGGCGATCAGGCAGGCAGGCGAGCAGTTAGGAGCCAGTGGTCCCGGATTTTGAGAGAGATGTCCAACTG
>NW_005871109.1:4638860-4667135 GCF_000147115.1 Myotis lucifugus
TAGTGATTTATGTAAGTCTTGATTGTAGTAGGCCTAGAATTCCAGGCTTTTTCACTTATTTTCAAGAGCTCTTTCTCCTTTCCTTTCATCAGGTTTTTTTTTTTTTTAATAAATCTGAATATTTTTATTTGACATGTCAAACTTTGTAAATTTAAGGTAT
The DNA here is from genome assembly GCF_000147115.1 of Myotis lucifugus. Taxonomy (NCBI): domain Eukaryota; kingdom Metazoa; phylum Chordata; class Mammalia; order Chiroptera; family Vespertilionidae; genus Myotis; species Myotis lucifugus. Next base: position 4,639,021 of record NW_005871109.1, read on the forward strand.
ACAGCATGTTACTTTGATACATTTATATATTATAATATGAGTGCCATTGAAGCAATATTTGTCACATTACATCTTTGTACAATGTTATTATCTACTAGAGGCCCGGTGCACGAAATTCGTGCACTGGTGGTGTGTGTGTGTGTGTGTGTGTGTGTGTGTGTGTCCCTCAGCCCAGCCTGCACCCTCTCCAGTCTGGGATCCCTCTCACAATCTGGGACTGCTGGCTCCCAACCACTCGCCTACATGCCTGCCTGATTGCTCCTAACTGCTTCTGCCTGCCAGCCTGATCGCTCCCTAACCGCTCCCCTGCCAGCCTGATCGACTCCTAACTGCTTTCCTGCCGGCCCGATTGCCCCCAACTGCCCTCTCCTGCCGGCCTAGTCACCCCTAATTGCCCTCCCCTGCCGGCCTGGTCCCCCCCAACTGACCTTTCCTCCCCACCTGGTCTCCCCCAACTGCTCTCCCCTGCCGGCCTGGTTGCCCCTAACTGCCCTCCCCTGCTGGCCATCTTGTGACCACATGGAGGCGGCCATCTTTGGCCACATAGGGGCAGCCTTCTTGTGTGAGGGTGTGCCGGTCAATTTGCATATTACCTTTTTATTATGTAGGATGTTCATTATACTGTGCATTAGATCTCTATGACTTATTTACTACTTGTACAAGTTTGTATCCTTGAACACAATCAATCTTTTCTCCTCCTCTTCCCCCCTCCCCCCAGTCCCCTGGTAACCATCTATTTTTTTAATGGTCTGACTTTTTTAGGTTCCACAGATAAGTGATAACTTACAGTACTTGTCTTTCTGTGTCTCACTTATCTTACTTAGCATAATGTGCTCATCATGGTCCATCCATATTGTTGCAAATGGCAGGATATCCTCCTTTCTCACGGCTGATTAATATTTCATTGTGTGTTCATACCATGTCTTTTTTATCCATTCATCTGTCGATGCCATTTTGGTTGTTTTCATATTTTGGCTATTGTGAATAATGCTGCAATTAAACATTGGTGTGCATATATTCCTTGAAATCCTGTTTCCTTTGGGTATATACCCAGAAGTGGAATTGCTGGATTGTGTGGTAGATATATTTTTAATTTTTTAAAAATATATTTTTATTGAATTTCAGAGAGGAAGGGAGATGGAGAGAGATAGAAACATCAAGGATGAGATAATACCATTGATTGGCTGCCTCCTGCACACCTCCCACTGGGGATCAAGCCCAAAACCTGGGTTTGTACTCTGACTGGAAATCAATCATGACCTCTTGGTTCATAGTTTGACACTCAACCTCTGAGCCACGCCCGTCAGGCTATTTTTAATTTTTGAGGAACCTCCATATTGTTTTCCATAGTGGTTGGACTAATTTATATTCCCACCAACAGTGTTCCCTTTTCACCACATCCTTGCCAGCACTTAGATGTTAGCTTGACAGATGTGTGCCCTGCAGGGTATTCAGATGGGCTGAAAGGGAGGCAGTATCTATACTTGATGTCTTGCTACCAAAGTTCTGTCCTAGCTGTGGTTTGGAGCAGTTCTATCTGGATAGGTTCTCAAACCTCAGTCTCATGTTAAAATAGTACATTTTAGAATTAGGTACATGAGTTGGACTAGGTTGGTGCCTGAAAGATGTCAAGCAGAAGGCAAATTATCAATAAAAGTAATGGCAGTATATACAAATCTAAACTTATCTTACAAAGAAAATATGTTGAGAAAGTGAACAAATCTGCCTCGAGGGGAAAACATGGCAGTAACAGATGGTTTCTGTTCCTCTTCCATTGAAAAGCCTGGTGAGCAGCTTTCCTGCGTTAGTGCCTTCAAGAGGCCTTATGGCCTGTCCAAGATAGGGGCAGCTCATTGCCTGTGTTCTGGGTATTTGTTTGTGAATGTCTGACTCCTGAGCACCACAGTCAGCTAGTGATGTGGGGCCAAGGTACAGGCTGTCTCTTCAGGGAGCAGTTTCCTTCTTCACTTTATGCTGCAGGAGCTGTAATATACTTCAATTTCATATGTAGAAGAAGTGAAGGAGAGTCATGAATAGAGTGTAGTGTCAGACAGTTTTCTGTAGCTACCAAAAAACTCTGCTAGCCTTATTGTGTTTTTAAAAGATGTCTCTATTTAAAAATGGCTGATAATAATGAAGTAGTCACCCGAAAGTAGCAGCAAGATTAATTATCATTTAGTTAGAAATTGGCCTTCCCTTCTCTTATTATGTGTGCCCCACCGATCAGATGGCAGGAAATAATCTCTGATTTGTACAGGGGCTCAGAAATTATCTGGAAGACAAAGAGAATTGAAATGCTGGGGCAGCAAATGAGTTGAACACAAAACACAAGTTGGTTCTTCAGCATGCACTAGAAATAGAAGTGTGACTTGATAGTACTGCTATTCCTATGGACAGTCTGTTTTAGGAGTTTGTAACAGGCAAGATACAGTGACATCTTTTAGTGCAGAAAGTAAACTGATTATAGCATGAGTGGCACTGAATTGGTGGCTGATGTCACCAACAGGATCAATTCTAAGATATCCCAGAATGCCAGTATGCAAAGGATAGCATAATAATCTGGCTGTATCCACTCGCAAGAAAAAGAATTTCATCACTCTTGCTATAGGTAATGTGAATGATGATAGGATTGATGTTGATGTGGTGAGGTAAGGCAGTTCATGTAACATTTTCAGGCCTGGAGAGAGGGATAGTTCAGTTGCCTTCAACGAGTTTTGTCTAGAGTATAGCTTTGAATGCTTGAAACCTCTGCTTTAAAACATTGACAGATTGTTAAAAACATTATTTTTTATTTAATTAATAATTTGCTTCTAAAAATTAAACTTTTACTTTTAGATAATAGATTCATATGCAGTTGTAAGAAACAGTACAGAGATTCCCCTGTATTCTTTATCCAGTTTCCGTCAATGGTAACATTTTGCAAAACTATATATTATCACTATCAGGATATTGACAATGATACCATCAAGATACAGAAGTGTTCCATTACCACAAGAATTTCTGGGGTTGCCCTTTTATAGCCCCTCATCTCTGACCTCTGGCAATCAACAATCTGTTCTTTATTTTTATAATTAGGTAACTTCACAAATGTTATATAAATGAAATTAGACAGTATATCATATATTGGGATGGACTTTTCTCACTCTTGTACTAGTAGTGCAGGTCTGCAGGTGATGAATTCTCTTAGTTTTGCTTTACTTAAAAATGTTTTTATTTTTGTCTTCATTAAAGAAAAAATTCTCAACTAAGGATATGCTTTTATTGATTTTAGAGAAGGGGAAGGAAGAGGAGAGAGAGAGAGAGAGAGAGAGAGAGAGAGAGAGAGAAAAGAGAGTGTGAAAGAAACATGATAGGTTGCCTCCCATTTCGGATCAAACCTGCATTGCTGGGTCTGTGCCTGGACCAGGAATTGAACAACTACTTTTAGGGAGTTCAAGAGTTCAAGACCACGCTCCAGCCAACTGAGCCACACCGGCCAGGGCTTGTCTTCATTTTTTAAGGTTCTTTTATTTCTATTAATAGAATTTTGGATTGACTGCCCCCCCCCCCCCATTACTTGTAAGGTGTTGGTCCATATTTTCTAACCTCCATTGTTTCTGATGAGAAGGCAGTGGTAATTTCAGTTATTTTTTTCTCCTTAAAGTAATGTACTCTTTTTTTCTGGCTCCTTTCAAGATTCTTTTTCTTTAGTTTTTTTTTCTTTTCTCCCCCTCCCTCTTTTCTTCCGAAAATCTGACTATGATGTACCTATGTATGTTTTGTTGTTTGTTTGTTTTGTATTTATCCTGCTTGGGATCCACTGAAATTTTTTTTTAATATATTTTATTGATTTTTTACAGAGAGGAAGAGAGAGAGATAGAGAGTTAGAAACATCGATGAGAGAGAAACATCGATCAGCTGCCTCCTGCACATCTCCTACTGGGGATGTGCCCGCAACCCAGGTACATGCCCTTCACCGGAATCGAACCTGGGACCTTTCAGTCCGCAGGACGACACTCTATCCACTGAGCCAAACCGGTTTCGGCAGGATCCACTGAAATTCTTGAATCTGTAAATTTAGATTTGAAAAGGAAAAAACCCCAGCTTTTTCCTTTGTAGGTAGGGAAAAACCCAGTTCTTCTATGCTGTGTATTTTGCCTGTGTATCTCCTTTACTACTTACGAAGAACATTTCACAAAAAGGAAAGGAAAAAAAAAGAATATTTCACTCTGACACTTTTGGTCACCAACAAGCAGTTCTCTGATCAGTAGCTGGGTGCCCTACAGTCCTGACACTGTCAACCTGCAGATAGCAACAGATCCTACAGGTTAAGGACTCAGTCTCTCAAGACTGCCTCCATTCAAACAGCAGTCTCAAATATACCAGGTTATCACCTGTGCTTCTGACCATTGAGCTTCCAAAGACAGCCCCGCCTGGGGTTTGATTAATTTGCTAGAGTGGCTCTCAGAACTCAGGGAAACACTTGTGTTTACCAGTTTATTAAAGGGTGTGATAAAGGATACAGATGAACAGCCAGATGAAGAGATACATAGGATGAGGTCTGGAAGGTCCTGAGTGCAGGAGCTTCTGTCCCTGTGGAGTTTGGGTATGTATGGATGTGTTTGCCTACCTGGAAGCTCTCTGAACTTCACACTGTTGGGATTTTATGGAACCTTCATGTAAGCATAATCAATTATTAACTCCTTTTCTATTCTCTCTTCTCTCTATGGAGGATGAGGGGTGGGACTGAACATTCCAAGCTTCTAATCAGCGTTTGGACTAGCCCCCAACCAGGAGCCATCTAGGGGCTTTACACAGAGTCACCTCAATAGAATAAAAGATGCTCCTAATGCTCTTATCACTTAGGAATTTACACGGGTTTTAGGAGCCTTATGTCAGGGACGAGGTCAAAGACTAATATTAGAATAAGAGATGCTGTTAGTGTTTTTATCACTTAGGAAATCACAAGGGTTTCAGGAACTCTGTGCTAGGAACTGGGGCAGATACCTGTCTATTTCAATTATTTCACAATATCTTTTACCAAATTTGGGAAAATTTTGTGGTTTTTTTTTTTTCACTACTTCTAAAAATATTGTTTTCTATCTCATTTGCTCTCCTTTCCTTCTGGGGCTCCAATTATATGTATGTTAAACTTGTTAACCCACAGATTTCTCGGGTCCTCTCTGCTGGGATTCCCCCCCCCCCCAGTTTTTTTTCCTCTCTGTTTTTCAGATTGGATAATTTTTGTGAATTTATGTTTAAGTTCACTAACTCTTCTGCATCTTTAATCTGCTGTTAAGCCCATCCACTGAGTTACTGTCTGTTTCTCTGTTGAGATCTATTTTTTCATTATTATGATCTAGCTCTTTTGAAATCCTGTGTGGTAATTCCAATATTTGGGTCAATGCAGGGTTGGTTTCTGTTGATTGACTCTTCAAGAGATTAATGTTTTCCTGTTTCTTTATATGCTGAGCAGTTTTGGACTGTGTTTTTGATATTGAGATACCTATGTTGTAGAGACTCTGGATTCTGTTAACTTCCAACAAAGAGCATTGAATTTTGGTTGTTTTGATAAACTCTATTCCCCTGTAGTAAGCAGCAGCTTAAATCTCTATTAGTTTTTATAGTCCTAACTTGGTTGCTTGGGGTCTGCTCCATGCATGCATGGTTCCAGGATCATCCAGAGACTTGGACAGAGTTTATACATGGGTTGGGGCATCTCCTTTCTGACTTTCTCTGGAATTTCCCACCCTCACTTGCCAGCTGCAGTGGTTGCTTTATAGTCTGTATTCAGGTTCTTCAAGCTAGTAGGACTGTGGGCTTTTGTCTGAATTTTACCACCTCTCATGGTACAGACTGAGACTTCCTTGGCCAAAAGCCATAATAAGGGAAACCAGTGTTGTTACCTTCTTCCAAGTGTTGACCCTCCTTCCTACTTCAGAATCTGCATGCTTTTTCTTCTTCAGTACCTTTGGATAGTTGTTTTTTAAAAAAATATTTTGTCCAGAGTTCATATATATGTGCAAGAGAGTTGGTCTCATAGGAGCTACTTTGCCATAACTGGAAGCAAAACCTTCATCATAGATAAAAATTATTCTATTGACAAAGTCAATTATTTTTTGTTTACCTAGAAAGTAGTTATTTAGTAGTACATACGTTCTATTTTAGATTCTATGAAAACCTGCCCATTTAGGTTAATCTGTAAGTGATCAAAATGTTTCCTGCCCAAATTAGAAGAAACACTTGGAGCTGTGGTTTCTAACCTTTCTGGGTCATGGGACTCTTTGAGACTGATGAAAATTGTGTTCTCTCCCCAGAAAAATGCACATATTAAATATAAACGTATTTATATTTAAACAAAATTTATATTTATACAAATTTTTATAAATCTTCAGAGACTTTAGGCTTTGAAGCTTTTCAGCATAAGCATCTCTCATTTAGGGTTATTCAAATCAAACAAGTACCAACAGGCAAATAGCAATACAAATGTCAGTTTGTTTCTGGCTTGGTCAAAGCAGAACAAGTAAACAAAGAACCTATTAGAAAGTCTTTGCAAGGCATGCAAGCTTAAAAAAAAATCTGCAATGATTTATCTGAACTGTACTTTCCTGGTGGCAGATTCACAAAGATAGACACCTATTTGACTAATTTTAATCTAGCTGCTAGAAATGGGCCTTAGTTTCGATATCCAGACCTACCAATATTTGTATACTCTGTATGTGTTGGGCAAATAATAGCTTATTATTTCTAGGACAATAGGACAGTTGTGGTTGTGATGTCATATTCCTAATATTGTTTAACTTTTTTCAAAATATGTTTTTATTCATTTTTAGATAGGAAGGGAGAGGGAGAGATAGAAACATCAACGAGAAACACATCAATCGACTGCCTCCAGCACGCCCCCTACTGGGGATTGAGCCTACACCCCAGGAATCGAATCTGGGACCTCTTGGTCCATGAGATGACTCAATCCACTGAGCTACACCAACCTGGCTTGTTTACTTTTTCAAAGCTCTAAATAATTGAGGATTAGCTTGTGATATGCATACAGGTTTCAGGAGTTAGGGCTAAGGTTGGTGTTCTTGAGGCATTAAGTCTCTAGTGCAGTGGTTCTCAACCTTGGCTGCACTTTAGAATCACCTGGGAATCTGTTTAAAATCCTGATTTCTGGGCCTCATCCTCCCGAAATTCTGTTTCTTTGTTATGGGGTGGGGCCACAACATTAGTAACAAAGAAACAGAATTTCCGGAGGATGAGGCCCAGAAATCAGGATTTAAAAAAGATTCCCAGGTGATTCTAATGTGCAGCCAAGGTTGAGAACCACTGCTCTAGTGCTTATTCTCAAAACTCAGCCCTCAGTAAAATGATGAAAAATTCAATTTAAAAAAAATATATATTTTATTGATTTTTTTTTACAGAGAGGAAGGGAGAGGGATAGAGAGTTAGAAACATCGATGAGAGAGAAACATCAATCAGCTGCCTCCTGCACACTCCCTACTGGGTATGTGCCCGCAATCAAGGTACATGCCCCTGACCAGAATCGAACCTGGGACCCTTGAGTCCGCAGGCCGACACTCTATCCACTGAGCCAAACCGGCCAGGGCCAATTGTTTTTTTAATAAAAAAAAAATCTTAGTTTTGTGAATCTCTTTTGTCTATTACTTTTCTCACACTCTTTATAGGGTGGCTATGATAAACATGATTTGTTCTCAGGGGCCTCATAACTCTTCTTAGTACACCTCCCTTTTCCCTCGCAGTGAAAATGCTATGCTCCTGTTGATAGGCCCAATCTAATACACAGAAGGATTTTTCTTTAAGGTTGGCACTCTCTGTGGTGCCTCTACTCAGAACCGGACTCTTTATCTTTAAGACTTCTTTATTCAGCTTGTTTGAAGAAGCAGCAGGAGGTGGAGAGGTGGTGGTGAGGACAGAGGATCTAAAGACCGTTTCTCCCTGTAATTCATAGCTTCCCCTTCTTCTTTGTCTATGCAACAGTTCAGCTCATCATGTTTACCTCTGCTTCATCTTTTTTTTTTTAATTATCTCCTTAAGTAATCCCCTTCATCATTTCAATGCTCATTATTTCTTAGGAGGCACTTCATTGCCATCTTAGGAAAATATCTTTTTCTAAAGGCTTTCAAATAGGGCAGTGGTAACTGCCCTGATTCCTATATACAGCATGTCCTCAAATAACGTAGTTTCATTCAATGTCATTTCATTATAACATTGATGAAAAAATAATTGATTTTGGGCTGGGGCTACTGTCTGTGTGGAGTTGGCACATTCTCCCCATATCTGCATGAGTTTTCTCTGGATACTGTGGTTTCCTCCCACATTCCAAAGATGTTCATGTCAGGTGAATTGGCTTGTCTACATTGTCTCAGTCTGAGTGAGTATGGGTGTTAATGCTCCCTGCAATGGAATGGCGTCCTGTTCAGGGTTGGGTACTGCTTTGCTCTGTCAGATGGCCACCTGCAACCCTGGACGGGAATAAGTGGGTTGGGAAATAATGATCTTACTTGTTTGTATTAATCTTTCATATATACACACATATATACATATATATTCACACACACATACACATATATATATATATATTTCACATTTCAGTGTTTAATATTAGAAGTGTCTTGGGTCTTTATTTAGAAGTTTAGTGATGTTTTTGTGACCAGAAATATGCAAAAGGAGCTTAATTCTAGTTTATATCAATTGTCCTATTGTAAAATTAGTTTCATTATACGTCTTTTTGCTTAAAGTTGCAGTTTCCAAGAACCTATTGATGACATTAAGTGAGGACTTACTGTAGGTTCATACATTTTGTGGTTTTTGATGAGGGGATTTTCTAGTCTAATAAGGAAGAAATGAGCAAACTGACAATTAAAAGTGAAGAAGCTTAGCAGGAAGAAATTCTTATCTTCTCTCAGAACTGAATACAGTTTAAAAATACATTCTGAGAATCTCAGACTGTAGACAAGATCATTATGTCGTCTGCTTGCTGTTTAATTACTTTGTACTATAAGTGCAGATTGGAATGGGTGGGCTCTTTGCAGGTGTCACTGAAAGCTCCGAGACCAGCTCTGCAGTGTTGTAGGGCTTTATTGCTACTGCTGGTACCAGCTGTCTGCTGATATTGCCAGTGTTCTTAGTGACGATTACCAAATGTCATTTAAGAGATGCAATTTATTGGAAAAGAGTTTCAGAAAAGTCAGTTTGGAAGAAGGGATCAGGAAATGGGAGGAATTGAAATTGTGGTACTTGCTTTACTAACAGAAAGAAAGTTGAAAATTGTCAGAAGTTGAAAATTATGAATAAGTGGGCTTACAATGATGATGGACAAAACCTGAGAGAATGGAAGTGAAGGTTTTGTTTTAAAAGCAGTAACATTATTAGTTTCTGAAACAGGTGCCTTAGAATTATTACAAAATATTCTTTAAAAAATGTTTTTTAGAGAGAAAAAGGGAGAGGGAGGGAGAGAAAGAGAGACAAGAAAAGAGAAGAGAAGAGGAAAGAGGAGAAACATCGATCGGTTGCCTCTCACACACACCTTGACTGGGTATTGAACCTGAAACCCCTTTGGTGCATGGGATGACACTCAACCAACTGAGCCATACTGGCCAGGGCCAAACTATACTTAAAAAAAATTTTTTTTTCAATGTCTCTGGGATGATTTAGAGTGAAGGACTGTCTGACTTTAGGTCACCCCAATTCAGTATTGGTGAAGAATGCATCTTTCTTAGTAATCACCAGCCCCTTTGGGTTTCAAACCAACTTATAAAAACTATAGTTGGAACACAATTTATTATATCAACTAGGGCATGTGAACTGGATCCTACAAGTTTGTCTGAATAGTTAGACCAAATAAACTGAAGATTTGGAGCCTTCCTGATAAGAACCTCCCTGTGAATGGTTATTTGTATATGTTATTTTCCCTATATATATTTGATAGTAAGGTCCTTAAGAATAGTTGCTCATCTGGATTATTTTTAACCCCCACAGTACTTAAGGCCCTTGAATAGCATAAATAAATAGATATAGAATTCAATTGCTCAATAAACAGATATAGAATTCAATTGAATTGTCCTTGATCATATTTCCTATATATTTTTCTATGACTCCTAATAAATTTATTTGTTTGACATATTTAGGCACATTTAATTTGTTCCCTACTCCATAACCCCTAAGGAAAAGCAATATTTTGGGTAGCATACTTTTAGATAAATCACTAGTGACTTTGTAGTACTTTGATACTGGTTGAGCCCTTCATCCCATTATACTATATTGTAATGTTTTTCAAATTGAATTGTAACCATTAGTAGGTCAGCAATTAGCATATTTAGTTTTAATGATATAGAGCAGAAATTATGAGAGGGTAAGTATTTTGTGAAATTTTTGTTTTAGGTAAATATAGATATACACATGTGTGTGTTTATTGCTTCATGATGAAAAATTTATTTCATACTGGAGTCATGGTCAAAAAGTTTGAATCACACTACTTTATTGTAATACTCTGTTATTTCATTTGTCATATAGCATTATGCCAGTACATACAGGCTTCTAAAGCCAGGGACGGTGCCAGCCCTTTCATTTCCAGTACAACTGAAGGTAAAAACAAAACAAAATTGAGACTACCCAAAGCTTTCTGGTGCCTCTAAATATGTCTCTCTGGTGGCATTTTGTGCCCTTTGACCTTCTAACTTTCTTGTGCCTATTTGACTAGTAGATTTTTCACATTTGTATCCCTCTAGGTGGTGGGTTCTTTGGTTCTTCCTCTTTTCACTGTAATGCTCTGTTTTCAATATGCTGTAATGTTTTTAGGAGGAAGAAGGGGGAAACAAAGGAGAATTTCAGAAATTTCGAATGATTTTGAATTGATAAAATAGCTTGTTAGATTTTTATTAAAATCTGCTTTCTTGCTGTTCTTGAATCTTTTAGTTCCTTTGTATTTTTAAAGAGAGCATAGAAATGCATATTTCATTCTGACCTTAAAAACATTTATGCTTCAATGCTGTTATTAGTTAACTTTAAGCAAACTAAATATGGCATTCAGAAAAAAAGAGATGGATATAATTCTTTATCTTTCCTTGTGCTTTCTCCCCTCTCTCCCAAGAAAATTAACTGTAGGGTTTGTAGTAATTATTTTCATTTTAATGAAAAGGAATGATAGCTAGTGGTGTCCAATATTAACCATGCTAAACTTTCAGCATCTTTACTTACCTAATAACTTTAATACCTTTCCTATTCTTAGATGGCTGGCATTTCTGTACTTGCTTTGCCTTTATTTCTGTACATTGCTGGACTACCAAGCTCAGACATTCATAACCCTGAGATTGCAAGGGACTTTGTGGAGATGATTTACTTCTTTCTTTATCTTGTAGGTGAAAATTTTGAGCAGACACCATTAAGACGAACATTTAAATCTAAGGTCCTGGCACGATATCCTGAGAATGTAGAATGGAATCCCTTTGACCAAGATGCAGTGGGAATGGTTAGTATTTGTTAACCACAAATATGAGAATTTACAAGAGCAAATTTTAAAAAAGGGGTTGTATGTATATTGCTCATGATTCTGCATTTTGATCAGTATATCAGATATTCAGAATACATATATCAAAATACTAAAAGTCACAGTGTGTTTCTATTGTGTCAAATATATAGTAATGGGTCAGCAAACTCTTTTTGTGTGGTACTGAACTGTTGGTTGCTTATAGCATTGGGATTACATAAGAGTTAGGTTTAAAAGTAATCTCAATCTGTGTTATACATGTCTGAGTTATATGACAGAAATGACTATTTTTGTTTCATCATCATTTTAGGTAGGACATGTATAAAAACACTGTTACTTTTAACAGTCTTGGAGAGCCTCAAGTTTTTAAATGCCTAGTCCAGTGCTTATTTCATGTTATATTCTAAAAACACCTAGGCTTTGGGAAGTCAAGGTCAAGGCTAATGGATATAACATAATGTAGATCGTTGTATTTGTTAATCCAGGCTGCTGGTAGTTCGTTTGTGTAGCCAGGATTGTGTAAAATGTAAATGGGGACTGATTGATTCAAGTCAATTTGATTAGCTTTCCAAGTTTCTTTATATAATCCATCTGAGTTAAAGTGAAAAAAGTACATCTTTATCCTGATTATGTCATCTCCTTGCTTTGTATGAAATGAGCACCCTTTTTTCTAAGAATAGAAAGAAGGTTTTATTGATGACAAAATTCTGTGAGCTGATAGAGTCTAAAAGTTTATTTTATTTTTAGATACAAAGTTATATCAATCTGATTTTTAGATATATTTCTAGCATCATCTCTCAATATGTGCTATCATGCTGCTTTCTTTTTCCTCCTTTCCTTTGTGCATTTTTCCTGTCCCTCAAATACCCTTCTTTTCCTTGTCTACCTGATGAATTGTAACATAACCTCATCTGTGAAGCCTTTTCTGATGTTCCTAGACTGAGTTGTCTGTTCTTTCTTCCCCTAGCACTTTGCATATACTTCTCTATAGCCCTGATAACTGCAATATCATTTTATTTACTTGTATATCTTACTTAGAATGGGAGGCCTTTAGGACAGGTTTTTAGCTGTGTGATCTTGATATCCCAAACACCCAGGAAGTGGGTGCACTATAAGTAAAGAAATAGTGGTGGGTGTTCTGAAAAGAGGGTCAGCAGTGAGTATTCTCACCACTTGTTCCCTTGTCTTTGCAGCTATGCATGCCCAAAGGGCTAGCATTCAAGACCCAGGCTGATCCCAGAGAGCCACAGTTCCATGCCTTTATTATCACAAGGGAGGATGGCTCTCGGACATTTGGGTTTGCCCTCACATTTTATGAGGAGGTGACTAGCAAGCAGATCTGCAGTGCAATGCAGACGCTCTACCACATGCATAATGCTGAGTATGATGTCATACATGCTCATCCTGCTGATGGCCGAGACCACAGTGACATGGAGGATGGTGAAGGCACTCCTGGGACCAAGCTGCAGCGCTTCAACTCCTATGACATTAGCCGGGACACGTTGTATGTCTCTAAGTGCATCTGCCTCATCACGCCCATGTCCTTCATGAAAGCATGTCGGAGTGTTCTGGAACAACTTCACCAGGCAGTCACTTCACCTCAGCCCCCTCCACTGCCCCTTGAGAGCTACATATACAACGTACTCTACGAGGTGCCACTCCCACCTCCCGGCCGGTCCTTGAAGTTTTCTGGGGTCTATGGGCCAATAATCTGCCAGAGACCAAGTACCAATGAGCTTCCCCTATTCGACTTTCCTGTCAAAGAGGTCTTTGAACTGCTTGGGGTGGAGAATGTGTTTCAGCTTTTTACTTGTGCTCTTCTGGAGTTTCAGATTCTGCTCTACTCACAGCGTAAGTCAGTGCTTACTAGAGCTCTCTTCTTGCATAGGGCCTCCCTTTTCATATCGGATACAGTGGGGCTGACTGTAAAGGTCTAGGGTTGTTACAATTTGAGCAAAACTCAGATCTTTTACAGGTATGTGGTAGATGGCAAACCAATGGACCATGAGAGGGATACCAGTTCTTTTTGTTGTTAATCCTCACCCGAGAATATTTTTCCCATTGATTTTTAAGAGTGGAAGGGAGGGAGGGCAGGAGAGAGAGAGAAAGAGAGAGGCAGGGAGAAAGAGAAACATGGATGTGAGAGAGAGACATTGATTGGTTGCCTCCTGCTCTAGCCCTCACTAGGGCCAGGGATCAAACCTGCAACCCAGGTATGTGCCCTTGACGAGGAAGCCATGAAGCCATGACCCTTTGGTACGTGGGATGATGCTCTAACCCAGCGGTTCTCAACCTGTGGGTCGCGACCCCTTTGGCGGTCGAACGACCCTTTCACAGGGGTCACCTAAGACCATCCTGCATACCAGATATTTACATTACGATTCGTAACAGTAGCAACATTACAGTTACGAAGCAGCAACGAAAATAATTTTATGGTTGGGTCACAACATGAGGAACTGTACTTAAAGGGCCAGAAGGTTGAGAACCACTGCTCGAACCACTGCTCGAACCACTGCTCTAACCACTGAACAACAGCCGCCAGGGTGCCAGATATCTTTTTTAAAAATTTAAACTCTTTATTGTTTAAAGTATTACATATGTCTCCTCCCCCCTCCCCCATTGACCTCTCCCTGTCACTCCCACCCCTAGCAGATACCGTTTTTAAAAAATGGAGCTAGAACTTAAGAACATTGCAAAAGAACCAGAATGGAGGCTACCTGTAGATTGTTGCAGTTTTCCCTAGTTTGCACTTTATTGCCTCAAGATATTCCTAATTCACTATAGTACTTTAGCGACTTTGTATTACTGAATCTTTTTAAAGCATTGATTTTTGTTTTCACAGGAACTGTTCTTTCTTTTGCCCTTGTATTTCACCACTTGTTTGCATACTATTTGGCTAAATTATATAATCCAGTTATAGGTTCAACTAGTACAAACAAATCGTTGACATTAGTTTTTTATTGCAAAAATAATGTATGCTCAAGGCATATACTTAAAACAATTCTAAAGGTAGTAAAAAGAAATCTTCCCTCTTTCTCTCCTGTGATTGCCACAGATCAAATTTTTTGTGTATTCCTAATGAAAATTATAGTTTTAAAAAACAAATAATATGTGGACAAACAATGCAGAGAAAGTTGTAAGTTTTCCTCTTTTTTGATCTAGAGTTCTACCCCCATGATCTTTTAATTATTTTAATGCCCTCCTCCCAAATATTTTTAAATAATGCACTATTTTTATGTAAACATTGAGTACACACATGTGTTAATTTAATTTTAAAATTAAATTTATTGGGGTGACATTGGCTAATAGGGTCAGATAGATTTCAAGTGTACATTACTATGATACATAATCTGCATATTGCATTGTGCACTCACCACCCAGTCAGATCATCTTCCTTGATGCACTTTTCTGTAGTGTAATAAAAATGTTAGAGACTATGGCCTTGGCCGGTAGTTCAGTGGTTAGAGCGCTGGCCTGTGAACTGAAGGGTCGTGGGTTTGATCCCTAGCCTGATTGGGGTGCGTGCAGGAGGCAACCAATCAATGTGTCTTTCTCACATTGATGTTTCTTTCTCTCCCCCTTCCTCCCTTCCTCTCTCTCTTAATGGAAAAAATATATATCCTTGGGTGAGGATTAACAACAGCAACAAAATGTTATAAACGATGAAGTTTTAGTCCAGAGGTCCTCAAACTTTTTTTTTTATTAAATATATTTTATTGATTTTTTTACAGAGAGGAAGGGAGAGGGATAGAGAGTTAGAAACATCGATGAGAGAGAAACATCGATCAGCTGCCTCCTGCACATCCCCCACTGGGGATGTGCCCGCAACCGAGGTACATGCCCTTGACCGGAATCGAACCTGGGACCCTTGAGTCTGCAGGCCGACGCTCTATCCACTGAGCCAAACTGGTCAGGGCGGTCCTCAAACTTTTTAAACAGGGGGCCAGTTCACTGTCCCTCAGACATTCCACACATGCGCACTGTGGGCCCGGGATGAGTCGGCTGCTAAGCAGGACAGGCAGCGGCGGCAAAAAACACCCGGCGGGCCGGATAAATGTTTTCGGTGGGCCGCATGTGGCCCGCGGGCCGTAGTTTGAGGACCCCTGTTTTAGTCAATAATTGCTATATTTGCATTACTAGTTAAAAAAATAACAAAATGATTTCCAGGTCTTGTTCTTCTTTCCTTAGCCATGAGCAGGGTGATAACTTTCAAAGCATTAGTAAGCAGATATAGGATTCTTTGTTAAACTTCTACCTAGTTGATACATACCAGTTTCTGTTCCTACTCAGTCTTCCTCATTTTCTGGAAAGCTTCTTGTTACTTATAACTTCTTTATGAACCAAGCTGTGATTTTAAATGATGGGGTGGGTTTTTAGTACATGAAACCACTAACCTTTATGAAAGCTCATTTGAAGCCAGCCATTCCCGAAGGATGATTTTAAAATGTATGTTCCTGCGTTGCCCCTTTTTGCCTGAAAAAGAGACATACCATTTATGAATAGTAATTTTTTAGTTTCAATTTTAACTGGTCCATTTTATTGGCTTTGCCAATGTATTTATTACTCATTTAAAAATAATAAAACAGTTCTAGAAATTGCATTCTGAAGAAGAGCTAAACTTTGAGCACAAGCCTTCCCCTCCACTCTGTCTTTGACCTAAAACAAGAATTTTGAGTCATTAAAGTCAAGTCTTGTGGGTCTTTCAAGTTCTAGGGAAGTGTTAAAATAACCCCTTTGTGCTGTTCTCATTCAGGAAAAGTTGTAGCATCTTATAGAATGCAGACATATCTGAGTGCTAAAAGGCCTGTTTGGGCTTCCATGCTGAACGAACGGAGACCCAGACTACTGTTCTTTTCATTTCACTTCCACTTAAGAGAATCTACTTAACATTCGGTTTAACGAGGTGCTATTTATGATTTCTATAATATTTTCACATTAAATTTTATTATAAGCAGGGACCTGTATGTAGGAGGGTATATTTCAACTTGTGATCTGTTGAGGTCTCTGACACCCACTAGGGATTCACTCGCATACCCTTGCTGAAGTTTACTCTGATCCTTTCTAAATGTGAAATTGTAATTTTAACTTACTATTTGAGAAGCAAGTGCCTCATTTTTGACTGTTTGGTTTATGTGTGTGTTTTTTTTGGCCTAGATTACCAGAGACTGATGACTGTGGCGGAGACAATTACAGCTCTCATGTTTCCTTTCCAGTGGCAGCATGTCTATGTCCCTATTCTCCCGGCTTCTCTCCTACATTTCTTAGATGCTCCTGTTCCATACCTGATGGGCTTGCATTCCAATGGCCTGGATGACCGGTCAAAGCTGGAGCTGCCTCAAGAGGTGAGAGAAATGTGGAACTTGAGTGCTGATGCCCTTGGCCCAATCTAGGATTGGGAGAGAAGGGCTTTTGGAATATGCCCACTGTGGTGTCACCAAGTTTTTCTTTTATTTTGGGGAACATTAATAACTTTCCAGGAAAAAAGTAAAAAACAATGAACATTTAGCTCTGTTTATATCATTCCAGAAACAATGGTCATTTTTATCACATGACATATCTCTGTGTTTATACAGTTGTGAATTGCCTTTTTCATACAGGTTTTCAAACACAGTACTTCACACACTTTTAAAGGTATTTATTAGAAACTCTTTTTATTATGTAAAACTTTAAACATATACAAAAGAGTAGCATAAGGAATTTGTATGTTCTCAGTGCCCAGAGCTTCAATAGTTATACGTTATATTTTATATTATTTTTTATTTCTATACCTTCTGCCTCTTTTATTTTAAGGAAATCCACAAAATAGAATCCCATCTAATAAAAGAGCAATATGCAAATTAACCATCACTCTGTCACTCCGTCACAAAGATGGCGGCGGCCATGGAGCTGAAGTGAGCAGGAGGCTTGGGTTGCCCCCAGGCACTGGGCTCTGTTCAAGGCTACAAAGTTTCAATTATAGAAGATAAATAAATCCCAGATACCTGCTTCTAGCCGACTCAAGGAGGGGCTGGGAGCCTGGGTTACCAGGGGCAACCCAGGCTTCCAGGAGACCTGTGCTCCGCTTAAGGCTACAAAGTTTCAATTATAGAAGATAAATAAATCCCAGGGGAAAAAAATAGAAAGAAAAAAAGGAGAGGTTGGGAGCTTGGATCACTGGGGGGCGTGGCCAGCCTGAAAATGGCCATCAGCCCCTCACCCAGGTGGCCAGGCACCCCAGCAGGACCCCCCCACCCTGAAGGGGCTGTGGCCAGCCTGAAAATGGCCTTCAGCCCCTCACCCAGGCTGGCCAGGCACCTCAGTGGGGACCCCCACCCTGAAGGGGGTGTGGCCAGCCTGAACACGGCCTTTAGCCCCTTACCCAGGCTGGCCAGGCACCCTAGTGGGGACCCCCACCCTGAAGGGGTGTGGTCAGCATCAAAAAAGCCCTCAGCCCCTCACCCAGGCTGGCCACACCCCCATGGGGTGAGGGTCCCCACTGGGGGGCTTGACCAGCCTGCAAACAGCCATCAGCCCCTCACCCAGGCTGGCCAGGCACCCCAGTGGGGACCCCCACCCTGAAGGGGTTATGGCCAGCCTGAAAACGGCCCTCAGCCCCTCACCCAGGCTGGCCAGGCACCCCAGCCGGCCCCCACCTGTGCACCAGGCCTCCATCCTATATAATAAAAGGGTAATATGCAAATTGACCCTAACATCAGAATGACTGGGAATGACTGGTCACTATGACACTGACCACCAGGGGGCAGACACTGGAGCTCTGCTCAGCCACAAGCCAGGCTGACGGCTGCCAGCACAGCAGTGGTGGCGGGAGCCTTTCCCGCCTCCTCAGCAGCGCTAAGGATCTCCGACTGCAGCTTAGGCCTGCTCCTCGCTGGCAAGTGGACATCCCCCGAGGGCTCCTGGGCTGCCAGAGGGATGTCTGACTTCCATTTTAGGCCCGATCCCCCGGGGAGCGGGCCTAAGCCAGCAGGTGGACATCCCCTGAGGGGTCCCAGACTGCGAGAGGGCACAGGCCGGGCTGAGGGACCCCCTTCCCCCGAGTGCACAAATTTTTGTGCACCGGGCCTCTAGTTTTATATATACTCTAGTAATCAGCTGTATATTAATAAATCAGTGGTTTTCTTTTACAGGCCACAGTTGATCTATAAAAGTTGACTTGATCATTGTGATTCTTGTGGTACAGAGTCAGCTTCATAAACTTTCCTTGTTCTGTATAGGAAGGCCTTGAGAGAATGCTTCTTTTGCTGTGAGAGTGGCCTGCTCTTCTTCCCTATTTTAAATACCAAAAGAATTGATTAAAAATTTGTATTTACATGTTTATTTCCTAGTTCATTTTAGATAGATTTAAAGCATGCTTTTAAATAAGATTGTTTTACTTTTTATTTTCCTACAATTACCAATAGAACTGGCTTACCTTTTTAGGTCATTTTGTGACTGGTATGAAACTAGCTGGGAAGACGGCTTTCCAACTGTGACTTTCTTTTTTTAACCTATGCTTTTATTGATTTTTAAAGAGAGAGGTAGGGAGAGGGATAGAGAGATAGAAACATCAATGAGAGAAAAACATCAACATCGATTGGCTGCCTCTTCCCCACTACTGGGGATCAACCCGAACATGTGCCCTGAATGGGAATCTAAAGGGTGACCTCTTATTTCCTGAGTCGACACTCAACCGATGAGCCACACCAGCCGGGCCTTACTCTGATTTTCTTAGACATTAGAAAGGTCTGGGAAGAAGACTTTGGAACATGACTTTCTCTCCTCCATCAGAATTTTTTTGGGGAGGAAATTTTTGGGGTGTAACTGAAGAATATGAGTAAGGGGACCTCCTGTATCTGAGCAGCATTCAGGTTATTAGGCCTATCTGGACAGCAGGCTTGATGAAATCGCTGATAATTAGATCACATTTATGATATTTAAATTATAGTCAAATGCATCTCTGTACTCTTTTTTCCTCTCCTTTGGTTTTAGAATTAAAATGTCTTCTTGTAGCTTTTTAAATTTCTGCCTTTTTTGCTCCTTTGATTCTGTAGAGCTTTGTGCTATTTTGGATGGGACAAGATTAATTAATAAAGGAAGAAAATATCTAAATGATGGGGAAAACTATTGGGAGTATTGAGTTTTTATATGTATTTGTCTACTCTACTGATAAATATAGGGTGTTCCAAAAAATGTATATACACACTTTGAATAATTATAATGGCAGTGTTTATTAAAATACATTTCATTTTCAAAATTGAGCTCTCAGCTGTTAAAATGTGTATACATTTTTTTAGGGACACTGTGATACATAAAGAGTAGATACCAAAGATTGGAGAACAGGGATTTTTTTTTGTTTATTCTAAACAAATGCATATTTAATATTGACATTTCTTCCTAGTAAACCGAATTATAATTTTGTAAAGTCAAAATAAAAATAACAAAAATGGTTGAAACTAAAGCCAAAAAGGCATGCTACATGCATAATCCAATAAATAGGTCACTAGGCAACAAGCCAGATTTGTCAGTTTTATTTTAATCTTTGGCATTAGCTTGCTGTATACTTAGGGCAAGTTCTGTTCCCTCTAGGATCTCTCAGCATAATTTTTTGTTTTTAATGGAACATTTTATTTATTTATTTTATTTTATTTTTTGTTAATCCTTATCCAAGGGTATTTTTCCATTGATTTTTAGAAAGAGTGGAAGGGTGGGGGAGAGACAGAGAGAAGCATTGATGTGAGAGAGACACATTGCCTGGTTGCCTCCTGCACGCACTCTGACCACCGGGCTGGGGATCTAGCTTCCAACCAAGGTATGTGCTCTTGACTGGAATAGAACCTGGGACCCTTTAGTCCATGGGCTGACTTTCTATGCACTAAGCCAAACTGGCTAAGGCTCAGCATCATTTTTTGTGTGCTTCATATATATGTTTGTATGAAGATATTGCGAGGACATTAGCAGTTTTCTTAGCAGGATTGTTTGAGAAACCTGAGAGTTCACACTGTTCTGGGTATTGGGGCTTTAACTTTTGCAGTTTTCCCCATCATTGCTGCATCCTTTGATTCTCCCTGTGGTCTATTTGGGAAGAAGTGGTGACACTGGGACTATAGAATACATGTCTGTACTTAATAAGCAATTATAGGGTTTCAGAGTCCCACTTCACCCAGGGGGCAGTTTCATAACTGGATATTTTCTACATTGATTTTCAGCAGATGACCTCTGGGATATCTGTGTATTACCGATGGGTACACATAGTGAATGGAGAATGATAATATTTCTGAAAGACAACTTTGGGATGTCTCATAAGTGGTATATCCAATATAATAAAAGCCTAATATGCTAAGTGTGTAGTTGTCCAGTCAGCTGTTCAACCAATCAAAGCGTAATATACTAATGATATGCTAAGGCCACTCAACTGCTTGCTATGACATGCACTGACCACCAGGGGGCAGACGCTCCAACTGGTAGGTTAGCTTGCTGCTGGGGTCCGGCCTATCGGGACTGAGCGAGATGGGCTGGACATGCCCTGGATCCCTCCCGCAGCCCCTCCCCATCTGGCCAACCTCCCATCGTGCACCAGTGGGGTCCCTCGGCCTGGCCTGCGCCTTCTTGCAATCCGGAACCCCTCAGGGGATGTCGGAGAGCTGGTTTTGGCCCTATCCCACAAGCCAGGCTGAGGGACCCCACTGCTGCACGAGTTCGTGCACCGGGCCTCTAGTATATAGTAAAAAATTCTAACAGTGCACAAAAGCATAAAGAATAAAGTAAAAATTACTTCTAATTTTACCACCCAGAGATAACTACTTTCAACATTTTGGTGGGCATCCTGTGGTATATTTATGCTGCTAGAAGGAAGCTTTGAGGCAGTACTAGGGAAATTCACCTGGACTTGTGCAAAAAGGCATTATCAGGGTACTGGGATAAGGCAAGCTTGATCTGTAAAAGGGACTTTATCACAAGGGTGGGGAATGTCTAGCCCTCAGGCCAAATAAGGCCCGAGAAATCATTTGGTCTGGCCCTGCCAAGGCATTAAGGGTGAGTTATTTAAATGTTTGACAAAATATAATAGGCTAATTTTTAAGTTGATAATTTTGGCCTGTGAATGATGTTATAAATATCCAAATGGCCCTTGGCAGAAAAATGGTTCCCCACCCCTGATCCAGAGTGTAGAGTGTACATTCCCTGACCCTCCTCTATGTCAGAATTCATCAGTTGCTGCTCCATCTTTGAGCATCAAAAGTCTGAAAAGCCCTTTGTTTCTTTTTACACCAACACATGATCTCAGCTGGCCCTGAGCAAGTGAGAGTGCTGGGCTCCTTTGTGAGGCATCCTTTGTCCTGTCCTTCCCTTCTGGGTTTCATTGTCTGAGTTCAGGAAGGAGGCAATTCATCCACAGCTATGTGAGGAGAAGCAAGCAGAAGATATGAGTAAAGAAGGGGGTGCTACTTCTTTCTATCTTGTGCCCTTCTTTCTCTCCTACTTTCCCCCGTCTTTCTCAGGATACTCCTTCAGTGTCTTTACCCAGTAATTTGTGGATTGGGCTTCCCTTCAGTGAATAACATGGAGAGAGACTAGGACAGTGATGGCGAACCTTTTGAGCTCGGCGTGTCAGCATTTTGAAAAACCCTAACTTAACTCTGGTGCCGTGTCACATATAGAAATTTTTTGATATTTGCAACCAAAGTAAAACAAAGATTTATATTTTTGATATTTATTTTATATATTTAAATGCCATTTAACAAAGAAAAATCAACCAAAAAAATGAGTTCACCTGTCACCTCTGACACGCGTGTCATAGGTTCGCCATCACTGGACTAGGAGGTCAGGCTGGCTGTGATTTGGTGTTAGGAACTTAGGGCTGGGAAAGGGCATTGTGATCTCTTGCAGGAAGAGATTTGGGAGAGATTTTGGGATTTGGGGTATCCGTGTGGTCACTACCTCAGAGCAGTTAAGTCTTCACATGGCCTTTCCCAAGAAGGCAGGAGGTTAACTGAGGAAAACCGATCACTTGGATTTAGTGCCTCTTACAGAATACTTTTGTCTGCCAGTCTGTTTTGCAGTACTCCTCGTCTCAGCTGAGGAAAGGGGTGCATGAGGAGTTTGAGGCACACTTTTGTTTGTCAGAGCCCTCCCTGTGCTGGCAGGAAATAGCATGAGGCTATTCTATGAGCCTAGCAAGTGAATGGCCTCCTTTTTTTTACTTTGGTTTCTTATCTTCATCTCCTTTAAGCCAACTCTGCAAAAAATGGCTAGTGGAATCTACTCATAGGCACCTATCTTACTCTGCATCTGTGAGGTGTGCCTGAGTGGCTTCCTCTCCTCTAGCCACCTCTGATCAGGAGTGTATCTTCAATGTGTGGATATAGCATTTGGAGTTCATAAAATTCTTTACAGACATTCTGTATTTGGCTCACAGCATTGGGAGAAAAGCCAACCAAGCATTGTTGAGCGGATGCAATTATTTTTAGCTACCTCTGTGTTTCCTATTGCACAAACTGCTTTTTTTCTTCTAAAAAGAGGAGAACCCATGGGGTACATGCATTGTGTCTCTGGTGGGTCACAGTGCTTTCTTCTGTTAGCTGTATGGACAGGGCTAAGGAAGCAGGTAGGTTATCTTTATGCCTAGATAATTTAATTCTGTCTTTACTATCTTTTTAAATTATTTGTTCTGAAAGCATTTATAATTTTGAAGTCTTAATAGAATAAACAAAAATAGCCTATTTTTAGATCTTAAACATTATTGGCCTTTTAACTTAGGCAGGGCTTAAAGTTGTTATTTTGTGAGATACTCTAGAAAGCTAAATTTAAAGTGATTCTTATCCTAATCTTTGGATCATGGATATAGGAAAGTTTTCGTTTTTAGTTATAGATTGGTAGGCAGAGTAATTTATGCATTGAGCAAATGTTTATTGAATGAATGCATGCACAGACATGTTAAAACATACAGTTTTGACAGATTGGGAGTTTGTGAAATAGTTATATTAAGCTGGACTTATGTTACCCTCCTGCCTTTCTTTTAGAATGCAAGACTTAATAGGCACAGGGATAAACAAAAAAATTAATGGACCATCACTTTGTTATATAATAGAGGTACCATGCCAAAGGAGGGACTGCTTAATAACAGAGCTGGAAAAATTGCTTGTTCAAAGGGGAAAATAGTAGAAAAGGATCCTTACCTCACACCATAACAAAATAAACTTGAGATGGATTAAGAAGTTAAATGTCAAAAGCAAAACTCTAAATCTTCTGGAAGAAAATATTAATAAGTACCTTTCTGACATCTGGGTAGGGACTTCATAAATAGGATACAGAAAGCATAAAATAAAATATTAATAAATTTGATTTTATAAATTAAGAAAAAGACATCTTAAAATGAAAAGATAACTATGACAAGATATGTGTAACACATATAACCTACAAAGTATTAGCATCAGCAGATAATAAAGAACTACAAATCAGTAAGAATGATGATAAGTAATCCAATAGAAAAGCGGGTTAAAAACATGAAAAGTATTACATAAAACATACACATTTTAAAATTTCCTAGGGATCAGAAGTGTAAATTCACTCATTTCAGTGGCAAAATTAAGAAATCTGATGACACCAACATTAGCATCTTTTATTATGGAATTTTCCTATCTAGTAGTACTGTATTTATACATCTATTGAAGTTTTATATTCTACATTAACAATGTTAATTAACATTTGTTATGTACTATGGGCCTGGCACTGTGCTAAGTCTTTGACATTTATTGTTTTATAATCCTCAAAACAAACCTGTGATAGAGGTAATATTCCTCTTATATGAATGAAAGAGAGAAATTTTTAAACAGCAGTGCAGTTCAATGAAGGAAATGACACCTATCTTGGCTAGAACAGGTTCATGGACATAAGATAAATACAAAGTAATAGGCATTTCTGATTTACAGTTGCAAGACAATTCCAACAGGGACAGGAACTATAAAATATTTCAGTTAAACTGAACAAGAAATATATATGACCACTAAGGGGAAGAGTGGATGGTTAAGAGCTTGAGGGTATGACTGAAGTCAGGGTAAGCGGAGTTCAAATCCCAGCTCTACTACTTACCAGCTGTGTGACTTTGGACAAATTTATCTCTCTGTGTCAGTTTTGTTTGTAAAATAAGGATAGATAGATATTGCAAATTGTTCTTTGTTAGTCTAGATTACCCACCTCACCAGCAATGTATGAGAGTCTCTCTATCCAGAAGCAATCTTAAAGCCAGAAGGAAGCACAGAAAGCATCATGAGCAGCCACTAAATCTTCCAAATCAGGACAGAGGCTCAGAAAGAGATAATGGTCCGCTCAGGGTCATGTAGAGAGATAGTGACAGAGTTAGGTCTGAAACCTAGACTTTCTGACTTACTCCTGGTGTTCTTTTTACTATTGTAAGAATTCATGAATTAAACATTTATGAGCATTATTTGTGAGACTTCAGGATAATAATCCTTACCACTCTGATTTCATCTCTCTATTTCCATTTTATAGCTGAGGAAGCAGAATCAGAGAGGTTAAATAACTTTCTCAAGATCATACATCTAGAAAGTGGCAGGGTAAGATTGGAACCTAGGTCTGTTTTCTTCCTGAGCCCCATCTTCTTTTTTAAAAAAGACCCTTATTGAGGATATGTGTTACTGATTTTTAAAGAGAGAGGGAGAGAGAAAGAAAGAGAAACGTTGATCAAACATTGATTGGTTGCCTCCCGTACACAGCCCCACCAGGGATCAAACCTGAAACTTAGGTATGTGCTCTGACTGGGAATCAAACCCATCACTTTGGTGTACGGGATGATGCTCCAACCAACTGAGTCACACCAGCTAGGGCAAGCCCCATCTTCTTTATACCGTACTTCATATGTGCCCATTTCAGATGTTTTCTCTTTCCTATTGTTCATTATCCTTCCTAAAACTATTTCTTAGTGCTTTGTTTACACTCCTCATCCTTTTTTTGACTGCCAGGCTAACCTCTGCTTTGTGGATATTGACAACCACTTCATTGAGCTGCCGGAGGACTTGCCTCAGTTTCCCAACAAATTGGAGTTTGTCCAGGAAGTCTCTGAGATTCTCATGGCATTTGGCATTCCCCCTGAAGGGAACCTTCATTGCAGTGAGAGTGCCTCCAAGCTGAAGAGGCTCCGGGCCTCTGAGCTTGTCTCTGACAAGAGGAATGGGAACATTGCAGGCTCCCCTTTGCATTCCTATGAGCTCCTCAAGGAGAATGAAACTATCGCCCGGCTGCAAGCCTTGGTCAAGAGGACTGGGGTGAGCCTGGAAAAGGTAAGATGCTGCATATGAATCTGTGACAGGTTTGGTCTGTGCTAGGGTACTGTCCTGGTAAGTAAGTTGTGGGGTGAGAAAGCACTCAGTTCAGGAAAAGGCACATTTGTCAGAGTGAAAGAATGCTCTGGTATGGGAGACTGGATTCAGCTTTGGAAAATATTATCCTCGTAAAAGCTACTGGAATCTAAGTTGGGGGTTAAATCTGGGTACTTTCTCACTTGGGCATTAAAGAGAGTCTGCTCTCATCCTATGTGAACATGCAGCAGAGCGACTCAGAGAGATGATATTGGTAATCTCTGTGTTCAGCCCTCTTTCTCAGCAGCCTAAAGCATACAGAGCAGGTATTTTTAACTTTTTTTTTTGGTTAATCCTCACCTGAGGATATTTTTCCATTGATTTTTTTTTAGAGAGAGTGGAAGGCAGGGGGAGAAACACAGAGAGAGAAACATCGATGTCAGAGAGACACATTGATTAGTTGCCTCCTGCACGTGCCCCAACCAGAGCCAGGGATTGAGCCTGCTATTGAGGTACATACCCTTGGCTGGAATCGAACCCAGGAACCTTCAGTCTGCGGGCTGACAGACCCTTCAGTCTGTCCACTGAGCCAAACTGGCAAGGGCTTATCCCTCTTTTGACTCAAGGAATCGAGGAGAGCCTGAGTGCTTTGCCTAACATTGGCCTAGTAAGTGGCTGAGTTGAGGCTGACTCTGGTCCCCTTGAATTCTAGTCCTATGCTCTTTCCAGGGATGTACTTAGCTTTCCCTTGTTTGACTTTGTTGAGACTATCAGTTTTTTTACCCATCTCTTCACCCTCCCCTATCCTCATTGTTAAATTATATTTGTAAATTACATATAAGCAAAATGTGCCAATGTAATCATTTTGTTGGGCTATTTTTATTTTATTTTTTTTAGAGAGGAAGAGAGGGAGGGAGGGAGGGAGGGAGGGAGGGAGGGAGGGAGAGAGAGAGAGAGAGAGAGAGAGAGAGAGAGAGAGAGAGAGAGAAAACAGAAACATTGATGTGAGAGAGATATATTAATCTGTTGCCTGTCCTATGTGCCCTGACTGGGAATTGAATCTGGGACCTTTCAGTGCATGGACAATGCTCCAACCAACTGAGCCATACAGGCCAGGGTTTGCTGGGCTATTTCTTAATGAAGTGTGAAATATTTCATTTTCCTGCTTTATTTAGTTAGTTGAGCAGATATTTTAAAAAAATCATGGCCAGTTAGTAGTAACTATGTATGGTGCCAGTTGGATACTGGAAATATCAGGGGAATACTTTGTAAAGTGCATGATTGTCTAACCACTATGCCATACACTTGAAACTAATCCTATCTAATAAAAGATAAACATGGTAATTAGCCATACAGCCGCTACCCTTCCCATTGGCTAATCAGTGAGATATGCAAATTAACTGCCAACCAAGATGGGCGGCTGGCAGCCAGGCAGCTGACGCGAACAGGGAGGCTTGCTTGCTTCAGTGACGGAGGAAGCCAAGATTCCCTGCCTGCCTTGCCGGCCTCTCAGCTGCACTCTAAGCAACATTGTAACAAATACAGAAGCTAAACAAAACCCCGGGCTTCAGCCAGCAGGACCGCAACATTGTTTCAAGTACAGAAGGTAAACAAAGGCCAGAAACCTGCTTTCAGCAGCGGAGGTCTCATAGCTGGAGGAGAGCCTCAGAGCTAAAGCTGGCCCAGAATAAAAAAAAAAGGAAAAAATGACAGGTTGGGAGCTTCAGTCACCCGCCAGCCTGAAAACGGCCCTCAGCCCCTCACTCAGGCTGGCCACCCCAGTGGGGACCCCCACCCTAAAGGGGGTGTGACCAGATGCAAACAGCCATCATCCCCTCAACCAGGCTGGCCAGGCACCCAAGCGGGACCCCCACCCTGAAGGGGGTGTGACCAGATGCAAACAGCCATCATCCCCTCACCCAGGCTGGCCAGGCACCCAAGCAGGACCCCCACCCTGATCCAGGACACCCTTCAGGGCAAACCAGCCGGCCCCCACCCATGCACCAGGCTTCTATCCTATATAGTAAAAGGGTAATATGCCTCCCAGCACCGGGATCAGCGGAGCAGCGAGGCCTCCCGGAACCGGGATCAGCGTGACAGGGGGCAGTGCCCAAACCCCCTGATCGCCCTGCGGCTCTGTGTGTGACAGGGGGCGGGGCCACAACCTCCCTATCCGCCCTGCTCTGTTCGTGACAGGGGAAGGCGCCCCAACCCCCCCCCCCCCCCCCCCACGGGCCCTGTTCTGTGTGTGACAGGCTAGAGCCATAACCTCCCCATCGGCCCTGCCCTGAGTGTGACAGTGGTGGTGCCCCAACCCCCTGATCGCCCTGCTCTGTGGGTGA
>NW_005871109.1:4667516-4670912 GCF_000147115.1 Myotis lucifugus
GCGTGACAGGGGGGAGCTCTCAACCCCTGATGGGCCCTGCTCTGTGCGTGACAGGGGGTGGCACCGCAACCTCCCTATCGACCCTGCCTTGATTGTGACAGGGGGCAGTGCCCCAACCCCCCAATCGGCCCTACCTTGAGCGTGACTAGGGCTGGCATCGCAACCTCCCGATCCGCCCTGCTCTGTGCATGACAAGGGGTGGCGCCCCAACTCCCCAATCGGCCTTGCTCTGAGCCCGACCAGGAGCTGCACCTAGGGATTGGGCCTGCCCTCTGCCACCTGGGAGCAGGCCTAAGCCAGCAGGTCATTATCTCCCGAGGGGTCCCAGACTGCGAGAGGGCACAGGCCGGGCTGAGGGACCCCCCCCTTCCCCCGAGTGCACAAATTTTTGTGCACCGGGCCTCTAGTATAAAATAATATTGCATGTTAACTCTAATTGAAAATATTTTTAAAAAATCATGGCCAGGCCCTAGCCAGCTTGGCTCAGTGGATAGAGCGTCAGCCTGCGGACTTAAGGGTCCCGGGTTCAAGTCCAGCCAAGGGCACATGCCTGGGTTGCAGGCTCGTTCCCCAGTGGGGGGTGTGCAGGAGGCAGCCAATCAATGATTCTCTCTCATCATTGATGTTTCTATCTCTCTCTCCTCCCTTCTTCTCTGAAATCAATAAGGAAATATATTTTTAAAAAATACTTAAATTAAAAAAAATCATGGCCAGTGTAGAGCAGAGAAGTATTGAGATATATTAAAAAGGTTAAAGAAAACACAATAAGGAAAAATTCTTAGGGAGAAAGATAAGGAAAGTGTTATGTGGGAGAAAATCAAAGAGATGTAGGTAGAGCTAGAATCTAACCATGTTGCTTTGCATTATCATTTTCTTACTGACTTCCAGATTCCCTCTTTTCCCAGACCCTTGAGATAAGTTGCACCTTTCTCTATTGCTGAATCTCTCTCTGCCCATAATGATTACTTTCACTGAGTTACTGGGTACCTGCAAGTGAAACATCTCATTTATCTCTTCTCCATGTCAGAATTTCTTTCTTTTTGTCCTCCCATTTCCTTTTTTCCTTCATTTCCATTTGCTGCAAAGTAAATGATAAGGGGGAAGGGAAGAGGAACGAACCAGTTGCATTTCTTAGGGATAAAAGGAAAAGCGTGTGTGTTCTCAATTGTCATTTCTCTTTTTTTATAGTTGGAAGTGCGTGAAGACCCCAGCAGCAATAAGGATCTGAAGGTTCAGTGTGATGAAGAAGAACTCAGGATTTACCAGCTAAACATTCAGATCCGGGAAGTTTTTGCAAATCGTTTCACTCAGATGTTTGCAGATTATGAGGTGTTTGTCATTCAGCCCAGCCAGGATAAGGAGTCCTGGTTTAATAACAGGGAACAGATGCAAAACTTTGATAAAGTGAGTGTAATCTGCTGGGGAGGAGGGTGAGGAATGAAGATTTAACTGATAATGAGTTTTTCTTTCATAATACAGATGACCCTTGAACAATGTGGGGGTTAGGGGTGTCAATCTCCTTCATAGTCAGAAATTTGTCTATAACTTTTGACTCCTCCAAAACTCCAGATGTCCTTTGGTATCTGTTGGTGCTTGATTCCGGGACACCGTGGATACCAAAATTTGCAGATGCTCAAGTCCCATTTTTATTTTTATTTACTTATTTTTAAATATTTTTATTGATTTCAGAGAGGAAGAGAGAGATAGAAACATCCAATGGTGAGAGAGAATCATTGATTGGCTGCCTCCTGCATGCCCCACAACTGGGGAGGGGATCGAACCCACAACCCAGGCATGTGCCCTGACCAGGAATCAAACCATAACCTCCTGGTACATAGGTGACGCTCAACCACTGAGCCACGCCGGCCAGTTTAAAAATGATGTAGAAAAAGGCATACTGTCAGCCCACCACATCCATGGATTCCTAACAGTATTTTCGATCTGCAGTTGTTTAACTCCACAAATGCAAAATCTAGGGATACGGATGGAGGGCCAATTGTATGTTTATTGAAAAATATATATGTATAAATGGACCTGTGCAGTTCAAACCTATGTTGTTCAAGATTAAATGTGGGGATTAAATGTGGGAAACAAGTTCATGATCCTTCTGGTGCTGATAAAATGCAAGGTCTTGTTGCTTTAGAACAGAGTGCTGGTTCTTACTATCAGGTGATTTACCTTCATTGTTTAAAAAAAAATGATGAAGAGATTTTGCTGTTGGCTTTTCATAAAGACCTAGGAAGCTTCAGAGAATTATCCCATTAGATCCTTTGGGTATGTTGCCTTTGCTGGTTAAAGGTGACATACCCTTTTCCCTTTTTCCTCTTCTCTGTTGATGGATGACTGTCTGTTTCCTTGTCTCACCAGGCATCTTTTCTATCAGATCAGCCTGAGCCCTACTTGCCCTTTCTCTCAAGATTCCTGGAGACCCAGATGTTTGCTTCTTTCATTGACAATAAAATTATGTTTCATGATGATGATGATAAAGACCCTGTGCTCCGGGTGTTTGATTCCCGAGTAGATAAGATCAGACTGTTGAATGTTCGGACGCCTACTCTCCGCACATCCATGTACCAGAAGTGTACCACTGTGGATGAAGCAGGTGAGGCCTCCTTGTTGCTGTACTTCTAGCTTCTTGGATTATGTCACTAATGTGTCCCTGCTCCTAAACATGCCAGCTTCTTTCCGTTTCTGCTTTTGCTTAAGTTTTCCCCATAGCCTGAAATGCTCTTTCTTTTTTGCCTGGTTAGCTCTTTTCATCCTTTAACACTGTGTCAATTGGGAATGGGTCCTGCTGTAGGTAATAGAGAAGAGAATCTAATTAGCAGTGGGCTAGAAACATGAGATATTTTCCCCAGATTAGCAAGAAATGCAGGAATTGGTGGTTGCTGGTGTTGGTTCAGCTGCTCGACAGTGTAATCAGGAACTGAGGTTCTGTCTTTACCCAGCTATCCTTAGTGTATCGACTTATATTCATGCTGGGAATTTTAAAAAATATGTTTTTATTCATTTTATTTGAGAGAGAGAGAGAGAAAGAGAGAGAAACATCAATCAGCTTCCTCCTGCATGCCCCCTGCCTGCAACCTGAGCATGTGCCCTGACCAGGAATCAAACCTGCATCTTGGTGAATGGGACAGTGCTGAACCAAATTGAGCCACACCGGCTTGGCCTACAAGAGGCTTTTTATGTTCATATTCAGGGTAAGAAGAGGGGAGGCTGCTATCAGCCAAAGCTTTCTGTTGTCTCATAGGCCAGAACCATGTTATGTGACTATACTTAAGTGCAAGAAAGACTGAAAGGGAGTAGTGAATTGGATGTAATGTTACCCTAAACAGTGTTGAGTTTTATTAGCAGAAAGAGGAGCAAATGAGTATGAGTAGCAGTTGATAGTGTAGG
>NW_005871109.1:4671022-4698519 GCF_000147115.1 Myotis lucifugus
GTAATCTCCGTTCTTCTGAGCTGTCATAAATAGGGAACGAACTTAAGAACAGAGACCGTAGTTTCTTATTTTCTTTTCCCCAACTTCTAGCATTGTATTTATGACAGATAGATGTATGAGTAAGCAGTTGATAGTGTTTAATATATTTTATTGATTTTCTACGTCATCTCTGTGAAGCCTTCTCTGATGCCCTCAGGCTGAGTTGGTGGATTCCTCCTCTATCCTGTGGTGCTTTGTTCTTACCTCCCCTCTGTAATCTCTGTTCTTTTGAGCTGTCATTAATAGGGAACAACTTAAGAACAGAGACTGTATTTACTTATTTTCTTGCCCCAACTTCTAGCATTGTATTTATGACAGATAGATGTTAAAAGTGGTTTGCTAACCCTCGCTGGTTTGGCTCAGTGGATAGAGCATCAGCCTGCTGACTGAAGGGTCCTGGGTTCAATTTCAGTCAAGGGCACATGCCAGGTTGTGGGCTCGATCCCCAGTAGGGGGCATGTAGGAGGCAGCTGATCAATTATTCTTTCTCATCATTGATGTTTCTCTCTCTCCTTCTCCCCCTCTCTCTGAAATCAGTAAAAATATATTTTTAAAAAAGTGGTTTGCTACATGCATGATTGAAAAGGCCTTTTTGTTCATCGAAGCCCCATCTAGATGAGTATAGCTAGAGAATAGTCTCAGTTTGAGGTGCAGATTAAGTAGTTTGTTCCCTTTCTTATAGGATGTTCAGTGTTCTTGTGGCTATTTTGTATATATTGTTCATTCATTTACTAAATATTATAAACTAGAGGCCTGGTGCATGAAATTCATGCAGGGGGGGTGGGGGTCCCTCAGCCCAGCCTGCCCCCTCTCACAGTCTGGGAGCCCTCAGTGGATGTCCTACTGATGGCTTAGGCCCGTTCCTGGAGAGGGCCCATGCCAGTCTGGCAGCAGAGGCTTGGAGCAGGCGCCCCGTGTGTGTGTGTGTGTGTGTGTGTGTGTGTGTGTGTGTGTGAGTCCGCTGGTGGCTGCCCCAGCCGTGCCACAGAGGCTTGGAGCAGGCGCCCCATGTGTGTGTGAGTGTGTGTGTCCGCTGGGGGCCTGCCCCCACCCACGTCGGAGACTCAGAGCAGTCGCCTCATGTGTGTGTGTGTGTGTGTGTGTTCCGCTGGGGGCCTGCCCCCAGCCGCATCGGAGGCTCTAAAGCAGTCGCCCCGTGTGTGTGTGTGTGTGTGTGTGTGTGTGTGTGTGTCCGTCCGTCCACTGGTGGCTGCCCCCAGCCACGCCACAGAGGCTCGGAGCAGGCACCCTGTGTGTGTGTGTGCGCATGTGTGTGTGTGTCCACTGGGGGCCTGCTCCCAGCCGCACCATGTAGGCTCGGAGCAGTTGCCCCGTGTGTGGAGGCTTGGAGCAGGTGCCCCTGTGTTGATCTCTCAGGCTCCTGGCTGCGCCTGCTGTTGTTCTCTCCCTTGAGTGGTGGCCAGGGCGGGCTGGAAGCTTGGCTTCCTCCATTGCTGGGGGCAACCCAAGCCTCCAGCTCCGTGGCCGCTTGGCTTCTCCACTGCAGCCACAGCGGAGAAAGCAAGCCTCTTCAGTCTTTTTTTTTTTTTTTTTTTTTTTATTTTTTTATTTTTATTTTTTTTATTTTTCGCTAAAAGTATTACAAAGGGTATTACATAAGTGTCCTGCCTCTTCAGTCTTCAGTCTTCACTCAGGCCAGAGCCTTCAGTCTTCGCTCTGCACCTGTGTATGCAAATTAACCGCCGTCTCTGTTGGGTTAATTTGCATACTCATCTGATTGGCTGGTGGGCATAGCGGAGTGACACCAATTTGCATGTTTCTCTTCTATTAGTGTAGATAGATACCTACTACATGCTTAACATATGGTAAGTGCTCACAAATATATGTACTGAATGAATAAACATGTCAAGCATTTTTCTAGGTTTTAAACATATAGCTTTTTAAATTTATTTTTAATCTTCACCTGAGGATATGTTCATTGATTCTGAGAGAGAAAGAGAGAGAGAGAGAGGGGAGAGAGAGAGAAAGAGAAAGAGAGAGATCGGTTGCTTTGAGACGACTCTCCAACCAACTGAGCCACACAGGCTAGGGTGCATTTTTCTAAGTTTTGAAGATACAACTGGTGACAGTTTGGACAAAGTCCTGCCTTCATTTGCCTTCATTGAGTACATTCTCTAGCCTTCTATCTTTACCTTTCAGCTCTCAATTCAGTTCTTTCATTAAGATGACAGCCCTCTTGGTTAAGGCTTTTATTGGGATAATTGTGTGGGTTTTAGTCTTAGTTTGTTAATATGGCAATTTATTGATTTTTAAAGGTGTACTATTAAACTAATCTTGCATTCTTGAGATAAAATCTTTATGTGATTATGATGTATGGTTTTTTGTATATTATTGAATTCAGTTTACTACAATTTTGTTTAGAATTTTTGCATCTATGCTCATGAAGGATATCAGCTCATAGTTTGTTTGTAATATCTTGTCTGATTTGGTGTCACTATAATGTTGGCCTGAAAGAAAAGTTAGGAAGTATTCTCTCCTCTTCAGTTTCCCAGAAGAGCTTGTTACTACTTTTTCTTTAGATGTTTGGCAGAATTCATCAGTGAAGCCCTCTGGGCTTGGAAGGTTTTTTTGTTGTTGCTGTTTTTTTATGTGAGAAGATTTTAAACTATAGATTCAGTTTAAAAAATAGGGCTATTCGGATGAGCTATTCCTTCTTGAGTGAGCTTTGGCTGTTTGCATCCTTCAAGGAATTTGTCCCTTTCACCTATTGTCAAATTTGTTAGCATTAAGTTTTTTTTGTAGTATGTCCTGTATTAATATCTGTAGAGTCTGTCACTTCTCTCATTACTGATTTTGGTAATTTGTGTTTTTTTCCTTTCTATTTTTATCAGTCTGATTTGCAGTTTATTAGTTTTACTGATCTTCTGAAAGAACAGTTTTTGGATTTATTAATTTGTCTGTTTATTTCATTGATTTCACTCTGGCCTTTATTATTTCCTTTCTTGTACTTTGAATTTAATTTGCTAGTCTTTTTTCTAGTTTTTTAAGGTGGAAGCCACGGTCATTAATTTGAGACCTTTCTTCTTTTTCTAAGATAGGCATTTAGTGCCATAAATTTTCTTTCAAGTAATAATGACATACTACAAATCCTTATATTTTGTGTTCTTATTTTTATTCAGGTCTTATTTCCCTTTTGATTTTTTTGATGGCTGGGTTATTTGGAAGTGTGTTATTCAGTTTTAAGATGTTCTTAATGATTATTGTAGTCAGAGGACATATTTTGTATTATTCAAATTGTCTTAAATTTATTGAGTGTTATATGGCCCAGAATATGATATATTTTTTAAAAGTTTGAATTTTTTTTTTCTTATCCAGAGAAAGCAATTGAGCTGCGTCTGGCAAAAATAGACCATACTGCGGTTCACCCCCATTTACTTGACATGAAGATTGGACAAGGGAAGTATGAACCAGGTTTCTTCCCAAAGTTGCAGTCTGATGTGCTTTCCATTGGGCCTGCCAGCAACAAGTGAGTCAACCCCGGGATTCCCTGATTCAGCTCCCTAATCATCCAGTATCTGGGCCTGAGCTGGTAGAAGACCCCTGAATTTTATAAAGCAAATACGGAGAAGACCAAAACTCTCCAGGTTTTTCACTTTTTGAACAAGAAAATGGGTGACAGAGCATCATCAGCTCCTGTCTCCACTGTGGCAATTGGGATAGCTCCACATGCCTAGGACCTGCAAAAAGCCAGGCTGCAGATGGGTTGAAATGATCTCATGACTAAATCCCATACAACATGTAACTGGCATTTTATCTCCAGTAAGTGGTAGTTGAAATGGAGTCTGAACTGGAAGTAGGTAACTTAGCAGGATTACTGGTCTTTAGTTACGTTTGGAGATGGATATAACAAAGCTCAGACAGAGCTGAGTATATTTTTGGATCTGCATGTGAACTTGATGTAGATG
This sequence comes from Myotis lucifugus, assembly GCF_000147115.1. Lineage (NCBI taxonomy): Eukaryota > Metazoa > Chordata > Mammalia > Chiroptera > Vespertilionidae > Myotis > Myotis lucifugus. The sequence goes on from NW_005871109.1 coordinate 4,674,988, forward strand.
TTTGAAGAGAGATATGTCTGTGTTCCCTGGGGAGTTATTTTTCTTGCCCACTCATTGATCTTTAAGCTGCTCTTCCCCAAGGTCTCTGAGCTATCTCTGGTGACTCTTTGGTGGTTTTCTGTGCCCAGCACTGGTCCCTAGACATTCCAGTTTTCTTCTGTCAGTTGACCTTACTTTTTTTTAAAAAAGAATTTTTGTTGTTGTTAATCCTCACCAGAGGCTATTTTTTCCATTGATCTTTAGAGAGAGTGGAAGAGAGGGAGGTGTAAGAGAGACACATTGATTGATTGCCTCCCACACACGCCCCAACTGGTAATTTAACCCACAACCCTTTAGTGCAAGCATATCAAACTCGCAGCCCAGCCAATATAACGGTATGTAACTTAATTTTTACAATATCCTGTTATACATAATTATTAATAACTAGTGGCCCGGTGCACAGATTCATGCACATTGAAAGGAAATTAATTAGAAGAAATATTTTAATATCTCTGTAATAGAAGTGTCAGAGATGAAAGAAAATTAGTAAAATGTATATGAAAATAATATATAAATTGATTAACAAATAAACAATAACAACATGCTATAACAACAAAGACACGATATAAAAACAAGAAAAACATGATACAAAAACACTGATAAAAGCAATGACTGATAAATTGATTAAACTTATTCTGATATCTCCCTGTATACCACATTAGGAGTAAAAACACTTTCAGAGTGCTTGACTAATTTCCCTTGTGATGAAGTATTTACAACTTTAACTTTAATGTCACATGCTCTTCGAACTCAAGAGAAAGCAGCATATAACTGACCGTGTCCAAAAACGGGTTTAGGTAGGAATATTCCTACACTGTCTAGAGTTTGTCCTTGTGATTTATTAATAGTCATTGCAGATGCTGGCATCACGGGAAACTGTCTTCGAATTAAACAACCAAATTCAGGATCAACAATGACAGATTGAAACATGTGTGCGATTGGCACCAGCGAGAGCTTTATATGTATCACGCATGCACGAGTCAATGTTTATTTTTAAATTGCCAGTGCATGTCATATGCACCGGCCGGTCAGACAGATGTATGGTCGGCCACTTAGCCTTTTATATATATAAATGAACTACAACGTTTGCTAATGACTGATTACTATAATTGTGTTGCATTCATTTCCCTTACATGCCTTACACACAGGTACACCATTTCTCTCCATTAATATTAGCAGTGAATATTTTATTTTATTTTATTATTTTTATAAAAATATATTTTATTGATATTTTATAGAGAGGAAGGGAGAGGGATAGAGAGTTAGAAACATCCATGAGAGAGAAACATCGATCAGCTGCCTCCTGCATACCCCCCACTGGGGATGTGCCGCAACCAAGGTACATGCCCTTGACCGGAATCGAACCTGGGACCCTTCCTTCCGCAGGCTGACGCTCTATCCACTGAGCCAAACCGGCTAAGGCAGCAGCGAATATTTTAGCAGCCGATTGCCATGTCATTAGTCTTGTACTGACTTGTTTGGTGTGCGCAACAGGAGATATTTTGCTTTCAGAGAACAAGAAAAATAGGTTTATTTGCATTACGCTTATTAATTTGTGCAGTTATTCAATGTCTGGTAAGTTAATGTTCAAGAAAAAATATTAATTTTTATTAAAATGTTCTATTTTATGATAATTATTTATTTCAGCCCTTTGTATTCAGTATGTCTCTATCAAAATAAACCTATGTTAACATTAACTGCTGCTTTTTTTTTTTTTTTGTGGCCACATAAACTTTAAACCTTGTTTATTTGGTCCGTGTTAGCCTTTGAGTTTGACATGCTTGTTTTATGGGGCCACATAAACTTTAAACCTTGTTTTATGGCCCGTGTTAGCCTTTAAGTTTGACATGGGGAGTATGTGGGCCAGCACTCTAACCACTGAGCAACCGGCCAGGGCTGACCTTACTTTTTACTGGGATATTGTTAATTGCCTGTTTTGTTTCTTTTAGATGGACAAAAAGGAATGCCCCTGCCCAGTGGAGGCGGAAAGATCGGCAGAAGCAGCACACAGAACACCTGCGTTTAGACAATGACCAGAGAGAGGTAGGCCACCTTATGATTGACAAGGAATGGGCCTATTATCATGCTACATTCTCTTTCTCTTTCCTATTTTTTTGACCTCTGGTCTGATTCAAGTGTCCTAACAGTACAATGACCACCGAACCAAGAAGGTTATTTGAGGCCAAAAAACAAAGCAGCCACCCCTATAGAACATCCAGCCTTTGGGCTGTATAAGACCAATGAGATCATTTGGTCTGGCCCTGTCAAGGCATTAGGGGTGAGTTAATTACATGTTTGACCAAATATAGCAGCTAAGTTTTAAGTGGATAATTTTGGATGGCCTGAGAATGATGTTATAAATATCCAAATGGCCCTTGGCAGATAAAAGGTTCCCCACCCCTACTATAGATTATAGTGGGATTTGTTGTAGGGAAGTTACTTACAGGGATGGGGTCTAAGCAGAGATTGTCTGTGCAGACTGTTGGGGTCGCCTCTACTCCACATTTAGAGACCTCTCCCCATAAAGAAGGGTTAATAATAGAGTAGTTCCTAATACCTGATACTGGGCCTAGGTTAGGACAAATCCAGGATGTATGATGTTTTTACACATGGCAGCTAGCCACTAACCATGTAGGTCCTCTCTCTGAGCCAGGCCCTGTTTGCAGCCGACTCAGGAATGATGGCAGTCTTAGAAGAGTGTCCTTTCAGTACTCCTCATACATCATACTCCTGGGGGAGTGTGACAGAACCTCAGGAGATGAGAGCCTGAGACTTGGGAGAAATCCTTTTAAAATTTGTGAGGCTTCTTTTGTGTGTGGTATGGTAGTGAAGAATTAATTCTGTTAGAATTAGAAGGAAGAAAAGCTGAACTTGGGTTAATGCTGTCAATATCTGAACCTGGGAGGAGGGAGTACTTTCCCCCTATTTTTTATGTATCGTAATTTAAAACAGATAATCTTGACTTTTTTTCCTTTGAGGAGCAAAGGAGAGGAATGTTATCTTCAGGTGCCTGGGGTGTTGAGGCTTCTTGAATTGACCTCCTGAGTCCTCATTGCTTATAGGCTGAGTTTTCAGCTCTACTATAACTTGTTCCCAGTAAAGCTTTTAGTTATAAAACTCAAGTTGGCAACCCTGCCTGCCTGACTCAGTTGCAGAGAAGTTGTGAAAATGGGAATTTAACCTTCAGAAACCTGTTTCAGGAACTTCTCTTTGAGAAAATACCTTGCAAATTGTGTTATATACATATAAAACCCAATAAAGCGTATTGTTTTCATATGTGGTTGGCACCTCAGTGAATGAAAAAATTACATATTTTGCCTTTGCTATATTTTAAAGGAATATATTAAAATCACAAGGTATGGTTATAAATTTTTAACTGCTGCTTTATAGGATACAGTTGTGCTTAGAGTTTTTGCGAGTGTGCTGTAAGGGGTGTTGGGTATTGGTGTTATTTTTAAAGTCTCCCCTGAGTTTTCCACCTCACCTTCAGATTACTTCTTTCAGCAGTATTTATTGAGCACATTTTCTTGGTCAAAATCACTGTCGTAAGCACTTTGAAATATAAAGATGACAAGAAGTTAGCCTTGTGCTCAGGGACTACCAGTTTATTAAGGGAGCAAAGTCAGGTACACAAATAACTTCAGTAGAAGAGTCTTGGTAAAGGGTCATATAAGAGGCAAGCCCGTGTGTGATCACCGATTAGAGAGAGCAGACGTCAGTTCTACCTGGGGTAGTCATCAAACAAAACTTTTGGTGGAGTCAAAATCTGTTTGAAGCCTTGGAGGATGATAGGATTGTTATAGAGACAAAGAAAAATATTTTAAGTAGAGGAAATACAGGACCAAAAGCTTGGTGATTGTTGTGTAATGAAGACTGGCAGAATGTTTGGAGGAAGGAGGTATTAGAAGTAACTACATAGCTAGCAAGTTAGGAGGCAGGTAGCAGTAGTCCAGGTAGTAATTGAAGCCTAACCTTGGGGATTGGTAGTAAGGACAGAGTGAGGGGCCAGACAGAAATATTCTCCTGGGATAAATATGGGGGAAGAAGGAAGCCTGGGGTAAAAGTGTTTGTTGTGACCTGGAATACTGAGAGGATGTCAGTGTGCAGTTCTCTGCATTTATATGCATTCTGTGTTAAAACAAACAGCGTGTGGAGAATCACCAGCACTTTGCAGAAAATACAGTTGTTGTTTTGTGCAAGGTTGTTATACTTTATGATGACAGCAGTAGTTATCTTTGATATGGGCAGAAGAGTTAAATTCCTCTCAGCTTAGTAGGTAAAATGATTTTTTTCAGTAATACTCTGAGATTTGGGTTGACAAACTGATCTATACAAGCTGCAGCTGTTTTTTTGTATCTTTAAAGAAAAGGTAATTACAGCAGTTACGAAGTGCTTTACATCAGAGAAAACAGAATTCATATTTTCTCAGGTTTTCCCTTTTATATAGAATTGCATTTGGAAAAAAATCTTTGATTGCTTTTAAAGAGAGAGAGAAACACCTATTTGTTGTTCCACTTATTTATGCATGCATTGGTTGATTCTTGTATATATGCCCTGACCGGGTATTGAACCTGCAACCTTGGGGTATAGGGACAATGCTGTAACCAACTGAACTACCCAGCCAGGGCTACAGAGTTACACTTTAAACTTTCTGCCCCAACTTTATCTGAGCCTTGGAAAGAAGCAGTAAGAAAGCGCTGGGTAGTAGTGCCCTCTTCAGGCACTCACCAGTACTGGTCGCCTGTCTTTTGTGTGCATGGATAGAGTCTTTGATTTTTCTGTTTGCTGTAGAAGTACATCCAAGAAGCCAGGAATATGGGCAGCACCATCCGCCAGCCCAAACTGTCCAACCTCTCCCCGTCAGTGATTGCCCAAACCAACTGGAAGTTTGTAGAGGGCCTGCTGAAGGAATGCCGCAACAAGGTGAGCTGTGGACGCCTCTGTGTGTGTGCTATTTCCCTTGGCAGCCAAGGTGAGACCAAGGCTTGGCTCTGACTGTTCTTTCTTGGTTTTAAAAATATTGTTAATATAATGGGATAGTATGAATTTTAAGATCCTGTTAACTTGGAATTAGGCATATTGTTTTTTCATTTTTTCTCATCTTAAAAAAAATTTTTTTGTTGTTGATTTTAGAGAGGAATCAAGAGGGAGAGAGAGAAAAACATCAACGATGAAAGAAAATCATTGATCGGCTGCCTCCTGCACGCCCCACACTGGGGATGGAGCCCACAACCCAGGCATGTGCCCTGACCAGGAATCGAACCCTATCCTCCTGGTTCATAGGTTGATAATCACTGAGCCACACTGGCTGGGCGGCATATTTGTTTTACATAAAATAAACCATTAATCAAGATCAAGCACAGTTTGTTGATAAAATATGTATTCTTTAAAACTGAGAGATACAGTTTTAATTTTAGACATCAAACATTTTTTGAAATCATTGTAGTTGAATTGTCTTCAGCAGATTAGTCTCACACACATGAAAATGTTGCCTCTATTTTAATTTGATAGCAATGATTTTATATGTCTAGACACAAGAATTTATGAATGCCTACTATGTGCCAGGCTAAAGAGAGTTATTCAGTTTAAGCTGTTGTGGGGTGTTTTTCTCAATTCTACAAAGACAGTCATTTAAAAAAAAACTTTATTGAGAACTGATATACAAAAAATTGCACACATTTAATGTATACATCTTTGGATATACACAAGCACCCGTGATACTATTACTATGATCAAGGTGCTAAATATATCGGTTTCTTCCCAAAATTTTATGTTCTTTTGTGGTTTTCATTTGTTGGTTTTTTTGTGATAAGAACACAATATGATATCTATTCTCTTAACATATTTTAAAATGCATAATACTGTTGTTAATTATAGGTACTATGTTGTATAACAGATCTCTAGAACTTACTCATCTGCATACTGAAACTTCATATCTATCCAGCAACAATTCTCCTCCCCCCAACCCCTGGTAACCACTATTCTATTTCCTGCTTCTGTGAGTCTGACTATTTTAGATACCCCATATAAGTGCAGTATTTGTGCACTTGAAGTTTTGTTTAATGAGATCAGTTAAGCAGTGAGAATCAGAATGTATGAAGTGAGCATGACCAGAGGGTTTTATTCAACTCTTTTTATCTCATAAATGTAAAAACTGAATCCAGAGTGATGAAATCACTTGTTCAGGGTCATACAGTAATTGCTATGTTCTTATCTTCTTAACTAAACTTTTAAAGAATGCGTTTCATCATGACCTGACCTATATCTGTATGGTGGAGAAGAAATATACTCTATGTATCTGGGTTTCACTTATCTTGTCCCTCCCAGCCCAACAGATGTGCAGGTGTCCACAACCCTCTCCAGTTGCATGTGACCTTGTTCACTGTGGTTGTCTAATCCTACTGACTGATTCCTTGTAGACCAAGAGAATGCTGGTGGAGAAGATGGGCCGAGAGGCTGTGGAGCTAGGCCACGGAGAGGTCAACATCACAGGGGTGGAAGAGAACACCTTGATTGCCAGCCTTTGTGACCTCTTGGAAAGGATCTGGAGCCATGGACTCCAAGTAAAACAGGTAATGAATGTAGAGCCCTTTCTGCTGTGCAAACTATCTTCTTGTTTTCACTTACTAGCTTTCCCATACTCTTCCAGCTGGCTGGCTTTGGAGAATGGTACATAGTATGCATGGAGTGAGATTAGAAATAGGTAAACAAACAATTAAATAGGATCTAAACTATTTTGTTTAAAAATAAACTTCATAAATCTGTGTGTTTGTCAGACATTTTAAAAGTGGTGCTTCTGTCCTGCGAATAGAGCTTAAGGCCATACTGATAGATCCTGTTTGGCAGCTGGCCCTAGAGATGGAGCATAGAGAAGGAGGGAACGTGAAGCCCAGAAGTACCAAACATACTAGTACCCTAAGAGTCCTTCATTAGCTGTGCATTCCCAGTGGATAAAGGTCTGTCATTAACATTTCTTTTACGTGTGGATAGCTTAACTATCTAAAGATCTGAGAGAAGTTGAGTAAGTTTGATTTTTACTGCTTAATACCCAGAGAATGTTCTTATTTCAAAATACTCTAATTTGAAAAGTCAAGATGGACTTTTACTTTTATGCATTTTTTAATTTGAAAAGAACTTGAAACATTATCAGAAGCAATTTTATTTTGGACAAATTAGAAACTATACATAAGTATCCAGCAAATATTTATTGAGGGCCTACAGTATTCCAGGAACTATTGTAGGCACTTGAGATAACCTTAGTAAACAAAACAGATCAAGATGCCCTAGCTGGTTTGGCTCTGTGGATAAGAGTGTCGGCCTGCGGACTGAAGGGTCCTGGGTTCGATTCTGCTCCAGGGCCAATACATGGGTTACAGGCCAATCCCCAGAAGCGGGTGTGCAGGAGGCAGCTGATCAATGAATCTCTCTCATCATTGATGTTTCTATCTCAACAAAAACAAAAACAACAACAACAAAAACAGACCAAGATCTCTGCCCTTCTGGAGTTTCCATTCTCATGGTTTGGAGGCAGTCTACCACATCTGTCCTTCAAAACATTTTTTTGTGCACATACTAGTATACCCATATACAGGTGTGTATTAAAAAAATCCAGCAATACCACAATGAGATAACTTTTCACACCCACTAGGATAACTAAAACAAAAAAAGATAAAGTGTTAGTGAGGATTTGGAGAAATTAGAACCTTCATACATTGCTGGTGGAATGTAAAATGGTACAGCCACTTTGGAAAATAGTCTGGCAGTTCCTTAAAATGTTAACCATAGTGTTGTGACCCAGCAAGTCCACTTCTAGCTATGTATTCAAGAGAAATGGGAACATGTCTACATAAAAACATGTACACACTGTTCATAGCAGCATTATTCCAGATAGGCCCAACGTGGAAAATCCCAAATGTCCATCAGCTGATGAATACATAAACTAAATGTGTGTGGCCTATCCATATAATGGAATATTATTTAATAAAAAGAATAAAGTATGGATACATGGCACAACATCGATGAACTGTGAAAACATACTAAATGAAAGAAGCAGTCACAAAAGACCACATATTGTATGACCCATTTAGGCAAATCCATAGACAGAAAGATTAAAAGATGCCAGAGGTGGGAGGGAGGGAGGACTGGGGAGTGACTGCTAATGGGTATGTTTGGGGTGATGAAAATGTTCTAAAATTAAGTAGTGTTGATGGTTGCACAACTCTTTGAATATATTAGAAATCAGATTTTTGTGTGTGCAGGAAATTATATACTTTATAAGTATGAATTTTATGGTAATATGAATTATATCTTGGTAAAGCTGTTCTAAAAATCCAATTGGATTATACTGTAAATAATGTTTTATAACTTGCTTTTTTTTTACCTCATTATTTTTTCCATGTCCTTAACTAATTTTTAGATGATATTACAGTATTTAAGAGCTCAGACTATAAATCAGATAGACTTGGGTTTGATTCCCACTTAATAATTTTATGAAACTGATCAAGGTACCTAGCTTTTCTAAGTTTCTGTTTCCTCATATGTATGATGGAATTTTAAAAGTACCCACCTCCATAGGATTCTTGTGAGGATTTGATAATTCATGTAAAGCACTAAGCTCAAAGCCTGGTATCTGGGAGATTCTTAGTAAATGTTTGTGGTTATTATTCTTCTAAAATCTAGTTTTTAATTAATGTATTATTGTATAGATGTGCCATACTTGAATCAAACCCTTATCATTGGTCATTTAGGTTATTTTGATTTTTCAGTATTATAAACAACATTGCGATTACAGATTTTTAAAAAATGTTAAAGATTGTTTGTCACATTCCTACAATTTTGAGAGTCCTGTTGTGTAATAGTAACACTATGAGCTTTGGAGTCAGAAAGACGGATTTGAATCTTAGCTCCACTGGGTGACTTCTAGTGATTTGCAGTTTTTGACAGTAATTTTCCTTGTCCAAAATACAGAATTAATAAAACCTACCTTTCAGGGTTGTTATGATAATTAGATGTAATAAAAATAAGTACCTGGCACGTGGTGGGTATGTAACATATGACAGCTATGATTATGCTAGGTTTTACACGAAGGATTTCTGTTTCTTTCCTTTATTTTTTAAAAATATGTTTTTACTGATTTTAGAGAGAGGAAGGGAGAGAGAAACATTGATGTGAGAAAAAAACTTTGATATGAGAGAGAAGCATTGATCAGTTGCCTCCGTATGCACCCTGACCCATGACCAAACCCACAACTTGGGTATGTTGCCCAACTGGGAATCAAACCGGCAACCTTTTGGTGTGTATGATGATGCTCAAGCAACTGAGCACACTGACCAGGGCTCTTTCCTTTTCTTTGTAAACAAATAAGTAAAATATATATAATCATTCTATCATCTTTCTTAAAGTTTAGCAAGCCTGACACTATGGTTAAGTAAGCTCTTTGAGCTTTTTGATAAAACATGCCCTCAAAACTTTTTAATATTTGCCATAAAAATCTTGAGGCATTTAAAAAAAATAACCTTATCATCACATGTTCTAAATCTGTCCTCTGAGGCTTGGCAACATATTCTACAAGAGATTATGGGGATTTCTTTTGGGATTCATTTGATCCCTCTCTCAGTTTGGATGGACAGAGGCTACTTGTTTGGTGAGAAACCAGTACAACATAAATGGGGGCTTTTTTGTTCAGGTTCCGTTTTCTGAGTTCTGCTTTTGGGTCACTAAAGTGTCACTGGAGGGAAGTGAGGGCCTGTGCCTGTGGCAGGGCACTTATGCCCTGAGGGACACATGTTCACTGGAGAGTGACCCTGACTATCTCTGTTGGGCTCCTACAGCATGCTCCTTAGATCTCCATTTTCGTGGTCTGTGTGTAGAGCACCTTTCTTCTGCTGAGACAGTCCCCAGTGATGTTCCAATCCAGAGGTTATACCTGGTTACCTGGTCTCCTCCATCATGCAGACTGTGCATGATCATGCACAGATTGTGACCAAATTCACTCAGAGAACTATCTTATCTCCCTCTTCCTGGGGCACGTTACTGACCAACTGCCTATTTTATCTACTTATAAAGTAGGGAGAACCAACCGGCAGTTTTTACTGCTAGCTTCCTAAATTTTGTTATTAGCCGTGTTGGTCTGCATGGAAGGCTGTCTGCAGCAAATCCTCACCACTCTCTTTCACTGTTGATGACATATTCCAAGGAGATGGGTATCCTGCTCTAGGATATTTATCTGACAGTAAGAGGTGAGGTTTGATTTTTCATAATAGTTTTATAATTACTGTCATTTGGGGACTGGTAAGTGAAAAGGGGTTGTTTCTCACCCTTTATGCATTGACATTCTTGGAGAATCTGGTACTATCTATGTGTCATGTGGCCACATCCCTGAATGGGTAGTCAGACTATATTGAACCTTGCAGTCTCTATCAGTCCTTTTGCAAAAGAGGAAAAAGAGTAATTCATGTCTTTTGCACTAGAAAGACCCCAGTGCCCTCTTACTAAGCTTCAGCCCTGCTGCTACTCTCTCACTTTTGCCCTTGCCCTCCCTCCTTGACTAGTATAATCACTGTGAGCCCGGGCATCCTTCTGGCACAGTGGCCTGGTGTTGCTCTTGCCTTTGGTTCTTTAGCAGCATGGCATGTGAGGGCTCTCAGGTGACCAGCTATATTTAGTTTGTATCACATCCACACAGCCCTATAAGGGAGGCTGCCTTCCAGTCAGTCTAGATGCTAGGACTATAGTGATGAGTAAGTCGAAGTCCCCGCCCTTTTAGGAGCCTGCTCTAATGGTTTTGATAAATGAATGGATGAATGGATTTCTAGAAGTTGAATTACTATCTCAAAGAGCATGGCTATTTTAAGCTTTTGTATTCTACATATATTCTATTAATATAACAGTAACAGTGTATGGGAGCTGTAAGTCTCATTGATTTTTGTTGAATCTCTGTTTTTTCAAAGTTTTGGTATTTCAATGAATAAAAAAAATGGCCTTCTCTAGTTTTAATGTGTATGTTTGTGTGTGTGTGTGTGTGTGTGTGTGTGTGTGTGTGTTTTAAATCGCCATTGAAGTTGGGTTTTGTTTTAAGCTGGTTAAATCTTGTAGGAAATCAAATATACAGCAAACATATGATAACAGCTTGCTGATCCATTGATGAGGGTTTTCTCTCATTCAGATGCTTTATTCCCCCCTCCCACCAAATAGATCAAAGTGATGGGTAGAAACAAAATAGGTTATTGATATTTTCAAGGGAAAAATCTTGAGACCTTAAAGTTTCACATTTATCCCAGAGCATAAACTTTTCTTCAGAAGGTATAACTTCAAAGGTAAATGATCCCTTTCAGAAGCAGTCTGCCTAGCATCATTATTAAGAGTAGTGGTTACATGGACTCATCACAGCCAGTCGGCCTGGAGGTCAAATCCCTCTAGTATTAACTACAACAATCAAGGCTTAACTACAACAAGACTGCGCACAAAGACCACTAGGGGGTGTACCAAGAAAGCGTAAAAAATGCGGAGACAAAGAAACAGGACAAAACTATCAAGGGAGGATATTGAGTTCAGAACCACACTTTTGAGGTCTCTCAAGAGGCTTCTAGAGTCTGTCGATAAACTTGATGAGATGTACAGGAAATCTAATGAGACCCTCGATGGTGTGATAAAGGACCATCTAGAAAGTAAGCATACACTGACTGAAATAAAGAATATTATACAGACTCCCAACAGCAGACCAGAGGAGCGCAAGAATCAAGTCAAAGATTTGAAATGCGAAGAAGCGAGAAACACCCAACCGGAAAAGCAAAATGAAAAAAGAACCCAAAAATACGAAGATAGTGTAAGGAGCCTCTGGGACAGCTTCAAACGTACCAACATCAGAATTATAGGGGTACCAGAAGATGAGAGAGAGCAAGATATTGAAAACCTATTTGAAGAAATAATGACAGAAAACTTCCCCCACCTGGTGAAAGAAATAGACTTACAGGTCCAGGAAGCGCAGAGAACCCCAAACAAAAGGAATCCAAAGAGGACCACACCAAGACACATCATAATTAAAATGCCAAGAGCAAAAGACAAAGAGAGAATCTTAAAAGCAGCAAGAGAAAAAAAGTCAGTTACCTACAAGGGAATACCCATACGACTGTCAGCTGATTTCTCAACAGAAACTTTGCAGGCCAGAAGGGAGTGGCAAGAAATATTCAAAGTGATGAATACCAAGAACCTACAACCAAGAGTACTTTATCCAGCAAAGCTATCATTCAGAATTGAAGGTCAGATAAAGAGCTTCACAGATAAGGAAAAGCTAAAGGAGTTCATCACCACCAAACCAGTATTATATGAAATGCTGAAAGGTATCCTTTAAGAAGAGGAAGAAGAAGAAAAAGGTAAAGATACAAATTATGAACAACAAATATGCATCTATCAACAAATGAATCTAAGAATCAAGTGAATAAATAACCTGATGTACAGAATGAACTGGTGATTATAATAGAATCAGGGACATAGAAAGGGAATGGACTGACTATTCTTGGGGGGAAAAGGGGTGTGGGAGATGCGGGAAGAGACTGGACAAAAATCGTGCACCTATGGATGAACACAGTGGGTGGGGAGTGAGGGCGGAGGGTGGGGTGGGAGCTGGAAGGAGGGGAGTTATGGGGGGAAAAAAGAGGAACAAATGTAATAATCTGAACAATAAAGATTTAATAAAAAAAAAAGAGTAGTGGTTACATGGACTTAAGCTTGAATTTCAACACTCTACTTACTAGCTGTGTGATCTCTTACAATCTTTCTGATCCCCAATTTGCTCTTTTCTAAAGAAAATGAGGATAGGGGTACCTACCTTATAGGATTTTGGGGAGCATTAAATAAAATGTTATATTTTAAACATTTAACATAGTTCATAGCACACCTCAAGCAAGACATGGTAGCTTCTATCATTATTATTACTTTCATAAAATGCAGAACTAAAGTTATTTATAAAACTATTATAATAAATTCTACTAAAACAGACATTATGTTACATTTATATTGTATCAACTGTATAGGAACATTCACCATGAATCTGAAATAAAGGTTTTATCACATAATGAGAGTCTCTGTACTGAAGGATGACTGGGAAGAGACAAAGCAGTTGCTGGGGGGCTAGCTGGGCTCACTCACTCCATAGGCAAATTGCTCCCTTACATCAGGCTTGCAAGTGCTATTCAGATTTGTGTCTTATTAAAAGGACTATGCCCTAGCCCAGTGGTCAGCAAACTGCCGCTCGTGAGCCACATGCGGCTCTTTGGCCCCTTGAGTGTGGCCACGAAGTTTCAGTTACACTGTACGTGCGCGCCCGCACGTGGTATTTGCAGTTTGCCGACCACTGCCTTAGCCCATAGTGTGGCCCAGAGCTGTCGGCACTTGGAGCCCTGGAGGGGAAAGAAGGGATGAAAGCGGGTTTAGCTCAGTGGATAGAGTGTTGGCCTGGGGACTAAAAGGTCTAGGTTCTATTCTGGTTAAGGGCACAAGCCTGGGTTGCGGGCTTGATCCCCAGTAGGGGGCGTGGGGGTAAACAGCCAATCAATTATTCTCATCATTGATGTTTTTATCTCTATCTCCCTCTGCCTTCCTCTCTGAAACCAATAAAGATATATAAAATAAAATAAAATAAAATGACTAATTACTACATGACTCAAACACAGGGTGGGACAAAAGTAGGTTTGCAGTTGTTCATATGAGAAATAATACAATAATTAACAAATAATAATAGAATAAGAAACTGTGTTTTGTGTACTCACAACTGTAAACTTACTTTTGCCCCACCCCATAATTTCAACTGCAAATGCCAAGGTTCTCTTATGCTGACTGCAATATCTCAGCTTTGCAGTAGAGTAACAGCCTACCTTCCTGCAGGCTTCTTCAACTATACCTTCAATAGTAAATCCTCCTCTTAGTGATGATTTATTCTCCCCAGCCTGCACTAAGGGCAGGAATGTCAGTATTTTAGGAAATTCAGGAGCTATCGTACAATCTTGTAGACTGGATATCAGCTTCTCTATGCAAAACTCATGCTCTACCTAAGCTGACCTTCAACCAGCAAACCATTTAGAGGTTATTTGACTTTTTCTCATCCACTGGTTCATTCACATCTCTTTCTGACCATGCCCTCCTCCTTCCCAGTGGGGACCTTTTCTCTTTTCTGTTTTTTATGTTTCTCCAGGATTTTAGTAGCAGGGTACGTATATGTGTATACATTGCATCTGGTGTACACTGAGGTAAGAAATGGTACAGTAAGTCCTCACTTAACGTTGTTGATAGATTCTGAGACTTTAAGCTAAATGATGTACAACGAAACCAGTTTTACCATAGGCCAATTTATATAAACAAGAGTTAAGTTTTTATGACATCTCATCAACATTACAACAAAATAACATTGAATGAAATGTTATTTGAGCACCTGCTGTACAGGTCCTTTTTATCAAATGCTGGAATCTATATGTTTAAATTATCTCTGTCTCTGTCCACTGGATGCCTTGGCCTCTGAAATCTAAACTGATAGATATTTTCCCCTTGTATTGGTTCCAGGGGAAATCAGCCTTGTGGTCCCATCTGTTACATTATCAGGAAAACCGACAGAGAAAGTTCACATCCGGAAGCCTCAGTACCTCAGGTAAGATGGTCTCCGCTTCATTGGAGAGAACGCCCTCCACCCACATTCCATCCCCCACTGGAGAGAACAGCAGGAGTGATTCAGGTCACTGAAGCCTTTGGTCTGTGATGTTTTCTTCTTTACATATTAAGCCCCTGGGTCCTTTGAACCACAGAGCATGCCATAGCCATGGAGTTTGCTTTCATTATGTACTCTTTTGATCAGTGAAATAGAAGACATATCAGCAAGGTATGTCTCATTAGAATGAGTTTAAGTTTTAAATGAATTTGGGTGGTACTAATGTCTTGTGTTTGGAGCAAACTGTTTTCAGAGTCTTTTGTTTTATTTCTCTTAGATGGGCATTGAGATGATCTATCCTATCAAGTAAGGGAGCCTGTTTACAATGTCCTACCTTAAGGCCTGGTGTGAATAATTCCTTACACTTCCTTTCTGTTTCTGATTTAATGAAAATATCAGAGTTGTCAGGGACCCCAGAGATCATCCTCGTCCAGCCCCTTATTTACAAGAGGAGGAAACTGGGATTGAGAGAGGAATTGAATTTACTAGAGATCACCCAGTGAATTGATAGAAGAGGCCAGATTAGGAGCCGTTCTCTTGTCTCCTAATCTTGTGTTCTTTAGACCATTCTACAGTGTCCCTTCCAGGACAGTCCTCCTCCTTCCTCTACTTCTTGTCAATATCTCCCCTTCACACCTCTTTCATTCTTCTCTCTCTGCCCAGGAGTTTGTTCACCTTTCTTGGATGTTCTTATCCTAATGATAAAGATCAGTTTAAATGGGGGTTAAAAGATAGGCATGAACTCAGAGTTGTCTTTGCTCTTGAATTCGTTGACCTCAACTAGCACTGAAAGTGGGGAGAATAATTGACTGAAAACGAGGTACAAGAGCTTCCTAAGTAGCCTTTTAAGAGTTTTTTGGTTCACTTTCTGGATATGAGAGTCTTCTCAGGAAGACTATTGAAGTTATTGCTAAGGGGTAAACTATAGCCGAAAATTCTCAACAGCCGAGTGAGTAATCAGGGTAGTAAGTTTTAAACGTTGGGCCAGATATGCAGATATAAAGGTATTATATCTAGAGGTCTGGTTTTCTGCAACATGTGTTTTTTTACACATCCTGTTGGCTCTTTTGTAGCCTATTTTGAGGCAAGAGCAGGACAAAAGTAGTGCCTCCAAGTGGAAGCACTACCTTCTATGCATTATGATGAGAACGTGTGGGTTAGGAGCCAAGGATCTGACTTTGCCACTTGGTGACTGGGCAAAGCAGCTAACCTGTCTGAATTTCGGTTCCCTCTATGATACCTTCTTTGGTTATCTCATAAGTTATTAAATAATTAGATGTGATAATATGCATACAAGTATTAAATCTGAAACCTAGTGTGTACTTAATAAATATTATGAAATGATTGTTCAAAGTGTTAAAGAAAAATAACTGTTTCCTGTAGAAATATGTGATTTTAGATTAGAAGGGTAGTTAGCTATTTGGATAGTCCGATCTTAGAAATGACCAGTTTCTTTGTTCTAGGAATACTTGTTGATTCAGAACGGAGGAAGTCCGATGCCAGCTCAGTCATGTCTCCCTTGAGAATCTCCCTCATTCAGGATATGAGGTCAGTGTGGGCTCAGACATAATAAGCCACTGAAATCCTGTTTCCAGTTGCTGCTTAGGTGTCCGCGTTATGGAGCAGGGTCTCAGCGACCCGTGCTTCCACAGCATCTCAGTTAACCAGGAAGCCCTTCTCATTGGTCTTGTGCTTTATGATGTGTTTATAGAGCAGGTGGGTTTCCTGACATTTTTGGAGAATTATATCAGAGTATCTCCAGGCCTAAGGGCTCTGGGGTTAACCTGACTTTTTTTGAGAGCAGTACTGTCACCCCCAACCCCCATCCTTTGCCAGGCGAGCCTATCTGGCAAAGCTACATGGAAGCCCAGGATTTATAGAATAAGAGAGATGTATTCTCCCAGGGGTGGATAGAGCTGTCTCTCTAGGTCTCCTTTGGCTTTACGGGGGAGGTATTGGTAGTGAGTTCATCTCCCACCCACCCTCACTTTTTCCCATTTCCCCTTCAGGCATATCCAGAACATCGGGGAAATCAAGACTGACGTGGGAAAGGCCAGAGCATGGGTGCGACTCTCCATGGAAAAAAAGTTACTTTCCAGACACCTGAAGCAGCTTCTCTCAGACCATGAGCTCACCAAGTAAGGCCACTCCACCTGGAGTAGAACAGGCTCTCAGGAATGCTGGGGGGATTAGAAACCCCTGTGTGGGAAGCGGGGGTAGTCAGTATGTCATCACTGCTGTATTCAGCTAAACTCAAATTGTGTATGAAGGTTTTGAAGCATTTCCACTTCTATCTGCAGAAGAATAATTCTGCTGTATTTGTTCTCCCTACCTTCCCAATCGGCATGCCCAAAATGGCTTTCTCATAGAGTAGTGAGAAGGATGGGGTCCTCATTGGCTACCTCAGAGTTTGGGGGCTCCTCCTCTCTATGCACTCTGGTGACTTGTATATCACAGGCATTTTTTCTGTCTCTTTCCTGAAGGATTGGAGAATTACAAGGAAACTTATAAAATATATATATATACCCTTATCTCTTCTGTTCTCTCCTGGGCCCAGGGCAAGCCCACAGTAACCAAGTCCTTGCTCTTCCTCTCTGGACCTTTACTTCTAGGGCAAGTTGTAGGAACCTATTATTTGTAGGGCAGATTTGCAGATATTGGCTTAAATATATAAAAATATATTTTACATTTAAATATATTTTTATTGATTTCAGAGAGGAAGGGAGAGAGAGATAGATAGAAACATCAATGATGAGAGAGAATCATTGATTAGCTGCCTCCTGCACTCCCCACACTGGGGATTGAACCTGAAACCCAGGTATATGCCCCAATTGGGAATTGAACTGTGACCTTCTGGTTCATAAGTCGACGCTCAACCACTGAGCCATGCTGGCAGGGCCCTTTGGCTTAAATATTTAGGGCCTTCCTTCATTTGACTCTAGCCTAACTTTTCAGGCTCATTGCTAACTGATCACTTTTCTGAGCCCTCAACCCTAGTCAAACTGGTTTCCACATTCTGTTATCCTCTTCCTATGTGCCTGTTTAAATTTGTGCTGTCCTTCAGGCCCCTCTTGTTCTAGGAACATTGAAGCTTATGGCTCTTTAAATTTCCGGAGAGCCTTGCATTTGGCAACTCATTATGGGCAGTCTTATACTGTGGCCTTTACCTGATTAATTCACCTAGACTGTATTTGAGGGTAGGTGCTTTCCTCTCTAGCACCTGCACATAGTAGGCCTTGTTTGGTGAAGTATCTATTGAAAGTACCTTATAAACCTGACTAGGTAGAACCTGACAGGTATACTGAATCCCATACCTCTTTGGCCATGATGATTGCAGTCTTGGCAACCAGGATAGTTACATTCTTTTGTTTTTTGTGTGTGTGCATTCCTCTGTGCTGAGGGTCTGTACATTTGGCTCTCTGTGTCCCCTCTCCTTGGAGAAGGTATCATTGCTGAGCAGTTGCAGAAGGCCTGCAATGTCAGACAAAGGAGTTGGTCTTTGATGAGTAAGCAGTGGGGTGTGGGGTGGAGATGGGAGAAAGTTAGAAAAGGGGAAGGACATGGTCTGCATAGCTCTCCCTGGTCTGTGACCTGGCTCATTCCCTTCATTGCCCTTTATTGTCTCTGAAGGGTCCCTGGCTTACATTCACATTCAGAGCAGTTTTCTGACTCGTGGGTCTCAGGTCAGCTGGGATCTGAGACTTGGCCTGGGAATGAGTATTGATCGCAGATCTCCTGTCGTTGCTCCTCCAACACCACACCCTAGGTGAAGCCCTAGCAAGATGCCTGAGAGGGCCTGTGTCTTTCCCAGAGAAAATTGCATTTGGGCCCTCAGTTTAAGGAAGGAGATCCCAAGACCTCTGACACTACATTGTAGTAACATCAACCCTTGGACACAGGGTAGAGTTTGGTTTTTGTTGTTCCTGCTATAGCTTAAGCCACTTTCCCTCTAGCCCTCAGTTAGAGTAACTGGCTTTGTTCCTTTTTCAGGTAGCTCTAAAGAACTTAAGGCTTGACATCTCATTCTTCCCCTAGCTGGCTCCTTCCAGAACTGAGTAATTCTAGTCTCTTTCCTCTCCTCTTGGCTGGGAGACTGATGTATTGCTTCCTCTCCGACAGAAAGTTGTACAAGCGCTATGCCTTCCTGCGCTGTGATGACGAGAAGGAGCAGTTCCTCTATCACCTCCTCTCTTTCAATGCCGTCGATTACTTTTGCTTCACCAATGTCTTCACAACTATCCGTGAGTAGCCCTGTGCTCCCCACTAGCCTTCTTAGTTCCTGTCTTCATGAGCCTGCCTGAGGCTAACTCACTGTCCCCTTTTTAAGAAAAAAGATGATCACTTGTACTTTTGATTTGCCTTTTGCTTCTGTGGGAGAGAGGTGCAGTGCCCTCCTTGGAGGTTGTTTTTCTCCGAAGCTGCTTATTGTTGCTCGGAACTGGGGAGCTCAGTCTTTTTGGCCATCGTGTTGTCACTGTTGTTCTAGGCACTGCCCTGGGAGCCTCAGGTGATGGATCGGATTGGGTGTGGTGGGGAAGTTCACTGCCCTCTAGATACCTGTAAAGACATTTCCCTTTGGTTTTGGGCTCAGAGAGTCATTATTCAGTATCACAGAAGGTTTCAGAACTGCCCACAGGGACAAGCAACTCGTCCACATAGCCATGAAGGTTTGGGTCCAGACCCTAACTCATTATGTTTCTGTGAGCAGAGTTTGCCCCTCCTGTGGGCCTCAGTCTCCCTATTTGCAGAGTGAGGAAGAGGGTTCAGAATAGTCTAAGGCAGGCCCCTGGAGCCTCATCTTTCTTTGGTGCCAGGATGTTGGGTGGGGGGTCGTCTCTGAATTTGTCCCATGACTAGTTGTTTGGCCAGTGACTCAACAGCCTCAGTGGTGTGGTGTGGACTCTTTTGTTACATATCTTTTTAAATTCAAATACCATTCTGATTGCTCATGGTCCAAGAACATTCAAATAATAGACCAAAAAGAAGCAGATGTTAAAGATTGGTCTTCAGACGTTAGAGTCAATGATGCCACGCTTGCCTATGATCTCGCAACATAAAATCACATCCACACCTCAGTGGCCACCAAACTACTCAGCAGAGCTTCCTTAACTGAGCTGTTTGAAGCTACCATTTTGAGTACTAGTGGCTATTTTTTTTTTCCAGGCTCTCAGCAAGGGTTAGAGGAATCAGCTCAACCTCGGCACAGTGCCAAAATGTGGCCAAGTAAGGCTTTGAGTCCGTCACAGCAGCGTTTACTAGCACAGGGGCCTTCTCCACAAGGTTGCAGACAAATTGGGCCATGGTTCTAGGATGGAAATTCTGTGGTCCCAGATGGTCAGCTGAATGTCACAGCGTGCACTTTTGTTTCTACATGACATCCGTCTTCCCTCTCAGAGAAGAGGGCTGTAGGCTTCAGTCGAAGCAGCACTGAACTAGAATTTAGGAGACCCAAGGGAAACAAATTCCCTCTCAGTGCCTCAGAAAAGGCAACGGAATACCTGCATGTCCTCTCCTGAGATTGTTATTAGAGTGCAAGAGATGATAGATGGAAGTGCTCTGAAGAGCAATTCAGTACAATGTTGAGTTGGTGATGTTATTTAAGGAACAGGTTGGCTTAGCTCTGAGCCTGCATATGGGCTTGGATCTTTGATGTTTGGGGTAACCCGAGGGGGAGTGAGATTGATGGGAGGGTTGGCTAATATTCTGAGCCAGCCAGAGACTAGCTCCTGGTGACTTGCAGCTCTGGCTGTGCTGGGGCTGCTATCATGTGAGCATGCCTGGAGCAGGTCAGGCCCTTTCAGGTATGTGAGGGATTCCTGATCCTCCTCCATGCCTCTAAACAGTGATCCCCTACCACATCCTGATTGTACCGAGCAAGAAGCTGGGGGGCTCCATGTTCACTGCCAACCCATGGATTTGCATCTCGGGAGAATTGGGTGAGACACAGATTCTGCAGATTCCCAGGAACGTGTTGGAGATGACCTTCGAGGTACGTGTTGTCCGGGAACCACACTCTAAGCTCTTGAGTTTGCAACAGTTGCTTCTCTGGAGCTTTCTGCAGAGGTTTTTGGAGGCTTTGCTCTATACAGTGTTATGCATCAGCACGGCTGACCTGTCCTGAGATGATCGGAGCCAAGGGCTGACCCAAGGAGCGGGGAGCCTGCCCTGTCTAAATAGTCTCTGGCTGGAAAGCACTTACCCATCTGAACTTTCATACCTCCCTGTCCATGGTGTGCTGAGAAATCCCCAAGAGTTCTTTCAGCTGCTGGGCCCAAATGTTCATAGAGACCTCTGGACCTCAGACTGCTATCCCATTTCCAGAGCTGCGGGCTCCCGGGCCCTGTTCTCTCTGTAGGTAGCAGCCATCGGCCCCTCATGAGATGGTATTGTACTGTTGGCTTTGGTGACAAGTGGAACCATGAGCTCTGTCCCTGCCAGGTTGCAGGCAGCCAGTCAGATGTCTGCCTCCAAGGAGTGTCACTAATTTTTCCTACTTCCTTTTCCTACCTCATCTTCTCTATTTGGCTGTTCTCTCATAGTGCCAGAACCTGGGGAAGCTCACTACTGTGCAGATAGGCCATGATAACTCTGGGCTGTATGCCAAATGGCTGGTGGAGTATGTGATGGTTAGGAATGAGATCACAGGACATACCTACAAGTAAGTGTTCCCTCAGCTGTGCTCTAAAATGCTGGGGCAAGGGTACCACCAGGGGCTGTGTTTGATGCTTGGGTATGTGGAGTTCTCAAGGAGGCTGTTTAGGCTGTGATAGGCTGGGGCAACTTCCTATTTGGCTCTGCTCATGCACCTGAAAAAAAAAATAGGAGGAGGGTTTATCAAGGGAAGATGTGTGACATTGCTGTGACAGGTTCCAGGCCACCCATCACTCCCTGATTGTGCACATGGGATGGATGAGCAGGCCCTTGAGGGATCCTCAGGGATGGCTTTGTTGATGGCTCTTTCTGAGAAGTAGGGGGACGGGCATGGAAGGAGCTGGCAGCTCTGACAGGCCATTGCCCGACCTGTAGGTTCCCCTGCGGCCGGTGGCTGGGGAAGGGCATGGACGACGGAAGCCTGGAGCGGGTCCTAGTGGGAGAGCTGCTCACATCCCAGCCCGAGGTGGACGAGAGGCCGTGTCGGACCCCGCCCCTGCAGCAGTCCCCCAGCGTCATCCGCAGGCTTGTTACCATCTCACCCAACAACAAGCCTAGTAAGTGGGAAGAGAGGCTGGGCCCTCATGCTACCCAGCCTGGGAAATGTGGGCAGATCTCTGGGAGCCCTGATATGTTAGCCCAAATCCCAGCCTGTGAGCTGCCTCAGGAACCACCTCTGCCACCAAAGCAGCCTCAGGGGATCTAACACTCTCCGTAGAGGCCTGGAAGGAGAGGGAGCGCTATGGAGGCTGGCCTGGGGCCTCCGTACTATTTGTATGTGATCCTAGAGAGGTGAGGGGTCTACTGCCAGGCCTTCTCTTTCCTGGTTCCTGGGCTTCACAGCCAAGTCTTGGCCCTCTTTTGGTTGCCAAATGTTCCAGGGTAAATGGAAAATAAACTTTACCAGCATCTCTTAGAGACAGAACTCGAAGGTATTGACTTTGCTTTCCTCTCCAAGATTTTAGGAAGAGCTAGCTCAGCAAAGTTTGGTGGGTGAGAGCTACTTTTGCCAAGGTCAGGCTGCCCTACCTCTCCCATGAGCCCTCACAGTGTCCTCAGTTTCCTGCTCAGGCAGCTAAGCACTGTTAGCCTCTGAGATTGCTAAGGGGTGTCTGCTTGATTTTTATCAGAGCTGAACACTGGGCAGATCCAGGAGTCCATTGGGGAGGCAGTCAATGGCATCGTGAAGCACTTCCATAAGCCTGAGAAAGAGGTAAGCCTTCCTGTCCTCCAGCCCAGGGCCTTACATTGAGTGAGAGAGAATAATACTGTTCTTGGCCCATGTGCTTGGACAGCCTGGAGCAGCCGTGGGCAAACTACGGCCCGCGGGCCGGATCCGGCCCGTTTGAAATGAATAAAACTAAAAAAAAAAAGACCGTACCCTTTTATGTAATGATGTTTACTTTGAATTTATATTAGTTCACACAAACACTCCATCCATGCTTTTGTTCCGGCCCTCCGGTCCAGTTTAAGAACCCATTGTGGCCCTCGAGTCAAAAAGTTTGCCCACCCCTGGCCTGGAGTGTAGAGTGTATGCCTCAGTTTGAGACTGAGCAGATTTTTTCCTCTGGGGATCTCTGCTTGGGTTACCCTGTTTTCCTTACACACTAATGGCCCAACAGAGTCCTGGGGCCTCTAGTGAACAGTGTGTATTCCTATTTTCTTCAGGATTTGCCCATCTCCCTGAATAATGGCCACATTGGCTTTGTCCCCTGGTGGGAACCCACATTCATCATCTATTCATTTATTCATTTACTCAATAGCTATTCACTGAGAGCTGTTCTGAGCCAGGCACTGTGCCAGGTGCTAGGGGAACAGACAAGGTCCCTGCCTGTCTTTTGCTGCCCTCTTAGCTGTGGGTTGTGGATTTGGGGATGCAGTGGTGGGAGGGCAGCTTGAGGCAAGCCTGTCACTCTCCCGTTTCCTTACTAGAGAGGCAGTCTGACGCTGTTGCTTTGTGGAGAGTGTGGCCTTGTCTCGGCTCTGGAACAGGCTTTCCAGCATGGATTTAAATCGCCCCGTCTCTTCAAAAATGTCTTCATTTGGGATTTCCTGGGTGAGTTGGACTAGGATGTGTGGTGGGAAAGCATGGAGAGACATGGGGACTCACCAGCATAACGTGGGTGCTAACCCTGGGGTCTGAGGTA
>NW_005871109.1:4698619-4726604 GCF_000147115.1 Myotis lucifugus
AAGCCAAATCAGGTAACTCTCAGATTAGATCTTGTTGTTTGCCCTGCCTTTCCCCAAAGTAATGACAGAAGTTCTCCCCACCTTCACCCCTCACCTCCTGAGAACCGGATGGAGAAGGTTCTCTAAGCATCTGTTGTATAGCACAGGCTTAGTCATGAGTCCTCACACTCTTTTCTTGGAGATCTAGAAGGCCAGCCCAAGCCCTGTGTTGAGCCCACTTAGAGAATTTTTATGCAAGGAGCTTCTCCTTCAAGAGTTTTTTAGAAATCTTAAGACTAGAGAAAGTAGCATCTTTATATCAGGGGCCATGTAAATTTTAAAAATAAGGATAAGGAATATAGGAATCATTTTGAAAGGTGATGAGTGACATCAGAACACTCATGTTATTCTCATTAAGTTACTAACATCATCAACATTGAGATGCCCACGGCTGGTGGCCTGCAGGACAGTCAGAGACAGGTCGGCTTTAAGAGGCTTTGTCATCGGCAAGCTTTCTCCTCTTCACAGAAAAAGCACAAACCTATTATGAGACTTTGGAGCAGAATGAAGTTGTTCCTGAGGAAAATTGGCATACAAGGGCCCGGAATTTCTGCCGATTTGTCACTGCAATCAACAATACTCCCCGGAACATTGGCAAGGATGGCAAATTCCAGATGCTGGTGTGCTTGGGAGCCAGGTACTGCAGCCTCAAGCCCAGAGTACATAGCAGCCAGCCTTGGAAGTGGTGCTGGAGTCCTAGTGTGGTGCAGGGGTGGGGAGTGGCTGGTGACCAGGCATTCTTGGGCAGGTGAGGCCTTAGAGGACTTCCTAGAACCCCTTAATTTCCTTTATGTACCATGCATATGGGTGGGGATCTGTGGAGGTGGGGGTGAGAGTGTGTGTAGCTGGGGAAGAAGAGCCACATTAAAAATATATATACATTATATATATTGATTTCAGAGAGGAAGGGAGAGGGGGAGAGAGAGAGAAATATCAATGTGAGAGAGAATCATTGATCAGTTGGCTGCCTCCTGCACTCCCCCCCCGCCCCCCCCACTGGGGATCAAGCCAATAATCCGGGCATGTGCCCTGACCGGGATAGAACTGTGACTTCCCGGTTTATAGGTCAAAGCTCAATGAATAAGCCATACCAACCAGGCCCAAGAGCCACATGTTGATGGAAGGAATAAAACCACCCCACTGGAGAAATTTAAAAGAGTATATATAGTCATTCCTTCAACAAACATATGAATGTGCCAGGCCTCGTGATGGTGGGAATAGAGATGGTGTGAATAGAGCTGAATGAAACATGCCTCTACCGTGTGGAAGTTTACTTGTCCCAATTAAATACAGTACAAGGCAGGAGGTTGTGAGAGCCCAACAAGAGGTACACATTTATATTATACAGTATGCTGGAAATATAGAGGAGAAAGATCATAGAAGGCTTCAGGGAGGAGGCGCTAAGGACCTGAGCCAGAGGATCCTTCCCTGTTAGGATAGAGTTGTTTAACCAGGGGACTGAAATGATACTAATTTGATATCATGGATGGTGTGCATGAGAGTGGGCAAGATCGTTAGGGGCTAGTCTAGTAGGTCAGGTGAGAGCATGAAGCCCTAATGAACCTAAAGCAATAGTTTGTACAGGCACAAAAGGCAGGGAGTTGGTGTGGGATTCACATCCCACATCAGCCACTTAATAACCGTGTGATCTTGGAGAAGCTATTTAACCTCTATGCTCCTCAGTTTCTTCTTGTATAAAGTGGGGATTATAACAGCACTAACGGCATTATATCATATCATAGGGTGGAATGACGGTTAAATACCTTATAACAGTGCTTGGTACATGCCGAGCTCTATGTGGATGTTAGCTCTCAGTATCACTCCTGGTGGTGGTAGCTGTGGGGAGGAAGGATTGGCTGCTATTGGTTAGAGACTGGCTGTTGAGATGGATGTAGTGGTGCTGACTGGACTTGGTGTCTGTTTGGTGGCGGGGTTATCTAAAGAGGAACAGGCCTGGTGGCAGATGTCAGGGCTGATTTGGGTCAGGTTGGGCTGGTGTCCTGGGGCAGGGCAGCCCTCAGTAGGAGTCTTTTATTGCTGTGTAAGGCCTCTTTCCCAAGCCCTTATTGGAGGAAAAAAGGGGTTGTGGGGAGCTATCCACTTCTCCAGCTTCAGACTTTGTTCAAGGTTTCCCCTTGGCCTTGCACTAACTGTCTCCCTTTCTTTCCCTCTGACCCACCTGGACTGATCCTGCCCTGCCAGAGATCACCTCCTACACCACTGGATTGCCCTGTTGGCTGACTGCCCCATCACCGCACACATGTATGAGGATGTGGCGCTGATCAAAGACCACACTCTTGTCAATTCCTTGATCCGCGTGCTGCAGACATTGCAGGAGTTCAATATCACGCTAGAGACGTCCCTGGTCAAGGGCATCGACATCTGACCTCTCAGCACCAGCTAGCAACAGGACTGAGAAAGACTCACCCTGCAGCTCTGACCCGTCTTCCCCAAGGACTTAAGCGAGTTGTGCAGGAGACGGAGATGTACACTCACTGTAAAAAGAAAACTAGAGGATTTTTGGAATAAATAATCTATTTTAGAGTTTATTTGCTGATTTGCTTTTTACACACTTTCATGTGAAAGAGTGATAGGGAGAGGGAGACGAGGTTGGTGCCGCTTATTTTGAAGCTGGTGCCCTCCCTCGCTGTGGCCGCGTGCTGGGAGCCTGCGGCCTCCCTGGACTGAGGTTGGCACCGCGTGCAGGGCAGTTCCGCTTCCTTGCCCTGATGCGTCAGTGAGGCCATTCCACATCGTTTTTAACTAATGTTTTCTATATTAACATTATTATGGATATTTGGCTTTCCTGGGCCACACACAGGTGTGCTGAGTGGAAGCCCGAAGCTCCAATCAAAGGGATTTTTAGTAGTGCCTCTTCAAGCACTGACAAGTCAGTCCACATCTTTTCTTTTCTTTTTTTTGTCAGTATTATTTGGGAAGAAGACATGCTAAGATGTTTCATTATGCAGAAAAATCACGTTTCCTCTTGGCACGCAGTTGCGCAGAAGTAAACAAGCATGTTTTAACAGGTTTTCCTTTCCCCCCATATTATTTATTTAACCCTCCATTGTGTGTTTTAAGTCTTTCTTTTTTTTCTTTTTTTAAGGAAAGAAAAAGCTTGTCACAGTCTAACTGGCTATATTATTGTTAAATTTATGTTGTTTTGCAACTTAGAAACCAGCTACAGTATGGCCCACTTAATAAAACACCTGAAACAAAACTGCATGGTCCCTGATTTTTATGGGGGTTTATGAGCAGTGGGCGGCGGAGGGTGCAGTGTGGTCTCACCACTGAGGACCGGGCTGCAGCATCGCTTCTCTCCCCTCTCCCCGCTGGCTCGCTGGCTCAGGGCTGTGGGCTGCCCAGGATGCCTCTGAGGGGTGGTGTCTCCTGGGTCCTTCCCGCTGCAGCACTAGGAGCTGTCACAGCTCTTAACTCACATGGTTATTTGAGAGGGATGCACACGGGGGTTATTTTCCTACTCTACAAAGAAAAAGGCTAGACCAGTGATGGCGAACCTATGACACGCGTGTCAGAGGTGACACGCGAACTCATTTTTTTGGTTGATTTTTCTTTGTTAAATGGCATTTAAATAAGTCTTTGTTTTACTATGGTTGCAAATATCAAAAAATTTCTATATGTGACACGGCACCAGAGTTAAGTTAGGGTTTTTCAAAATGCTGACACGCCGAGCTCAAAAGGTTCGCCATCACTGGGCTAGACAGGGGCAAACACCTGGCCAAGGTTGCAAAGATCGTCACTTGACAGGCAGGATGGGCCATTTCTTGAGGGGTAGGGGTGGGAACATAGGACACTTGAGATCCTGTCAGCCCTCAGGAAAAAAGCTCTTTCTTGAGACAGGGGCTTACTTTTCCTGGGATGGCAGGTGTAGCTTTATGAGAGTGTTGGGAACCAGCTCTTCAACCAAGCTGCTTTATGGAGACAGTGATCAGGTAGAACACCTCAAACCAATATCTTCTTGTGTTTCCCTGATTTCAGCATGTGCTGTTCACTCTGCCTCCCCTCGTGCCCACTTCCTGTTCATTGTTCAAGGTGTACTTTAGGAGTCACCCATCATAAAGCCTTCCTTAATTCCTGTGGGCACAGTTGATCATTCCCTCATTGTGCTCCTATAGTTTCTTAGATGTTGGCATTTCCTTCATTTTTCATTGCTGCCTTCATGTTGGGGCCACTTCCTAGCCTGAGCGCCTAGAGGGCAGAGAGGGTCTCTGTTCATTTAGTCCCTGGTGTCGGGCAGGTGGTGAGTGCCAGATAAGGCTTTTTAAAGAGATGACCAAGGGGACTGGAGGCTCCTAAGACAGCTGCAGTGCAGCATCCTGCAGGCAGGGGGCATTAGTGGGCTGCACTACAGCTGTCTAACTGAAGGCCAAGGGTAGTCTTCAGGTTTTTTGGAAGTGGAGCTTCTGGAGCAGGAAGGGGGATTTCTGGCTGGGTGAGAAGGGCAGCATGGACCTCATCTACGTTATGGCTCTTATGGGCCTAGGCCAGAGGTGTCCTTAAGTCATGCTTTACACACACACCTCTTTCCTCACAACTCTGTAGATTATCCCTGGTTTACAGGTGAGGAAAGCAAACTCAGAGTTTAATCACTTGCCTAAGGCCACACTATTTCATAAGCAGTTTGTAGTTACCAGAACTGTCACTCTAGGCTTGTGGCTTTTCCATTGACCACTACTCCCTTATTTGATGCAGGTCTCTGCTCAGATGTCATCAGAGAGACCTACATTGACTGCTCTAAAATACCAACAGGTCAGTCACTTTTTACCCCCTCATTTTGTTTTATTTTCCTTCCTAACACAATCATTATACTCATTAATTGCTAATTCTAAATGTGTATTTTATAAGGGAGGGACATGGTCTGCTTTGTTCACTAAGTAGCAACTGGCACATGGTAGGTAACCAATAAGAATCTGTGGAATAAGTGAATTCATTGGCAGTGGTTAAGACTACGGAGCCAAAGTTCTTAGGTTGAATCCTTGCTCTGTTACTGTCATCTAGAGCAAGCTACATAACTCCCGAATGTCAGTCATCTATAAAATGGGAATGATAACAGTGCCTGCATCATAGGGTTGTTGTGAGGACTAAATGGCTCTACCTGTATGCTTGCAATAGGATAAGGTGTATACTAAGTGCTTGATAAATGTTGGTGGTTATAATTAACCTATCGTATTAAGCCCTGTTCTGGTTCCTGACTTGAGATCCAGACCTCTTGTCCTTAAGGAGCTGAGAGGCAAGTGCTGTGGGGAAGTGAGATACATGTAGAGAGAACAGCAGGAGCAAAGGCATGGATGGAGCTGTGAAGTTGCTAGATAGTGAATATTATAGGAAGTCTAGTGCTAGAGAAGAGTCTGAGACAGACAGGGGAGCACCCCAGGTCAAGAATAGAGCTTTATCAGTCTCCCCAGAGCTCCATGTTCCCCTGCTCCCCATCCCAGTCCCAGCTACCTCCCTCCATTCAACTTCTTGACATTATAGTAATAATCACTCACGTGAGTTTCTTTATTGTTTGTTTTTGTTAATCCTCACCCGGGGATATTTTTTCCATTGATTTTTAGAGGGAGTGGAAGGAAGGGAGAGACAGAGAGAGAAAGAAACATTGATATGACAGTGACATATCGATTGGTTGACCAGGGCCAGGGATGAAGCCTGCAATTGAGGTACATGCCCTTGACTGGACTCAAACCCGCAACCTTTCCGTCCGAGGGCTGATGCTCTAACCACTGAGAAAACCTGGCCACGGCAAGTTTCTTTATTGTTTTATCACCCAAGTGTGTATCCTTACACACTATAGTTTTCAGCCTCATTTTTAAAAAACTTCATACAGCTTTTAAGTTTTGTTTAATCTAAAGGGCCCCTTCTACACACACACACACACACACACACACACCCTTTTTTTTTTTTTACAGTTTATCTGTTGAGGAACCTGGCCCATTGATCTGTAGTTTTCCAGTCTGGATTTTGCTAATTTTATGCTAGGGTGCAGTTTACTGTGCTCCATCATCTCTGCGTTTTCTGCAAATGAGCAGCTAGAGCCAGAGACCTGATCTGCCTCAGGTTTGATGAACTCTAGATGGTCGTATGCTCATTTATCAAGAGGCATATCATGTCTGGTGTTTACTTTTTTAAAAAAAATATTTTTATTGATTTCAAAGAGGAAGAGAAAGGGAGAGAGAGAGAGAGAAACATCAATGATGAGAGAATCATTGATTGGCTGCTTCCTGCACACCCTCCACCGGGAATCGAGCCTGCAAACCAGGCATGTACCCTTGACTGGAATCAAACCCGGGACCTTTCAGTCTGCAGGCAGACACTCCATCCATTGAGCCAAACCGGTGAGGGATGGTGTTTACTTTTTTGATGTTAGCAGCCATTGATGCTCAATGCCTACATCCTATAAGTAATTTACTTGGGTGGGGGCAATGCAACATAGAGATATTCTAACCTATCGTTTTGTTTTAATTTATTAGATGAAGTAATTTTATTAGGAAATGCTGCCCTTCACCTATTTGATCTCTCAAAGTTTGTATAGGAAAAGCAGGATAAGTGTGTAATTTTATTTACTCAACTTTTAAGATAACGAACTGGGCCGAAACCGGTTTGGCTCAGTGGATAGAGCGTCGGCCTGCGGACTGAAAGGTCCCGGGTTCGATTCCGGTCAAGGGCATGTACCTGGGTTGCGGGCACATCCCCAGTGGGAGATGTGCAGGAGGCAGCTGATCGATGTTTCTCTCTCATCGATGTTTCTAACTCTCTATCTCTCTCCCTTCCTCTCTGTAAAAAATCAATTAAAAAAAATTAAAAAAAAAAAGATAACGAACTGGACTTGGCTCCCTGTTATCCTCAGAAGGTGGCATTTAAAAAAAATACGATGATGAACTCGGGTTTAAATGTAGTTGATGGTTTCATCCCATTGCAATTATTATTATTGTTCCTATTTGGCTGTTGGGAGCCTCTTTAAGTTGGCTCCTGAGATGACTAGTGGTTGCTTTCTGGTATTTCAAGATGCTACAGGCTCTTCTTGTACATTTTCTGTCCTAGACTTGGAATCAGTAATTTTGCTAAGAAGCCAGGGGCTTCACATGTGTTTTACCCATCCCTAATGTATAAAGGCAGCCCTGCCACCTTCTGCTGTTCAGGTTTAATGATCTTGCCAAGATGGTGACTTTTTTTGGTCTCCTGGTCCTTAGACACAAGTGGTCCAAATGACCCTGATGGCAGGGTACTGGGACCTATAGAACTTAGTTCCCTCGCAAGAGAGTGCGCTTCCTGGGGACCAGCACTTCCAACCCTACAGAACCCAGAGTTCAAGGATCAGGAAGCACAGTCTCCCTCAGTGGGTCTTTGGAAGTGATTGTAACTGTGGCCATTCCTGCTTCTTGGTTTTGGGACCTATGTGTTCTTCCTTAGGAACACACAGTACCACATACAGGTCTCTGATTTAATGCATTAGATCCTGAAGGATGGCACTCCCCCATCCTTGCATATTATTGCCTCAGATTATTGAAGCTAGTGCTTCAGTTGTGCCTTCAGTAGGCCATTCCAGTGCTCTGTGAGGTTGGCAGTTTCCGAATGGTGCAGTATATAGATAACCAGTCGATCCTAATATCATGGGCCCACTCCCTAACTTCCTTCCCTGTGAAATGGACGCGCTGGTTGGAAGCCATGCTGGATGGGATTCCATACCTGATGATCAGGTCTGAACTTCTGGATATTGGTGCTGTCTCAGGTTCTGTAGGCAGAAAAGAGTAACTAACTTATTCCCAGAATAGAGCTCTGCCCCTGTGAAGATGAACTGCTGACTCTCTCGGGATGGGAAGGGCCTAATATAGTTGATTTGCCATCAAGTGGCTGGTTGATCTCCTCATATCTGGGACTCAGCATTGGTCTCTTGCTGGCAGATTGGACATTCAGAGGTAGCAGTAGCTAGAATAGCGATGGTACACGGAGGCCATGCTGTTGGGCCTATGCATAGCCTCTGTCTTTGCCATTGTGACCAACTCCTTGATGTGCCTATTAAGCCAGTTCCAGGATGGCCAATGACAAAGTGGCTGAGTCACTTAATCTACTTGTGTGTTCAGTTTTCTTCTATGGTAGATGCTTTGTGGTGGGTCCTAATGTGTGATACAAAAGGCTTTCATGCTTTGTGCCTACTCCTAAAATGTCCATCCATATGCCTCTTCCCAGACCTTCTTGTCCTCAGTCTTCCAGTCCTCTGACCAGCCAGCTAGACCACTGGCCACTGCCCAGGAATGTGTATATACTCTCCTGCATATAGCTCTCCTTCCATAACCAGGTGCACCACCTGCAGTTCTGCTCATTGGGAAGATTTTTCTCTTGCTTTCCCTGGCTTCCTACTGTCTTTCAAGGCAGCTCCTGGGTGTAACTGTCAGGCAGCCACTGTCCATTTTCAGCTTCCACCCACATACCAAGCTGACCCATTAGCAAACCAAGCTCAGTTACCATTTCCATCTTACAATGAAATACTGCTGGCTGCACCTGGCTTTATGACTTGGCAGGTCTGATAGAATCCAGTTTATAATGGGAAGTTCTTGATGTACTGTTCCTTGATGCTCATGGTCTAGCATTTCATTTATTTTTATTTCATTTTTTTAAAAATTGATTTTAGAGAGAGGAAGGGGAGAGAGAGAGAAACATTGATGAGAGAGAAACATTGATTGGTTGCCTCCCGCATGCAACCCAACTGGGGATCGAACCCACAACCTGCATATGTGTCCTGACCAGGAATTGAACCCACCACCTTTGGTATATGGGATGACACTCCAACTAGTTGAGCCGCACCGGCCAGGGCTAGCGTTTAATTTAAGCCAGGGCCAAGCCACATGCCAGGGACTGTTTCTCAAGAGGTGCAGATGGCATGGCTTTGCTCCAGAAGCCCAGGGGCCTGCTTTGTGATTCTTTCACTGGGGTTGCAGTGAGCACTACATTGCTTCTTTACTCATCACTGACACTTCCAACACTATAGAGTCCACTGGATCATATGACCCAAATGATAAAATATTTGCTTAGCAGCTTGAACCTCTTGTAGAACCTTCTTCTGCTCCAGGGTAGCAAATCACTGAGTCTTCTTAGGGTTTATACTCACCTTCTGGAGCACATGTGTCTTACCAAGGTTTTCAATAAACTAGCCACCTCCTGCTTTTTCCACTCAATCACCATGATGTAACGGATCTGTAATGCTCTATGGGATGTCCAGATGGTCCAGATCTCTTTGAACAGTATTACCACTGAGGGCAAAAGAGTTAACGTAACTTTGGGGGAAATGGTAAATGAATATTATTGTCTGTTTCACATGAGTGTGAACTGTTTCTGATCCTCCTGTTCCATTTGGAATAGAAAAGAACACATTTACCAACTCAGTGGCCACATACCATGTATCTGAGGTCTGAGTGCCTGCTCTAGCAATGATAGCACATCTAGCACAACAGTCAGGGCTACTCCTTGGCTGAGTTGTGGTAGCCTATGTTATTCAGGATTCATCTGGCTTTCCAGTGGCCAGACTGGAGAATTAAATGGAGATATAATAGGGTCCACCATCCCTGCGTCCTTTAGGTCTTTTGGTGGCAGTAATCTCTCCCAGCCTCCAGCCCCCACAAGTTGTGATTTTTTTAAAAATTTAAATCTTGGCTAGGTGGGGGTGGGGAGCAATTTCAGAGACTTCTGCTTGGTGTTCCCACTATGATTGCTCAGATCTCCAGGCTAAGGACTCAGTGTTGAGGTTACTCTAATTGCCAGTATATCAATTCCAATTATACACATGGGGATTGGGGAAATGACCAATTGGACTGATCTGTGGACCGAGGGGACTGCAACTGAGCTTTAGCCAGGGCTCTATTTATCTAGCCCCAGAAGTCCTACTCTAATAGGGCGGGGGTCATGATGACACTTTGGGTCTTTGTATGTTAATAGTAGATCAGACCTTTTCCCCAGTAGTCCTTGAAACACCTGGGCATTCCCCTTTCCACAGTGTACGGTCACCTGGGTAAGTGGTGATAGCCATAGGTCATTCCTGGATTCCTATAGGAATCTATGTAGTAAATAGTTGTCACTAGGTCTTGGGGACTGGCCTCCCCCCCCCTTTTTTTTTTAAACAAAATGCAACAGTCTAGAAAACCAAAAATTTACTATTGATACTAATTCCTATGAGTTTGCTGTGCTACCATACACAAGAAATTAAAGAAACCATTAAATATTTAGAAACATTTACCATCAGAAGCCTTAAAATCTAACTGTATGTAGTAGCCCCTCAAAAAGCTACAACTTGCATTTTTTTATAAAAGTATTTTCTCTACAAAGAATCTTATCAGCTATACAAAAATCTGTAGTTTTTATACTGAAGCTAATATTGAGCTGCACTTGAATTCACATTCTTAGCAAAACAATTGCCTGAGAGCACACACACATACTCCGCACACATCATTACAGGACAGCCTTTATTCTTCATCTTCATCCTCCTCTTCATCATCGTCATCTTCCTCTTCCTCCTCCTCCTCATCTTCTGGTTCGTTTTTCTTCTTTGAGCCAGTTGGCCTGCTAGGGCCCTTCTTTCCCACTTCACTTTTGCCCTTGGCACGGTATGCAGCAATATCCTTTTCATATTTCTCCTTTAGCTTAGCTGCTTTTTGTTCATATGGTTGCTTATCTTTGGCTGATTGTTCAGACCACATTTCACCCAATTTTTTTGCAGTATCCCCAATGGATAAACCAGGGTGTTCAATTTTGATCTTTGGGCGATGTTCAGAGCAAAACAGGAAGAAGGCAGATGGAGGCCTTTTAGGAGCATTGGGATCTTTTTTCTTCCCTTTCTTGTCACCTTTGGGGGAACATAATTTTTCATCTCCCAGTCATAGCGAGCTTTGTCACTCTTCGCCATATCTTCGAACTTTGACTTTTCCTTGGCAGACATGGTCTTCCATTTCTCGGAACATTTCTTGGAGAATTTGGAGAAATTGACGGAAGAGTCGGGGTGTTTCTTCTTGTGCTCCTCCCAGCAGGTCTGGACGAAGAAGGCGTACGAGGACATCTTGCCCTGCGGCTTGTTGGGGTCTCCTTTGCCCATGATGACAGACAGCATCCTCCTGGTGGTAGGTTTTCCTCAGAGTCCCACCGAGCGGCCGGGTCCGACTGAGACGCTCCCTCGCTGGGCTCCGGCGTGAACTGGTTTATCCTGGCCTTCCCTTTAGTCAGTGAGTTTTGGATCTAAATATTGGCGCAGCTCTGGGAACTGATCATGCTCTCTATTGAGGTGGCCAGCCTCTGCTACTCAGTTCTGGTTGTGGAAGTTAAGTGGCTCCCTTGTTGGAGGTCAGTTTTGCTCCTAGGGACATTATGTTCTATTGACCATTTTCACAGCTCCCTGCTGGTCAAGCACCCTTGTCTGTCTTTCCAACCTTGTAAGGCTTTGAGGTAATTATGGCCTCCTGGCATCTGATGGTTAAGTTCTACCAACTGGCCTCTATGACTTCAGGGCCTCATCATTTCTATGACCATTTCTGAGCTAGCTTGCCTCTCTGTCAGCCCTGGCCTGCTGGAGGTAGTCCAGTAGGTCAGCATGGTGCAGTCTTCTGACTGACACTTAAAAACAATAGTGTTTTTATTTATTCTTCTGTTCATTTTTCCAACAAATATTTATTGAGTCCCAATTATGTGCCAGACACTGTTCTAGGCATTTAAGAAGCAGTAGGGGTGGTGGTGGAATTAGAGGGAAGGGACAGGATTCTAGTGTTGCTTCAGAGGCAAGACTATACAACCTGGTGATGGATTGGATTAGGGATAAGGAAGAAGAGTTGTCAAGGTGTCTCCCAGGCCTTAGGGATGCACAGTCTACGCCTCAGTTCACTACATGGACTTGTGATTTTAGCCAAGCTAAAATGTGTGTGGTGGCATGTATGTCCATGCTCATAGGCTTACATTCACCTGTGGGACACCTGTCGGCTGTTTGGAACTTCCTTCACTCATACTAATCCTGAGGAGGTGGGGCAGGCTGGGCATATGAAAATCCCTGGATCTTGAGGTTCCTTCCTGCCTTTCCCTGACCCTGCTGTTTCCTCTGGGGTGGGGCAGGCCCTGAACACTTCAGCCCTGGCTGGGGTCATAATGATCTCAACTTCTGAAAGGTTTATTCTAGGGTCTGACCTTTAACTTGAGCTGCGCAGGCTGGACAGTTGTAGCAACCTCGGAACTACAGGATTAATTGCTGAGAGCCTGGTTTCCATACCTTGATTGCTCATCCCAGAGCTGGGCCAAGGGCATCCCTGGATCAAATTGTGTTACTTTCCATCTTGGTTCAAATTCTTGAATCCCGATCTCTTGCTCTGTCCTTGCTAACTTCTGGCCTCTGGGACAGCCAATACCATCCCTACCTCTGTGGCAGTCACGCATCAGGCGGCTGTTTGACTCCTGCTTCACTTTCCCATAATGTTACTGTTCTCAGTGATGTTACAACTGAGAACCAAAACAAAGAAACCTTTAACCAAGATCTTGTAAGACGTTCTAAAAGCTTCCTGGCTTTGTGTGCCGCCTCGTTGTTTTAGTTTTGGCATTTGGAGGCCCCTCTGATGAGAGCTGGAATTGCATGACTTTAGCCCACCACTGTAGCTTACCGGGTTTGTACAGATGTAAAAAACACATTTATTTTTATTGATTTCAGAGAGGAAGGAAGAGGGGGAGAGAGAGATAGAAACATCAATAATGAGAGAGAATCATTGATTGGCTGCCTCCCACACACCCCACACTGGGGATCAAGCTTGCAACCTGGGCATGTGCCCTGTCCTGGAATCGAACCGTGACCTCCTGGCTCATAAGTCGTCGCTCAACCACTGAGGCATGCCAGCCAGGCTGATAAACACCTGTGGAGGGGAAGACTGGGGAGGGGATTGGGGAAAGGGAGAAGTCAGGATGCCCTGCAGGCCAGAGCCAGCATTGACTGGTGCCATCGGAGCTCTGGGGCTAGAGTGGCCCTTCAGAGTGGTTTCCTCCGAGTTTGTTTAGTTTCCTTGAATTAATTACTAAATTAACCCCAAGCCCTTGCCCAATTGTCAGAATCTCCTTTCAATATTGTAGTTTGAGTTAGACATTCTATGCATTTTTACCTTTCTCTCTCTCTCTCTCTCTCTGTGTGTGTGTGTGTGTGTGTGTGTGTGTGTGTGTGTGTGTGTGTTTTCTTTGTTGATCTTCACCAGAGAATATTTTTTCCATTGATTTTTAGAGAGAATGGAAGGGAGATGGAGAGACAGAGAGAAACATCAATGTGAGAGAGACACATGGATTGGTTGCCTCCTGCATGCACCCCAAGCACGCCAGGGATTTGTTTGTTTGGTAGTCAGCACTGACTTCCAAGTCCTTCTAGTATGCCTTTCTGCACTGCATAGCCTGACAAGCCAATAAAACCAGCATAAACAGTAGTTCCAGACTCTCTTGCAGCTAGGGTCCTGGATATGATTTACTTTGTGCCAGTGAAATGTTTTCATGTACAATTTGAGAAATGGGAGCGAAGCAGAGGCTATTTTCCAACTGGTTTTGGCTTTATTTTGCTTATAAGAAACACTGGAGATAAGTCTATCATCCAGTTTATAGGTATTGAGAAGCAGTTGCTGTGATGGCAACTTCTTCATATCTTGAATCTTGAGAGGTTAAGTACCTTGTACAAGGTTACATAAATAATAAGTGATTGTTCAAGCTCAGATGTCTGAATTCACAGCTACTCAGAGAGTTCTTAAGGTTTGCCTATGTTGTGCAGAAATAGTAGCTTTCCTGGCAGGTTAGGTCTGGTGTCTTCTGGGAATCGTTCCTGAAGGCTCAGCCTAGAGCTCACCCCTGTAGTTATTTCAATCATTTTGTAAGCTTTTAGTTCTTTTCATTACATACTTTTAGAGCCATTTGGATTTCTGGCACTGAAACCTTCTCACTAGCATAATACAGGAAACATCCTTCTGGGATCCGGACAGGGAGAGCCTATCTCCAAAAATTCCAGGTTTCCAACAACCAGGGGCAAGTACCTGTGCAAGTACCTGAATAGAGGAACTCAGAAAATACGGTACCAGCCTGGCTTGGCTTCTACAGGTCCTGCCTCTATTGGGTTGGTGGGAAAATGAGAATCTCTTTTACTTGCCCATTCTGCACCAGAGCCTGCACTCAGCACGTCACACAAACAGTCTCATCCACAACTCACTAGAGCCCTGCAGAGCCGGTGTGATTACCCTCAGCTTACATATGGGGAAGCTCAGATTCCAAAAGGCTAATAAACGACAGGATCATAGCTAACATCCATGTCTGTCTACACACTCAGCCTATACTCGTTTACATTTTTAAAAATCTTTTGTCATTTACATTTTAAAAATCTCTTCCTAATTATAAGTGTAATACCTGTTCATTGAAGAAACTTTGTCATTGCCCCTTTGGTGTTATGGGATTATTTTTTTCTACACATGTATTTACATAATTGTAAATTCCCTGCTTCTATCATACAAGCTGCCCAGTTTTTGATATAAGCTGTATTTTTTCTTTTCCTTTTTTTTCTTAAACACTGACATGAACAATATTTCAGAAATAAGAAGTAATTGATAAACTGGCTTGTGTTGACCTATGATTAAATGAAAGAGCAAAATGGATCAACAGATAATTGCAAGGTACCACACGTCACGTCTTATGTTATTAATAGGCTCTATGAGCTAATTTAAAAGGGTTTCAACACCTCTAATATCAGTAATCTTTCTGATGATTTTAATGACTGACCAAAGAGTGTGTGTGTGTGTGTGTGTGTGTGTGTGTGTGTGTGTGTGTCTTTTGATTGCTGATTATCTTCCCACAGGCTTTAGGCAGTAGTTACCAGTGTTGCCACAAGAATTTAAAAGATGTTATCTGTTGCCTGTTTAGTGTAAATTGGTCCAGGATGATAACTCACCATCATCAGGTGTCAACAATTCTAAGGCAGCAGGAGAAATTCAGTTATACTCTGTGGCTGAAAATGAACTACAAACAAAGCACACATTGAAAATGAGCATGATCTTAATAATTGGTTGGGATCTAGACTTCATTTGATTTTAGGTTCCTCAGGTGGTAACAATAAAAACACAATAAAAAACCACCTCCACTCCAGTTCTCCTCCTCCTCCTTCTATGGCAATATAGTCACATGGTTCAATAGCTAAAAGCTATAAAGAGAGAATCACTGAAAACCTTCCTCCCGTTCTTTTTTTAAAAATATTTTTAGATTGTTTTCAGAGAGGAAGGGAGAAGGAAGAGAGATAGAAACATCAATGATGAGAGAGAATCATTGATCAGCTGCCTCCTGCACGCCCCCAACTGGGGATAGAGCCCACAACACGGGCATGTGCCCTGATCAGGAATCGAACTGTGCCCTCCTGGTTCATAGATAGATGTTCAATCTCTGAGCCACACCAGCCAGCATCCCTCCCATTCTTGACCTTCATCTACCCTGATTTCCTCTTAATTTATTATATGTTTTTATAGAAATTATAGAAAAGCAAATACATATAGATTCTTGTTTTTACAGGAATAGTAGCAAAATATACATGTTGTTTTGCACCTTTTTTTCATTTAAAAGTATATTTTGGAGATATTTCCATATTAGAACATACAGAGCTTCTTTATTTTATTTTTAGCTGCATAATGTTCTATTTTATGGATGTTATATAATTTATATTTCTAGCCCCTTATTGATGGCCACTTGAGTTGTTTCTAATCTTTTGCTGCTACAAACATTGCTGTGATGAATAGCTTTGTACATGTCATTTTGCACATTTTGTGCTAGTCAATCTGTATTAAATATATATTTAATTAATTGAAATACTTTGATTGTTTTGTAAAATTTATATCAATATACACTCCTACCACTAATGTTTTAAATGCCTGTTTCCTTAATCTTACTGTAAGAATGCGTTATCAAACTTTGAATTTTTTGTTTCATATGTTTAAAATTCATTACATATCTTTTCATTCATGTCCTTTGCTCATTTTCTATTGGATCACTGGTCTTCAATTAACATCAGTTTTTTTTTGCAGTTTATCATTTGTTCTTTGACTCCATTTATGTTTTTTTTAACATCAGAGGTTTGGGTTTTTTTTTTTTATAGTTGAACTCATTAATCTTTTATGGCAGTGGTTCTCAACCTTCCTAATGCCGCGACCCTTTAATATAGTTCCTCATGTTGTGGTGACCCCCAACCATAAAATTATTTTTGTTGCTACTTCATAACTGTAATTTTGCTACTGTTATGAATCATAATGTAAATATCTGATATGCAGGATGTATTTTCATTGTTACAAATTGAACACAATTAAAGCATAGTGATTAATCACAAAACAATATGTAATTATATTTGTGTTTTCCGATGGTCTTAGGCGACCCCTGTGAAAGGATCGTTGGACCCCCAAAGGGGTCGCAACCCACAGGTTGAGAACCACTGTTTTATGGCTTCTGGATTTGGGATGATAGAAACACTTTCCATGCTACAATATAAAATTTTTTAAAATTATTTTTTAGTAACTTTGAAATTTTTTAAAAAGTTAACTCAGTGAGGTCTGAGGAATAAATTCAACTTTATTTTTGTCTAGGTGGCTACTCATTGGTTCCAATACCATTTATTTAGTGATCTGTATTTTCTCCAATGACTTGAGATGTCAGCTTTATTATATTGTATCTATGTATGATTTTTTCTTTCTTTTTTAAAAAAATCTTTATTGTTGAGATTATTATGGATATCCCTCTCTTTTTCCCCCATTGCCCCCCTCCACCCGGTTTCCATCCCACCCCAGGCCTTCGCCACCCTATTGTCTGTGTCCATAAAGTAATACATATATGCATATAAATCTTTGTTTAACTCTACCTGCCCCACCTGCCCTCCTTCCCTCTGAGAATCGTCAGTCTGTTCCATTTCCATGCCTCTGATTCTATTTTATTCACTAGTTTATTCTGTTCATTAGATTTCTTATTCATTTATTTTGATTTTTAGATTCAATTGTTGAAGGTCTGTATTTGTTGCCATTTTGTTGTTCATATTTTTTATCCTTTTCCTTTTCTTCTTCCTCTTCTTAAAGAATACCCTTCAACATTTCATATAATACTGGTTTAGTGGTGATGAACTCTTTTAGCTTTTTCTTGTCTGTGAAGCTCTTTATCTGGCCTTCAATTCTAAATGAGTGCTTTGCTGGGTAGAGTAATCTTGGTTGTAGATCCTTGCTATTCATCACTTTGAATATTTCTTGCCACTGCCTTCTGGCCTGCATAGTTTCTGTTGAGAAATCAGCTGACAGTCGTATGGGCACTCCCTTGTAGGTAACTGAGTTTCTTTCTCTTGCTGCTTTTTTTTTTTTCAATTATGCCTAAGTGTATTTTTTAGTCTAATAGAATTCTAGGTTGCTGGGGTCCAACCCCAGCAGGTCCAGGGGTCCCCAAAGGTGTGGATGGAGTTGGCGAAGAAGGAATGACACGGAGACAGCCTTCAGTTGATCAGCAGCCTAGTCAGGACCTCTAGCCAGGATCTCCAGCCAAAGTTCTGGTCGGGATCTCCAGCCAAGTTCTGGTTAGGATCTAATTAGGATCTGATCTCTCTTGCTGCTTTTAAGATTCTCTCTTTGTCTTTTGCTCTTGGCATTTTAATTATGATGTGTCTTGGTGTGGTCCTCTTTGGGTTCCTCTTGTTTGGGACTCTGTACTTCCTGGACTTGTAAGTCTATTTCTTTCACCAAGTAGGAGAAGTTTTCTGTCATTATTTCTTCAAACAAGTCCTCAATATCTTGCTCTCTCTCCTCCTCTGGTACCCCCACAATGCAGATGTTGGTACGCTTGAAGTTGTCCCAGAGGCTCCTTACACCATCCTTATATTTTTGGATTCTTTTTTCTTTTTGCTCCTCTTGTTGGGTGTTTTTTGCTTCCTCATATTTCAAATCGTTGATTTGATTCTTAGAATCCTTCACTCCACTGTCAAATCCCTGTATATTATTCTTTATTTCAGTCAGTGTATGCTTAATTTCTAACTGGTTCTTTCCCATTTTTTGGAGGTTTCTAGAAGATTCTTGAGTAACCTTATAACCGTGGTTTTGAACTCTATATCCAGTAGTCTGCTCTCTCCCATTTCTTTCATACCTCCCTGTCTCTGCATTTTGACTGCTTCCCTGTGTTTGTTTCTATGTATTGGGTAGAACTTCTATGTCTCCTTGAGTTGGTAGAGTGGCCATGTGTGGTAGATGTTCTATAGGGCCCAGTGGCTCAGAACTCCCCAGTCACCTGAGCGGGGAGCTCTAGGTGCACCCCTTTGTGGGCTGTGAGCACAATCTTGTTGTAGTTGAGACTTGATTGCTATTGGTGTCACTGGGAGGAATTGACCTCCAGGCCAATTGGCTGTGAGGACCAACTGCAACTACAGTGGGAGAGCTGCTGTGCAGGAGACACCCCTGTGGATCAGGATTTGCTTCAGTGGAGCTTTGGTGCTCACTGAGTCAGCGCCCCTTGAGTGTGTTGCTTATGGATGGATGTGTAGAGTTGTAATCTGGTATGGTCTGACACTGACCACCGGGTACACTAACTCTTGAGTCTCCTGGGAGGTGCAAAGTCAGCCACTGCCTGGGGCCACCCAGCAGGAGCTACAGAGAGATCTACAGATTCCTCTTCTTTGTATTGGAAATGCCCAGATGAGGCCTAACTATGAAGCAAGGCAGGCTGGTGCTGGTGCAGGGTCTTGGCCTTTTATTGACAGACTTGGGGCTCCCTGACCCAGCTGCAGCTTATTTGAGAGATTTTATCCTGAGTAAGCAAAAGCTGCTGCACACAGCTTGGGTGGGGTTGTAAATTGGATGAGGCAGGGTCTTAGGGAATCACCAGGGCAGAGCAAACAGAAATGCTGCCAGTCAGTCTTGCAACTGGGGAGGTCACAACATAGGAACAATGATCCCTGCGAGCACCTCCCTCTGGGAGAAAGCTGCACTGAGTTCCTGCCCTGATGCCAGATAATCCAGTTCCTCCTCGTATGTGTCTGTGTTTCCCCAGAGCCTTGCCCTGGTGCTGGAGCTCAGAGGAAGTGGGACCTTGTAAGTTCAGTTCATGTTACTGGCCTTTTATTTTATTTTATTTTTTATTTTATTTTTTATTGTTTTATTGCTTAAAGTATTACAAAGAGTATTACATATGTCTCCTTTTTTCCCCACCCTTAACAATCCCCCAGCCTCCCCTACCCCCCAGTGTCTTATGTCCATTGGTTATGCTTATATGCATGCATACAAGTCCTTTGGTTGATCTCTTACCCCCCCACTTCCCGCCCCTCAACCCTCCCCGGCTTTCCCACTGTAGTTTGACAGTCTGTTCGAGGCAGCTCTGCCTCTGTATCTATTTTTGTTCGTAAGTTTATAATGGTCTTTATTATCCATGAGTGAGTGAGATCATGTGGTGTTTTTCCTTCATTGACTGGCTTATTTCACTTAGCATAATGCTCTCCAGTTCCATCCATGCCGTTGCAAATGGTAAGAGTTCCTTCTTTTTTACAGCAGCATAGTATTCCATCCTGTAGATGTACCACAGTTTTCTAATCCATTCATCTATCTACTGATGGGTACTTAGGCTGTTTCCAGATCTTAGCTATGGTAAATTGTGCTGCTATGAACATAGGGGTGCATATATCCTTTCTGATTGGTGTTTCTGTTTTCTTGGGATATATTCCTTGAAGTGGGATCACGGGGTCAAATGGGAGTTCCATTTTTAGTTTTTTGAGGAAACTCCATACTGTCTTCCATAGTGGCTGCACCAGTCTGCATTCCCACCAGCAGTGCACGAGTGTTCCTTTTTCTCCACATCCTCTCCAGCACTTGTCGTTTGTTGATTTGTTAATGATAGCCATTCTGACAGGTGTGAGATGGTACCTCATTGTTGTTTTGATTTGCATCTCTCGGATGATTAGTGACTTTGAGCATGTTTTCATATGTCTCTTGGCTTTCTGAATGTCCTCTTTTGAAAAATGTCTATTTAGGTCCTTTGCCCATTTTTTGATTGGATTGTTTATCTTCCTTTTGTTAAGTTGTATGAGTTCCCTATAAATTTTGGAGATTAGGTCCTTA
Organism: Myotis lucifugus; assembly: GCF_000147115.1. NCBI lineage: Eukaryota > Metazoa > Chordata > Mammalia > Chiroptera > Vespertilionidae > Myotis > Myotis lucifugus. Next base: position 4,718,764 of record NW_005871109.1, read on the forward strand.
TCAGATATAACATTGGCAAATATGTTTTCCCATGCAGTGGGCTTTCTTGTTGTTTTGTTGATGGTTTCTTTTGCTGTGCAGAAGCTTTTTATTTTGATGTAGTCCCTTTGTTTATTTTCTCTTTAGTTTCCAATGCCCTAGGAGCTGTATCAGTGAAGAAATTGCTTCAGCATATGTCTGAGATTTTGTTGCCTTTGTATTCTTCTAGAATTTTTATGGTTTCCTGTCGTACATTTAAGTCCTTTATCCATTTTGAGTTTATTCTTGTGTATGGTGTAAGTTGGTGGTCTAGTTTCATTTTCTTGCATGTATCCGTCCAATTTTCCCAACACCATTTATTGAAGAGACTATCTTGACTCCATTGTATGTTCTTGCCTCCTTTGTCAAATATTAATTGAGCATATTGGTTCAGGCCGATTTCTGGGCTCTCTATTCTATTCCATTGATTTATATGTCTGTTCTTGTGCCAATACCAGGCAGTTTTGAGGACAGTGGCTTTGTAATACAGCTTGATATCTGGCATTGAGATCCCACCTACTTTGTTCTTTCTCAGGATTGCTGCAGCTATTCGGGGTCTTTTTTTATTCCAGATGAATTTTTGGAGAGTTCGTTCTAGATCTGTGAAGTATGCCGTTGGTATTTTAATGGGAAGTGCGTTGAATTTATAGATTGCTTTGGGTAGTATGGACATTTTAATGATGTTGATTCTACCAATCCATGAACACGGTATGTTCTTCCATCTGTTTATGTCTTCCTCTATCTCTTTTTTCAACATCCTGTAGTTTTCTGAGTAGAGGTCTTTTACCTCTTTAGTTAAGCTTATTCCTAGGTAGCTTAATTTTTTGGTGCGATGGTAAATGGGATTGTTTTTATAATCTCTCTTTCTGAAAGTTCACTATTGGTGTATAGAAATGCCTCAGATTTCTTGGCATTAATTTTGTATCCTGCTACTTTGCCAAATTTATGTATTAAGTCTAGTAGTTTTTTGACGGAGTCTCTAGGGTTTTGTATGTATAATATCATGTCATCTGCAAATAAGGACAGTTTTACTTCCTCTTTTCCAATTTGGATGCCTTTTATTTCTTCTTCTTGTCTAATTGCAATGGCTAATACTTCCAGTACTATGTTGAACAGGAGTGGTGAGAGTGGGCATCCTTGTCTTGTTCCTGTTCTTAGGGGAAATGGTGTTAGTTTTTGTCCATTGAGTATGATGTTGGCTGTGGGCCTGTCATATATGGCTTTTATTATGTTGAGGTATGATCCTTCTATTCCCACCTTGCTGAGAGTTTTTATCAAAAATGGGTGTTGGATTTTGTCAAATGCTTTTTTCTGCATCAATTGATATGACTATGTGGTTTTTTTCTTTCAATTTGTTTATGTGATGTATCACGTTTATTGATTTGCGGATATTGTACCATCCTTGCATCCCTGGGATAAATCTTGTTCATGGTGTATCATCTTTCTGATATACTGCTGGATCCGATTTGCTAAGATTTTGTTGAGGATTTTGGCATCTATGTTCATGAGGGATATTGGCCTGTAATTCTCTTTCATTGTGTTGTCTTTACCTGGTTTTGGTATTAGGGTGATGCTGGCTTCATAATGTTACTGGCCTTTTAAAAGGAACAGCTGGACCTCCAGCAGCCTCTGTGTCACTGAGCCCCAGTCTGCACTGGTTTTTACAGTCTGTACTTCTTACTGCCTGTAGGGATGTCTTTCCCAGCTCTGGGACCCTGGGCTGGGAGTCTGGTGTGGGGCTGGGACCCCTTCTTCCTTCTAGCAGACTCCGCAGAGACCAGCCCGTTCCACGCCTCCACACTTCCTACTAGTCTCAGTGTGCTGTCTTCTTTACCTCTTTAGTTGTAGGACTTCCAGCCAGCCAGCTTTCCAGCAGTTCTGGATGATGGTTGTTCTGTATTTTAGTTGTAATTTTGATGTGGTTGCAGGAGGCGGCGAGTACAGGCATTTACCTACACCGCCATCTTGGAGAATCTGTATTTATATATGATTTTGTGACTATTTCTGAATGTTATGTTTACTATTAAATTAATCTTGTATTCTGAAATGTATCCCACTTAATTATGACCCTGCATTCTGATTAATTTTTTTGTTTAGGGTTTTCAATTATGGTCATAACTGATATTGATCTATATTTGCTTTTTTATGTACAATATTATAAAGTTTTGGTATTATATGTTTGCTTCATAGAAAGAAGGGGGAGCACCAAAGGTTTTAAAACAAAAATTGTTATATGCATATTTTGGAAGAGGTGTTGAGAATGAATACTTATTATATATCTTTTCTACTGGCTGTAAGCTTTTTGAGGTAGTCTTTGCCTCAGATTTATCTTGTATTTCTCACAGTGCCTAGCAGTGTCTGGCACACATACAAGCTGTATGGAGCAGTGGTTAAGAAGGAGGATCTGATGCCAGATGACTTGGCATTGAGTAGGATTCAACCCTATTCACCTGTCTTGCTCCCACCTCACTCAGAGGACCACTTACTACTCAAAGTTTAATGGAGGATTATGTGGAACTGGATAGGAACATTTTTGGCTGTAAATAGCAGAAAACCCAATTCAAAAAAACCAAAGTGAGATACCATTTCAAATTCATTAGGATGGCTATTATTAAAAAGCAAGCAAGCAAGCAAAAAACACCCAAGCCAGGAAATAAGTGTTGGTGAATATCTGAAGAAATTAGAATGCTAGTGCATTGCTGGTGGGAGTGTAAAATAACACTGCTGCTATGGTAAATAGTATTGCCCTTCCTGGAAAAAGTAAAAATAGAATTACCATATGATCCAGCACATCCACTCCTTGGTAAATACTAAAAAGAATTGAAAGCAGAGGCACAAATATTTATACACCCATGTTTATAGCAGTATTACTCATGATAGCCAAAGGGTGGAAGCAATCCATCGACAGATGAATGGATAAACAAAATGTGGTATACAATACAATGGAATATTATTCAGCCTTAAAAAATAAAGGAAATTCTGACACATGCTACAATATGGATGAATGTTGAAGACGTCATGCTACATGAAATAAGCCAGCTACAAAAACTATATGATTCCATTCATACGAGGAAGTACTTAGAGTAGTCAAATTCACAGAAACAGAAAGTAGAATGGTGGCTGCCAGGAGCAGGATCGGGAGTGAGCAATTATTATTTAATGAGTAGAGTTTCAGTTTTGCAAGATGAAAAAAGATCTAGAGGTGAATTGCGGCAATGGTTATACAATATGGATATACTTAATGCCACTAAATTTTACACTTTAAAATGGTTAAAGTGGTAATTTTTATGTTACATATATTTTACCACAATTTTAAAAAGTAAAAATAAAATATAAATGTAAAAAAGGATCAATCAAAAAATAAGGACGTGTATTGGCACATATCACAAGGTGCTGAGGTGGGCGTGCCTTCGGGTTGGCGTCTCAGTGTTTCTCTTGGCTTTTCCCCTTCCCCTTGGTATCAAGAAGGCTGTCCCTGTTTCTCATTCTCCACAATAACATCACAGGAAGAACAGAGAACCCTTCCATTCCAGCCTTTCAAACAAAGGGCCCAAGATTCACTCTGATTGGAACATTGTCAAATGCTTATCTTGAACCAATGACTGTTGCAAGGGGAATGGAATGAAAGATATTGTCTGAAGCCAATTCCAAAGCCTGAAGTTGAAGGTTGTGCAGCTTCTCTCCTAGGAACCAGACTGCCTCAGGGAGGGATGAATATCTGTTAGGAAGGAGGAGGGAACAGATAGGGTAAATAACCAAAACATTGACTACCTCACATCCAGTTCAGACATATTGAAAAAGTCTTCCAAGAGATGTGAAAGCCCCTATGGAGAAGAAATTAATGTGTGTGCAAGAGCAGATGGGTTTTCCTTCCTGCGTTAGTCCTCAGGATCTGCTCATCTGCAGACTCGAGTATTTCACCCGTAGCTCATTGTTTTTTTGGAGGCATCTCAGCAAACACCTTTTTCCTTGGGGTAATCAAGATGTTGCACTTCATTTATTCAAATAGTTATTGAGACAGACTTCATATCTTTCAGGCAAAGGGAGCAGCGTGTGTAAAAGAAAAAATGTATAAGCGGGAAAGTGACAAGCTCCTCGTACAAGTAATTTGATGTTACTGGAACAGAGCTTATAAGAGAGAAGCGAGAAAGGTAAAATGGGATTGAATCATAAAGGTCTTTGGCTAGGCAGCTCTTGTTTTAACTTATTTATTGAAGTAAAACACTTATGCCCGGCTGGCCAGGGTGGCTCAGTGATTGAGCGTTGACCTATGAACCAGGAAGTCATGGTTCGATTCCTGGTCAAGGAACATGCCTGGATTTCAGGCTTGATCCCCAGTAGGGGCATGCAGGAGGCAGCTGATCAATGATTCTCTCTCATCATTAATGTTTCTATCTCTCCCTTTCCTTTCTGAAATCAATAAAAATATCTTAAAAAGATACACAACAGCCGTAACCGGTTTGGCTCAGTGGATAGAGCGTCGGCCTGCGGACTGAACGGTCCCAGGTTCGATTCCGGTCAAGGGCATGTACCTTGGTTGCGGGCACATCCCCAGTGGGGGGTGTGCAGGAGGCAGCTGGTCGATGTTTCTCTCTCATCGATGTTTCTGACTCTCTATCCCTCTTCCTTCCTCTCTGTAAAAAATCAATAAAATATTTTAAAAAATTAAACAAAAAAGATACACAATAAAGTGCATAAGGTGCATAATCTTCAGCCAACATCTCAACAAATTTTTATATATGTGCACATCCATATACACCCAGACCTAGCGGAACATTTCCAGCATTCCAAAGGTTCCTTCATGCTCCTTCCCAGTCAATACCCATCCCCATAGGGAACTACTATTTTGGATTCTATTGCTGTGAATTAGTTCTACCTGCTCTTAAATTCCATAGAAGTGGAATTATACAATATGTACCCTTTTGTATATGGTTTCTTTCACTCAGTGTAATGATCATGAAATGCCTCCATGTTGCTTGTTTCAGAGTTTGATCGTTCTATTGCTCCGTGGTATTCCATTGAATGACTATTCCACAATTTGTTCATGCGTTCTGTAGTTGGTGGACATTAGGGTTATTTCCAGTTCCGTGCTAGTGTGAACACAGCTATTATGAACATTCTTGTACATGTTCTTTGGTGCACATATGCACTAATTTCTCTGGGGTATATACCTAGAAGTGGATAGGCATGTTTTGCTACAGTAGAAACAACCTACTGTTTTGACTTTAGCCCAAGGAAGACTGGGAATGGTATGAAATTTACATCTCACTTTGGCAGCCACTGTGGAAGATGCACAGAAAGGCAGTGAGATTCTAGACAGGGAGACCAGCAAGGAACCATGACCAAGGGCAACAGACCAGGTGAGGGGTGATGCGGCCCTGAGCTCAGGCAGCTTGCGTGGAGGAAGAGGATGGTTTTGAGAGATGGTAAGAAGTTGATGTGATTGTTTGGATGTGGTGGGGAGAGAAAGAAGTCCAGGATGCCTGCCAGGTCTCTGAGTTGGTGTTGGCAGAATGGAGGTGGACTTCTCTAAGAGAGAGAGAGCATTGAGAAGGGACAGGTTTGAGGAAGATGAGCTCCCTTTTGAACAGATTCAATCTGAGGGACCTGTGAGGTGGTAGTAGCCAGCAGGCAATTGGAGGTACAGGACTGAAGCTAAGGGGAGAGATCTAAACTGGGGATTTCTATTCTGGAATCCGGGGAATGAGTGAGCCATGGGGAAGAGGGTGTGAAAAGGGGATCCCAAGAAGATGATCAAGAAGGCTTTTCCTGCCTGGCCGGTGTGGGTCAGTGGTTGAGCATCAACCTATGAACCAGGAGGTCACAGTTGAATTCCTGGTCTGGGCACATGCCCGGGTTGTGGGCTTGATCTCCGGTGTGGGGGCATGTGGGAGACAGTCGATCAATGATTCTCTCTCATCATTGATGTTTCTGTCTCTCTCTCCTTCTCCCTTCCTCTCTGAAATCAATAAAAATATATATTTTTTAAAAAAGAAGGCTTTTCCTGAGAGGTAGGAAGAAAACCAGGAGCTTGCCTGCTGTGGTAAAAACTCAGGGGAGGGACATTTTCTAAAAGGAGTTTCCAGAGACTGCTGAGGAGTCAGGAAGATGGTCGTTGAAAAGTGTCCTGTGAACACTGAGCTTAAATTAGTCATTCACCGTCAGGGCCATCCAGGATTCTCCGTCTCAACAGTCTGGTGTCAGAAGCGCACACCAATGAGGCGGGGCTGCTGGCTGGGCTGCCTTTCCCTTCAAGCCTGTTTCACAGCCTCAGTCCAGGGGCAGTGCCTGTGGCCTCTCAAAGTTTGTGGGGACCTCAGCTGGACAATAGAGGGCAGACAGCAGCTAGTGCATGGCCCACAGAGTCCCTCCTGACATCGGAACACTGAAACATTGACATTTGAACACAGATTTCCCCTGGAGCCTTTATGGGAATGCCCAGTTGTGAGCCATCTTGGCTTTAATCTGAAGTGTCAGGAAGGTTGCCCAGGACTCTGGGAGCACCCAGCTGAAAGCACATTCGTGTGAAGGTTGGGGCAAACAAACCAGAATCCAGAACAGTTTTAAAGATCTGTACCCGCGGTGAACTTTTCCAGGAAACATAACAAAAACGGACCCTCTTAGGCAAAAAAGCACTGGGTCTTATCATTATTCATTTGTGTTCTTACTGAAATATAAACTTGGGGAAATGGTGAAGGGAAAGAACACATGTCTTATTTCTTCAGCAGGCACCAGCGGCTGGAGGAGGCTCCCGTAGTGTTTAATAGGCAGCTTTATGTATTTATATGCTTTGACTGGAGCTAAAGAGCTCCATGCCACACAATGGGCAGTTTCTAGCTGGATTTTAAAAGAAAATAACTTTGATCATTTCAAAAGCAATGAAGCCTGATGCAGCGAAGAGAAAAGAGGGCAGTAATTTATGGCTACCATTAAGGACACAAAGACAAAGGCAGAGGGGACGTTTCCCTAAGTGAAGATTTACAAATGTGTAAAATCCACCCTTACGCCTAGAAAAAGCGGAGTGTCTCTGCCCGCACCACACAAAAGGGGGTGGGAGGGAGGGGCGAAAGACAGAACAAGCGATGCAACCTGCCTGCCTTCACTGGGGATGAAAAGGTCAAAAAAAACAACACAGAACAGTCATTTTCTCAGGTTCTCCACCAGGCAGCGGCATGAGCAACGAAGGCCCAAAGAGGCAGACTCAGCCTGGGGGCCATGGGCATGGGAGGGGCAAGGACCACAGAGGAGGGGTGCAGTGGGGGGAACCCTGGGAGGATGGACCCTAGGAAGATGCTTTTGTGCATGAGCTAGGCGGGGATTTTTTGTGATGTTTTTCTTTCTTTCTTTCTTTCTTTCTTTCTTTCTTTCTTTCTTTCTTTCTTTCTTTCTTTCTTTCATCAAAGGAATGAATAGATATAGACAGACACAGGTATAGACATACATATAGATACACACAAATGCACATGTATATATGTGTATGTGCACAGGAGAAAATTTAATAAATACAGAGACGCTCAAAGAACATAAACATCCTGAGTATGGTGTTTGTCGCATCTAGGAATTGCTGCTACGTTTCTCCCTGGAGTGATGCTGAGCGCAGTGGGAGGCAGTCTTCTGTGCCGAGCGTGGTGCGGGAGGGCCCGCACAGTGTGTTCCCTTAGAACAGTGGTTCTCAACCTTCTGGCCCTTTACGTACAGTCCGTCAAGTCGTGAGCCAACCATAAAATCATTTTCGTTGCTACTTCATAACTGTAATGATGCTACTGTTATGAATCGTAAAGTAAACATCTGATATGTTGAAAGTCTTAGAGACCCCTGAGAAA
>NW_005871109.1:4727978-4731757 GCF_000147115.1 Myotis lucifugus
CCCTGCCGAGCAGGGAGCAGGGCATCGGGGTCTCAGGGTCCAGCTCCTCCTCCGCCAGACGGGGACACGGGGGGCCACGGCCAGGGAACCTCACTCCCTCGCGGCAGCTCTGCTCCTGCTTCCTCCGGGGCCAGGAGCTCTCCTGGGGCTTCGGGTCGGCTCCCTGGATCTTCCATGTGCGGAGCAGCCGCTGTGGGAGGATCCCGGAATCCTGGAAGCAGCCTGGCTTTGGGGCCGGTAGATAAGGACTCTGGACAGTCTTCGCTGACCGAACTTGAAATACTTTCAAAACTTTTGTTTTTAATGAACATCCTGGAGTGATGTCAACCAGGAAATACTTCTGCCAAGGCCTGTGTCCAGGTTGAGAGGGCGAGCAGTGGTGAAGGGGGTGGGTACCATTCCCTCTGCACCATCTGGGAGCTTGGTCGGTGTGCTCAGAGCCCAGGCCAGCCTTCTCCCCTTAACACACCCCGAGAGAAAGCTGACAGACACTGCTCGCTTCTCAGAGCTGTTGTGCCCACTCGATCACCCGTGTAGGCATTTACTATTGCCCACACCCCTTCCAGGCAAGGGGACGCGGGCCCCATCTGTAATCAAGATGGGGAGACAGGCAGGAAAATAGTGACAACCCTGCCTGCTATGTGCAACGAAAGGAGACAAGGGGGAGCACATCTTGGGAGACACCTCCCCTCCTCTCGGGGGTCCTGGTAGGCTCCCTGGAGGCGGTGCATCTGAGCTGAGTCTTGAAGGCGCATAGAAAGGGTGGGGAGTATTCCAGCCAGAAGGATCAGACTGTGCCTGGAACCGTATCGGAAATGGTATGGTTCATCCCAGGGGCTCCTGAGCCGTTTAGCTGGTGAAGAGTGAAGGCGGGTGGGCTGGTGGGAGATGATGCCAGAGTGGGGCCAGGGTCAGAGCACACAGGGCTTAGGGCACCCGGCCAGGAGCTGCTGTGCTCTTTTGCAGATGTGGACGAGTGTGCCCAAGGGCTGGATGACTGCCACACCAATGCCCTGTGTCAGAACACACTCACCTCCTACAAGTGCTCCTGCAAGCCTGGCTACCAAGGGGAGGGCAGGCAGTGTGAGGGTAAGTGTCTCGGGGACCGTGGTGGGTGGGCCAGCAGGGGAAGCTCCCTACCTCCTTAGCTCTTGTAGTGGCCACTCATGTCCGTAAAAGTCCTGCCCCTTCCCCTGAGTCACATCCCCCACTCTCATCCTTCAGGACTGGGCACAGCAGGCCTTCCCCCGAGCTGATCGTGAAGTTTCACGTGGCTAGCTTCTACGAAGGAAAAGAGGCGTTTTAGTACCTTTTGGTGCCACTCAGTTTGGGGGCAGAAAGTCAGCAGTTGATCAGGAGGCTGTGCTAGCCAGAGCAGCAGATCCTGCTCTCCCCTCCGGCGGTTTGCGCCTTCTCTCCGGAGTGTGAGTGCCAGGGCCCTGCCCTCCCCGGCAGGCTCTGCAGCTCCACCTCGTCCATGGCTCTGGGCGGCTTGGTGTTGTGACCCGCCACGCTTGAGAGCTACACCCAGGGTCTGCCTCTTTTGGAGCTGCCAGTTCACGCTGGAAAGATGTGTACGAAGGATCCCGTAGAGCTAGCTCCATATCTGGGAGCCTGAGGTCTGGACTCTGCCACTTTGAGCTCTTGGCCCCTGGGGGTTGGCTCAGTGTCATGAACTCTGGAGTTCAGAACCAGCTGGAGACTGGACCCCCAGAGGAGGAGGCGTTCCCGGGGATGGAAATCATAGCATGTTGGAGCGGGCAGGACTTTTCAGGGAGCTCTGAGCCAACCCCACCCTTCATTTTACAGATGAGGATACTGAGGCCCAGGGGAGTTGGAAAGGGACTTGTGGCTATGGTCGCACTATTAGCCCGCAGGTGAAAGCAAGTCAGATCTCCACTCGGGCCCTGGCCCCGGCCCCACATCCCTTCTATTCACTCAGCTTCCCAGTGTCCCTCTTTGGTTGGGTGAGAAATCCTAATATTTATGGTCTCCTTTTTGCTGAGGAGCAAAACTCCTGTCTCTTCCATCAGAGGAGGCATGCGCCTGGTCAGGTGCATAGCAAGTGGGGTTGGTGGTCCATCCATAAAGCCCTTCTGTGTCTTCAAATTCATATTTCCCCAGAGACAGACAACCATCTCTCTAACTGCTGTACATCAAGGGAAGCCAAAAAGCTACCTCTCCCTGACACATCTGTCTGTCCGTTCCTCCATACCACACCCTCACCATCTTAAATATTTTATTGACAGTATTAGAATTCACATGTGTTGGGACCCTGCTTGGGGAAGGGGGGGTGTTCACTTTTTCACTGTGTCCTCGGGTCACTGTGTCCTCTCCGGGGGCAGGAACCAGGCCATGGCTGCTTCTGGATAAAGTGCATATTTAGTAAGTGATGTCAAATGACAGGTGGCAAGAGTTTCCTTATTCTTAGCTGTTGGGTTATAGTCGCAAATAAAATTTAATTGCTAACAGTTTAGAGTTGAAAAGTCTACTATTGAGTTTAAAATAGCAAATGATTTGCTGGCATTGTTGCTTTTATGTACTTAAATTGCTTTTTAACATAATATATGATTAGTGTTATAAAAAGTTAAGCAACACACACACACACAAAAACAACAACAAAAAAACAACACACAGAAAATGTATCCACAGGTAATCACCGTTAACATGGAGCATATATTCTTTTTATTTTAAACCAAAACCCTAGGAGCATGCTCTTTGAATACTTGCAATATGTATAAACGTAGTGAGTGAGGACGTCCTGTTGAGTTTGGACTTCTTTTTTTTTCTTTCACATTTTATTTTATTTATTTATTTATTTATTTTTTATTGCTTAAAGTATTACAAAGGGTATTACATGTGTGTCCTTTTTCCCCCCCCGCCCTTGACAATCCCCTGGCCTCCCCTACCCCCCAGTGTCTTATGTCCATTGGTTATGCTCATATGCATGCATACAAGTCCTTCGGTTGATCTCTTACCCGCCTCCCTCCTGCCCCCCAACCCTCCCCGGCCTTCCCGCTGCAGTTTGACAATCTGTTTGAGGCAGCTCTGCCTCTGTATCTATTATTGTTCATAAGTTTATAATGGTCTTTATTATCCATGAATGAGTGAGATCATGTGGTATTTTTCCTTCATTGACTGGCTTATTTCACTTAGCATAATGCTCTTCAGTTCCATCCATGCCGTTGCAAATGGTAAGAGTTCCTTCTTTTTTTACAGCGGCATAGTATTCCATCGTGTAGATGTACCACAGTTTTCTAATCCATTCATCTACTGATGGGCACTTAGGCTGAGTTTGGACTTCTTGGTAGAGGAGTCCAGAAGGAGGACTGCAAGGATTTAAAGATGTAACTCTTCTATGTGTGTTTCTTGGCTTATTAGTTTTTAAGTCTCTTGGGTCCAACCCACAGTCTCATTTACTCCTAAGTTCAAGAGTGAGAACTGGGTTTACTCAGAGTGGACAGGATTTTATCCTCCACAAAGTTTCTTCTGCCCAAATGTTGGAGATGTGAAAGTATGGCCCTGAAAAGTCTTTTTTAAATAAGGTGATTCATAAGTTGGCTTAAGTATCTAAAAATCTTTAATAAGTTTTTATTCTAAATGATCTTTGCTTTTATCTCAGGCTTCAGGGAGGGGATGTTTCAGTGGTCAGTAATCAGTATATGGTCCTTACTTTTCAGTTAGGGAACTGAATTAAGCTTAACAAAAGTGAATCTAACCTTGACTTATGTATAGGAAGCTTGTATTTAAAAAACTTTTACTTAGAATTATTTTAGGCT
>NW_005871109.1:4731872-4741973 GCF_000147115.1 Myotis lucifugus
TAACTAAACTGTAGACCTTATTCACATTCCACCTTTTTCTTTAAACGTTCTTCTCCCCTGACCCCTCCCACCCCCGCCCCAGGATCCAGCTCAAAGTCCCACATGACATTTATCTGTGGTCTCTCTGTCTCCTCCAGCCTATAACAGTCCCTCAGACTTTCCTGATCTTTCCTGTCACGGACACCTGATGAGTACAGTTCAGTTCTTTTGTTTGCCTTATATTTCCTCATGATAAGCATTGATATGGCAGGAATTGAAAAGATAGGAGTTACTCCCTCCTCCTATTCCTATTGCCCTGTTCCCATTCCTCCTTCACTCCACCCCTTTCCCCACACACTGTGGCTCACCATCTCTGCAGTTTCTGTGTTTCTCACGATAAGAATGTGGTTATGCATTTGTAGTAATACCACAGCGAAACTTCGACAAGGCTGCTGCGGAAGTGCTGCTGTGCATCACATGGGGGGCTCGCAATGGCAACCACTGATCACCTGATGAAGATGGTATATTCTGGGTTTCTCCACTGCAAACTTAGTATTTTTTCTTTTAATAGACACATGTCTTGGGCCTATTACTTTCAGCCTACGCTAATATTCTGTTTCTTCTCAAATCGTTGCCCATGGATTTTAGCATCCAACTGTGGACCTTGCCTGCAACAATTATTATTGTGATGTGTGCCTCTTGGTAATTTTGTATTTCCATTGTTCCTTATACACCTATTACATTGGTATTCCTCTATAAGGAAGATTCCTTCTCTACTATTCATTTATGCATTGATTTCTATGTTTATGTATTTATGCCAGTATGTACTCGTGGGTATTTATTTAGTTACTAGAGGCCCTGTGCACGAATTCATGCACGGGTGGGGTCCCTCGGCCTGGCCGGTGATCGGGGCCGATGGGGGTGGGTGGGCAGCCGGCCTGGGGGAGGGGCTACGGGAGGTTGGCCAGCCACTGGGGGGAGGGACCGCAGGAGGCTGGCTGGCCACGGGAGGTTGGCTGTGGGAATACACTGACCACCAGGGGGTGACTCCTGCATTGAGTGTCTGCCCCCTGGTGGTCAGTGAGCGTCATAGCAACCGGTTGACCGGTTGACCAGTTGTTCGGTCGCTTAGACTTTTATATATATAGATATGTTTTGTTACTTATTTTTGGCTCTAATTGTTTCAGCTTTAGCCATTAGGAGCTCCAGCACATTGTCTCCTGTGTCCTTTTTACATGCCCCCATCATTTTATGAGAAATTCCTAATTTTCTGACACTTCAAAATGCTCCAAACTTATCTTCTATTTCCCCCCACCCCAGCCCTGGAATCAACCACTTCTCCTAGGTGCCCTGATTCCTTTTATTGAAAAATGGTGTATAGAAACCAAGATCTGGATGTTTGCTGTTTTCATTGTTACTGGGGTGATTACGCCTGGGTCTTCTCAGTGGACAGAGCTAGAAAATATATGTATGTTTATTAGTCCACACATACACACATCTCTATTAATTTTTTTAAAGACATGTTTTTATTGATTTCAGAGAGCAGAAGGGAGAGAGAGAGAGAGAGAGAGAGAGAGAGAGAGAGAGAGAGAAACATCAATGATGAGAGATAAGCATTAATTGGCTTCAAGCCTACAACCCGGGCATGTACCCTGACCAGGAATTGAACCGTGACCTCCTGGTTCATGGGTTGACACTCAACCACTAAGCAACACCAGCCAGACTATTAATGTTTTATATCTATCTCTTTTGTGTGTGTGTGTTTGTGTGTGTGTGTGTGTGTGTGTAACAGTGAGTTACACTGATACTTTGGATTCCAAAGCAATACTACAAGATTTATTCTAACCTCCTTTTTTGCTTATTCATAACTTTTTTCTCCAACGGTGAGAAACTTGGCTCTTATTATCTAAAATATATTTACCAATCCTAGTTTGTTCAATTCTAGTATACAAATTAAGTATTTAAAGAATTGCCAATCTATAACCCTTTGAGTAAAACAGGTTTAGTAATTAGAGGACAGTTTTTTATACAGCTTTTTTTTGTTTTTGTTTTTTTACTTTTTAAAAAAATATATATATTCTTGATTTTTTATAGAGAGGAAGGGAGAGGGATAGAGAGTTAGAAGCATCGATGAGAGAGAAACATCGATCAGGTGCCTCCTGCACACTCCCCACTGGGGATGTGCCCGCAACCAAGGTACATGCCCTTGACCAGAATCGAACCTGGGACCCTTCAGTCCACAGGCCGACGCTCTATCCACTGAGCCAAACCGGTTAGGGCTATACAGCTGTTTTTGTTTTTAACCTTAATCAGCCAATCAAGATAATTGTTTTTCAAAGTTACTTAGGCTAGTGCTTTTCTTCCCCATTCTCTTCAGTGTGGTTCTATTATCTATATTATAAAAGGCCTGTGGCCATAATGCCCTAACGCCTTAACGACCAAACGACTGGTCACCAGGAGGTGCATGGAGCACCTCTCAGGCCCTCCCCCACCCCCACCCCCGGGGGACTGGTAGCGTTGGCGGAGCATCGCAGGGCACTGACAACGTCCGTGGAGCGTCGCGGGGTGCCGGCAGTGTCCCCGGAGTGTTGTGGGGCACTGGCAGCATCCAAGGAGCATTGTGGGGTGTTGGTGGAGAGTCGTGGGGTGCTGGCAGCATCCGCAGAGCGTGCAAGGTGTCGTGGGGCGGCAGACGTGGCCCTGATGGCAGGGTAGGCCTAGGGGACCCTACACACACACGATTTAATCGTGCACTGGGCCTCTAGTTCATTTATAATACAGTATATTCATTTCTTCCCCCCTATTTGTATTCCATTTTTTATCCCTCACGTCACCCTCACCCCTGCTTCTTGGGTAATATGTAAAACATCACTATGGTTCTGAGAGTAAAAGCTATACAAAGATTCAGAGAAGAGTTACTCCCTCCTCCTATTGCTGTTACTCTGTTCCCATTCCTCCTTCACTCCACCCCTTTTCCCACAGACTGTGGGTCACCATCTCTGTAGTTTCTGGTTTAGCCTTCCTATATTTCTTTTACACAAATCTGTATTTTATTTTTAACTACTTTCTTACTATAATTTACATACCATGAAATCCACCAATTCTAAGTAAGTTTACAAATTAATGATTTTGGGTAAATTAGCTGAGTTATGCAACCATTATATATAATAGTTTTCAGACATTTTCTCATCTCAATCAGGTCTCTCATGCCCATATGCCCAGCTCCTTGTTCCCACCTCCAACTCCAGGCAACCACTATTTTCTGTCTCTATAAAGTTGCCTTTTCTGGACATCCTATGTAATAAAAGCCTAATATGCTAAGTGTCTGATCATCTGGTTGGCCGTTCAACCAATCAAAGCGTACTATGCTAATGATATGCTAAGGCTACTCAACCGCTCGCTATGATATGCACTGACCACCAGGGGGCAGACAGTCAACTGGTTGACCAGTCACTATGACATGCACTGACCACCAGGGGGCAGACGTTCTGACCAGTAGGTTAGCTTGCTGCTGGGGTCCAGATGATTGGGACTGAGCGAGACAGGCTGGACACGCCCTGGAGCCCTCCCACGGTCCCTCCCCGGCTGGCCAACCTCCTGCATCACTCCCTGGCCCCAATCATGCACCGGTGGGGTCCCTCAGCCTGGCCTGTGCCCTCTCGAAATCCAGGACCCCTTGGGGGATGTTGGAGAGTCAGTTTCTGCTCCCCCACTGGTGCAAGAATTCGTGCACCCCACTGGTGCACGAATTCGTGCACCATGTGGTCTTTTGAGTTTGTCTTCTTTCACATAGCATAATGCTTTTGAGGTTCATCTATGTTGTAGCCTTTATTGGCTTTTCATTCCTTTTAATTGTTGAGCAGTATTCCATTGTATAGATATGCATGAATATGTATGAATATGCATTCACCAGTTGATAGACATTTGGGTTGCTTCTACTTTTTGCTATTATTATAATGTTGCCATGAATATTCACCTGCAAGTCATTGTGTGGACATGATTTTACATTTATCATACACACACACACACACACAAACATATACAGGAGTAGAATTTTTGGGTTTTGCAGAAAATTTATGTTAAAAATTTTAAGGAACTTCCAAATTGTTTTCCAAAGTGGCTGTGCCATCTTATATTATCATCAGCAATGTATGAGGGTTCCCATTTCTTCATATCCCTTCCAATATTTGTCTTTGCCTGTCTTTTTATTATAACTATTCTAGTGAGTGTGAAATGGTATCTCATTTTGGTTTTAAGTCGAATACCCTAATAATTAACAATGTTGAGCAACTTTTCATGTGCTTATTAGTCATTCACATATCTTCTATGGTAAAATGTCTGTTTAAATCTTTTGCCTATTCTGAAATGGAGTTATTTTGTTTTTTTTATTATTGAGTCATAAGAGTTCTTTGTAAGTCCTTATAAGACATGTGATTTACAAGTCTTTTCTACCAATCTGTAGCCTGTCTTCATTTTTTAATGGTGTCTTTTGAAATGCAAAAGTCTTTAGTTTTACGAAAGCCCAATTTACAAATTTTAAAATTTATGAATTTTGTATTTGGTGTTCTATCTAAGAAATCTTTAACTATCTCAAGGTCTCAAAGATTTTCTCATAAAAGCTCTATATTTTCTCTTAAAAGCTTTATTGTTTAAGCTCTTACATTTAGGTTTCTGATCCATTTTGAGTTTGATTTTTGCATATAGTGTTAGATAAGGCCTAAATTTATCTTTTTGCATATGGATATCCAATTGTCTCAGCACCATTTGTTGAAAAGACTATCACTTCTTCTGACAAATTGCCTTAGTACTTTTGTCTGAAATTAAATGACCATAAATATAAGGGTTTATTTCTGGATCTCAATTCTGTTTCATTGACCTCTATGTCTGTCTTTATGCCCATACCACACACTGTCTTGATAACTATAGCTATATAGTAAGTGAAAGTCCCCCAAACTACTTTCCTTTTTCAAAATTGTTTTGTTTCTTTTTTGTTGCTATTGTTGATAATCCTCACCCGAGGATATTTTTCCAATGATTTTTAGGGAGAGTGGAAGAGAGAGGGAAAGATAGAGAGAAACATCAATGTAAGAGAAACACATGGATTGGTTGCCTCTTGCCCGAGCCCTGACCAGGGCCTGGCCAGGGAGGAGCCTGCAACCAAGGTGGTGCCCTTGACCGGAATCCAACCCAGGATCCTTTGGTCTGCAGGCCAACGCTCTATCCACTGAGCCAAACCGACTAGAGCTATTTTGGTTCTTCTTTTGCATTTCCATATAAATTTTGGATAAGCTTATCAATTTCAACAAAAAAGCATGTTAGAATTTCTTGTGTGTGTTCTTTTGCATTCCCTTATATTTTTACACAAAGATAACATACTACAGAGACTCCTTTGAATTTTTCTTTTACTTAATAGTATATCCTAGAAACCACGCCAAATCAGTTCATAGAGATCTTTACCATTGTTTTTTTAACAGCTGCATAGAACTTCGTTGAGTAAATGTACCATCATTCTTCAACTACTCTTCTCTGGACGGGCATTTAAGTTGTTTTAATATTTTGTAATTACAAATGCTGCCGTGAATAATTGTTTGCATATTTATTTTCCTGTTGGTGGAGATGTATCTTCAGGGGAGATTCCTAGAAGTGGGGTGGCTGGTTTAAAGATAAATGTATATTTCTAAAGAAATAGCATCTGACTTGTTTACTTCTCTTTTATTCCTCAGACATCGATGAGTGTGAAAACGAACTCAAAGGAGGCTGTGTCCATGACTGTCTGAATATTCCAGGCAATTACCGCTGCACTTGTTTTGATGGCTTCATGTTGGCTCATGATGGTCATAATTGTCTTGGTAAGCACAACGGTTGGGAACGGCAATTCTCCTTTACCCTCCGGCACCCCCATCCTGGGTTTTCCTTTGATGAAATACTCATTAAAACAAAAAGGGGATCAGAGACTTGTGTTTTCTGGCCCCCTAGAAATCAGACTCTGATAGAAAACCAAGTAAAATGTTTTAGTTTTTAAAAAATATATATTTTTATTGATTTCAGAAAGGAAGGGAGAGGGAGAGAGATATAGAAACATCAATGATGAGAGAACATCATTGATCGACTGCCTCCTGCACACCCCTCTCTGGGGATCCAGCCCACAACTGACCGAGAATCGAACCATGACCTCCTGGGTCACTGGTCGACGCGCAACTACTGAGCCACGCCGGCTGAGCATGTTTTAGTTTTCATCGTGATCATTCATAATATAAATCCTCCATTAGTCCAAGGAGATGGGCAGGTGTCATCATTACTACTTACTGACTTTTTAGCATTGACTTATCACCTTTAAACTCTTTGATTTTGTGTTAAAAGGGTCTTGACTTCTACCCTTATATCTCTTTGCTGCTGTAGGTGTCTCTATTCTAGAATTAGGTAAAACTACTTGTCCTGAAGAATCTGAGTGTATGCTTGAATCTCATCCAGGTGGACCCTCCCTCTTTTTTCTTGAAATAGAGAGAAATTCAAACAGAAACCTTCCATCAACATCCTCCTAGTATTCCACTAAACAGAAACATCTGTTGGAGTTTCAGTTCCTGAGTTAGGGACTAAAAGTGGTGTTTACATTGGTTTCTTATGCCAGGAATGAAACAGAACTTAGAACTAGCAAGCAGTTAGATAGGGTTGTGTGATAGACAGCCGCAGAGGATGCAGTACACCTGGCAGGCAGGTATTTTGGTCTGTTTGCATTCGAAGGCTGCTGTTATCAGTTGTGTGGGAACACACGATGGGAGACAGCTGGCATCGGGTTCCTTTGACACTGGTGACCCTGCATGTGGCTGACCCACTGATGTCCACTTGGTTGATCAAGGCCCTGACCCTGTGGGGACAGCTGTTCAGACGCTCCCTGACGGTGCAGTGGGAATAGCCACCTGATCAAATGCTTTGAGATCAGCACAGAAATCACAGATAAGTACGGGCAGCACTTGTATTTTGTGTGGAGCATTTTTCCTTTGGGACTCACATGTCATATGACCTTTATCCACTTCAGTGTCACCTGGAGCCTCATCCTGCCTGTTCCCTGTATAGGAGGTCAGGCTTTGGGTCAGTCCACTGGCTTGATGGAGGGCTGGAGGATCACTGAGTCCTTTTCAGATTTTCTAGGCCATCGGTACCACATCAGAGAGACAATCCTGAGAGCAGCAACATACTGAACTCAATGAAAAACTCAAAAAAAGGGACATCACTTTCAGTGTATATTTGTTGGGAAGCATACAGTGTGTTTGTGTAGTTTTATTTTTTTGGTTGTTGATTTTTGTTTTGTTGGTACCATTTTCTGGGGGAAATCTCGCATTTCCCTTTGATTTGCCAACAGTGGCATTTTGAGGATTTGGATCTGATAGCAGACCCAGTCATCAGAGTTATGCTCAAACACACAGCCTGGTTGAATGAGCTTCCTAAGATGCCAAACCATCCAGGAGTTAGGACCTGGGTCAGGGTTGGGTGGGGTGGTTCTGAGCACAGGCTGGCTCAGAAATCCTGAGGCCTGGAGTCCTTCCTGGCCTGGCCGCTAATACAAGATATTTCAGCAGACTATCTCCATTTCCCGGCCTGGGGGGGTCTCTCTGAGGGCTTTGTAGCAAGGATCTGCTTTGAAGAAAGATCCTGAGCATCCATTGACCCTACCTGAACAGGCTAGGGATTCTTTAAAACAGTGGTTCTCAACCTTGGCTGCACATTAGAATCACCTGGGAATCTTTTTAAAATCCTGATTTCTGGGCCTCATCTTCCGGAAATTCTGTTTCTTTGTTACTAATGTTGTGGCCCCACCCCATAACAAAGAAACAGAATTTCCGGAGGATGGGGCCCAGAAATCAGGATTTTAAAAAAAGATTCCCAGGTGATTCTAATGTGCAGCCAAGGTTGAGAACCACTGCTTTAAAAGGAAAGCGTGAGAAAACAAAATGGTTCACTGAGAAGGGCAGGACAGCACACACAGACCTCTCTGCCAGCTCACCTGGAAGGGGCTGAGGCACTCTGTGACCAGGAACAAGCTCAGAGTCAGGACTTTTCAGGAGTGGCCGTTTCCCGTGCTCTGTGGGGTGAGCCCTCACCTCTCCTGGCCCCCTCACCTCTCCTGGCCCCCCTAACCACACCTTAGCCACAGGCGTATTAGCCAGAATCTACAAAGTACAAACACCACTTAGCTCTGGCACTCACCCCAGAGTCCTCCAAGATCTGAATTGCCTGTGAGCCTGAAAAATGAAACGCAGCCCTTCCGCGCCGCTCACCCCGCCCGAAGGCAGTCTCTATTTGCTGAGCGTCTGGAAGCAGGGCAGAGCTCTTGGGTTTTGTAGCAGTGGTTCTCCACTCTGGCTGCACGTTGGAATCACTTGGGAAGCTTTAAAGCAACACCATGGCCACTGTGGCCGGTGTGGCTCAGCTGGTTGGAGTGTCGACCCAACACCAAAAGGTGGTGGGTTCAAGTACTGGTCAGGGCACAAAATCCCCGGTGGGCGTGCATGCGGGAGGCTATTAATAGATGTTTCTCTCTTCTCTTTCTTTCTCTCCTTCCCTCTCCCTCTCTCCCTCCTTCCCCCCTTTCCCTTCCTCCCTCTAAAATCAATAGAAATGCGTCCTCAGGTGAGGATAACTAACTAAAACAACACCATGGCCTAGGTCTCACCCAAGACTACTTCTATTAGTGTCTCAGGAGGTAGATTCAGGCCTCAGGGTCCTAACATGCAGCCCGGGTTGTAAAACCCTGTTCTACCGTCTGGAGAGACTCACAACCTAGTGATACACACGTGTGCCTGTGAACACACACACACACACTCTGTATTAAGTCAATCAGAGCGCCTCACCTCACTTAATGACACGTCTCTAATTGCTTTGGCGAAAAGGAATAGTGGGTTAAACCTGGGCTGGGGTGTGGCAGCTCCGCGGAGAGCACACCTTTCCCCAACAGTAATGCAGGATTTGGGGTTCAGGTTAGCAGATCTCTCCGGCTCCCCGTGAGTCCTCGCTGAGGAACACCGAGGCCAGGTGTGTTCCAGCGTGGCTCATCCTCAGGAATGTGCTCCCTTCGCCCTTTGGCACAAAGGAGGGCAAGTTTGTTAGGCTTTAGGGGATGGCTCGCGGCCCATCAGTTTAGAAAGGCATCTGCTCGGTGTGGGAAGACCGATGACGGTAAGATCTGAAGCTTGAAACCAGATAACAGATATTTAAATGTGAATTTTCTTGTGACGAATGTGCCCAGGAGCTAGTGATAGGCACGTGGGAAATCAGGCTGCGGGGGCGGGAGGGGGAGAAACGGCTTTCAGATCAGCCTTCTCCCTGAGCCTCTGCCATGTCCGAGGCGTCTCTGGAAGTTTCCTTCCCTTCGGCTCTGGTGGTGCTGTGCTCGCCTGCTGGCTGTTCATGCACTGGCAGCCCGGGTGCCGCTGCAGGTTGCAGGCTGTGCTAATAAGACACAAATCTTGGTCCTTAAGGAGTTTGCCATCTGGTGGAGATAAATAAGTAAAAGATTTTGAGGGGTCAAAAGGTACAAATTGAAAAAAAAAAGATTTTGAGAATGCAATTCGGTAAGTATATAGATGAAGCTATGTGCATGTGACTCAGTGGGAGGAAAGTCCGCTCTCCCCACCCTGAGGGGCGGCACTGGGGGAGGCATCCCCCTCCCTGCATTTCTGATGGTCCCATCCGGGCTCCTGCTGTCTCCTCTACCTCCTTCTGCCCCGGTGTTCTCCCACATTCCACCTCCGGCTCCCTTTCGGCTCCCTCTCTCCCTTCCCACACTCCTGTCTCATGTACATTCCCCTGTATCAGGCCATCACAAGCAAATGTGCCGTCTTTGCAACACCAGGCATAGGTTTCCCACCACCTGCGGACCTTCCCCGGGTGGAGGGGTGACACACGAGGGGCAAAGGAAAAATCATGGAGTATTATTAGATTAGATCAAATAACCTCCCCTCAAAAATGAAAAACACAGGCTTAGACTAAAATAAACACTTAAGTGAATAAAGAATTATCATAAGTAAGAGCAGAGCTTGTATTAGTATAGTATCCTTAACAGACGAAATAGACACATGAAAAACTGAGTAAAGAAGAGAGTAGAACATAAGCATATGAGAGTAA
>NW_005871109.1:4742253-4802025 GCF_000147115.1 Myotis lucifugus
GCTGTTCCATCTCTTTGCTGGAACCCTTCGTGGTTGTAGAGAAGAATCCGGCAGGCCTCCTCCCAGCTTTTCAAAAAACCACCTTATCCCGAGCCAAAAAGCCCTCTCGTTCTTCATCCTACTTGACAACGTCTCACGTTTAATAGAACTTTGTCTCTTCCCGCAAAAGAACGGCTCGGGAGGAAAGCATTTGATCTCACTCCTGTATCTTAACGCCCCCCCGACCGACCACGTATTTTGGAAAGCGAGCGTGTTCCAATCAGTGTTTACTAAATTGATTCTCATGTGTGCACCTGGGAGGCCTTTCCTAAAGTGAGCCCCAGGCCCGTGAGGGTTGGTTAATCATCTGGGGTCCCACTGGCTTCAATTCTTACAGTTTCTGTGGTGCAGGGATGGGAAGAGGGCCCATATCTCTGCTCAGTAGGAATCCCTGAGCTGCCGGGCTGGGTGGGGCATTGAAACAGTTCCCACCGCCAAGGCTAAGCCTTCTCCCCTCCAGACGTGGACGAGTGCCTGGAGAACAACGGCGGCTGCCAGCACACCTGCCTCAACGCCCTGGGGAGCTACGAGTGCCGCTGTAAGGAGGGCTTCTTCCTGAGCGACAACCAGCACACGTGCATTCACCGCTCTGAAGGTACCTTCGCGGGAAGGGGGGGGGGGTAGGGGGGCTGGGAGGGGGCGGGGTCTCGTCTGAGAATCTCCCACCCTCAGTGGCTTGAGAAGGGAAGCTTGGGCCAAAGAAAGTCTGGAGGCTGCGGACATCCAGGCTCTGCTGCTGGGTAACCGTGGGCAAGTGACCCTAGCTTCTCCTCCCTCACCTGGCAGAGCAAGCGGCTGGGCTCTGCGGTCTCTTCAAACTTCCCAGTCTCTGATTCTAATCTTTCAAAAGAGTACATTTCAAACATGACTAGATGTCTCAGGAGAAATGGACACTCTGCCAAGTTTTTCAGAAAACGTGCTGCAAACCACAGCACCAAGTGCGAGCCTGCTCCCTGCCCAGGGCAGGTGGGGAAGGGCTGGAGCCTTCCCATGGAGCTTCCCGGGCTCTGCCCCGTGTGCAGCCCCCGGCTAGGCCTGGCCTTCCCTGTGTTTTGCATTTTTGAACTCTGAGCCTCTGAGGCTCCAGGGGGCAGGGGACCACCCCCCGCCCCCAGACTTGGGCTCTCTGTGCCGTGGTTTCCTTCACCCATGCCACCACTTACAATTCCTCCATACATTTGCAGAAAACTCCTTTGATGGCCTTCTTTTTATTCTCTCTGCTTTGAGTTGATACCTTGTCTTACTCCTCTCTTAGTTCAGTGGACTCTCGGGAGGGAGGAGGGTTGAGTGCATGTGGCCAGTCAGCCACTCTTAACCAAATGACGGGCTTTTAATTCCTCTCTGCTTTTTCCAAAGCCACATAATCGCATTTTGGTGGCTGCCTTTCTTCTCCCAGGGTTGCCTGTGCCTGTGTTCAAAGGAAGTACCCTACATATTAGACTATCGACTCCTTTTTAATAACGTAAGAATGAGGCCATCCTCAGTTCTCCCATTTCTTACTCACAGATTTGTAGGTTTATTATTTTAATTGTGGTTTCAGTGACTTTTCAAGGGTTTCTTTGTGGAAGACGACTTTTGCCTCATTTTCTAGGCAGGATGGCTCCTTCCTTATACCTAACCGGAAAGTCTGTTTTGGTGCTAAGCACGGTCAGAGTCAGAGAATGCCCGGGGGCCATGGGCTTGATGGCTCTCACCACCCGCGGGTTCACCGTCAGTGTCTGAGCAGGGTTTTCACGCTCCACCTCCAGCGTGCAGCTCTCTGTCGCATGCAGGCTGGATGGAGTGGCAGTTGGCTTTCATTTTCCTGCTGGTCTCTCTGGACCCTTAGGTGAGCTCTGCGTCGGGAAGAATGAAGATGCCAGCAGCATAAGTGATCTGGGCTCAGAGCATCTCCCCTTAGGTTGCTCAAAGCTGCTTCTTGAACCCTAGTCAGTTGGGCTCAGTGGGTAGAGCACTGGCCTGCAGACCAAAGGGTCCTGGGTTCGATTCCGATCAAGGGCACGTGCCTCGGTTGCAGGCTTCTCCCCAGCCCGGGCCCTGGTCGGGGCTCGTGTGGGAGGCGGCCAGTGGATGTGTTTCTTTCACATCGATGTTTCTCTCTGTCTTTCCCTCTCCCTTCCACTCTCCCTGAAAGTCAATGGGAAAATATCCTCGGGTGAGGACTAACAAAACAAAACAAAAGCGCTTCCTGAGAAGTCACTCTGGGGGGGAGATGGGCACCTATAGGTCAAGCCATTGCTTGAGCAGCACCCCTCCCTCTGTGGGTCCCACCCACTGGCAAGGCCGCGCATCCGGAACCCTGGAACTTCCAGAGGTGGCCTCTCTCTCCCCCCGGGCAAGCCCCCCAGGCTGATTCCAGACACAGGCTCCTCATAACAGAAGTCAACACTAAAGCAGTTCCTCTCCACAATCTGTGTTTCCTAGATTTTCTACAATTCAGACATTCTTGGAACCCCCAAAGAGTACTTAAAACGAACGTATTTGTCTGGAGCTAAAACCAAAATCCAAGAATCTGAGTTGTGGTCTGGAAGCGCTCTGTGACTTTCTGTTGTGTTTCACCCCGATGGCTTGGCAAATGCCTGTCAGCGTGAGCCAACAGGTTATAGCGCGCTGCGGCGGGGACCCCTTCCACCCTGCGGTTTAACTCTTCAAATAGAACAGTCTCTAAACGGCGCTCCTTTAGGATTTCCTCCCTGACACGCACATTAAACCCTTAGAAACGGTATTAAAATGGGCTTTAAAACCCACAGTGGAGACTCGAAAAATGGTGAAAAGAAGGTAGCACTGTAAGAGAGCGTTTTCTAGTGCTGCTGTTGTTTTCAGTAATTTTTCACTGAATGTCCTTCAGTCTAGGGCAGTGGTCGGCAAACTCATTAGTCAACAGAGCCAAATATCAACAGTACAACGATTGAAATTTCTTTTAAGAGCCAAATTTTTTAAACTTAAACTATATAGGTAGGTACATTGTTATTAACTTAATTAGGGTACTCCTAAGGCTTAGGAAGAGCCACACTCAAGGGGCCAAAGAGCCGCATGTGGCTCTCGAGCCGCAGTTTGCCGACCACGGGCCTAGGGGATCCTCATAGCTGATTCTGAGGGGAAGCTCAAGCGGTTGATTTAATTCTCAGAGACCCCGAAGCTCTGCCAGAGAGACTGTGTGTTTTCACCCATGTAATGGGGGTGGGCTGGAGAGAGACGTCGCCTGGCCTGCCTTTGTCCCTATTCATGGTGCTCAGGCTCTCAGAATGAGCATCCCTCTTTGGTTTTGTCTGCTCGGAGCGTATTTTCAGATGTTGGTACCGCTGCCTCTTCAGAGGAGTGGGGACGGTGTCAGGGTCGCAGGGAAGGGGCTGTGCTCTCAGCGGGGCTTGCGCCCCCCTTTGCGGAATGTTTCTCGCCCTGTTGGCAAGGCATATTTTTATTCGGCTTCCAGAAGTATTCTTCATTGAGAGCCTGAGTCTGGGGATCGCCAGAATGGGGCATTTCCAATGTTTCTGAGCTGTTTCCCTCCTGGGGAACGGACAACCCTAACTTGACTGCCAGGCCCACTTCTGGGGGAGCCAGGACCTCGGATGGCTGGGCCTCCCGGTGCGGACCAGCCCCCCCTGCCTCCCCAGCAGTGCGCTTGTTCTGAGTCAGGCTGCTCTGAAAAGCTCCGGGCCACCCCTTGAAAAGCCCAGCACCTCGAGAGCCATTGAAAGCTCCATGGTCTCCTGGTACGTTTAGGTCTAGCTTGATACGATAGGACATCAGGGGGCAACTGATGTGTAGCTCTGTGGCGTCTGGCACACAGTTCTTACAAAATATTATTTTGTAAAGGTCGCTTTGAAAATGTCTTAACAGACTTGTAAGCAGACTTGAAAGGGAAGAAGGCAAAGAAGCAGCTGGCCCGTTTGGGGAGTGTCCTTTGCAGGTGTCAGTGCCACCTTTTCTCGGGCACCGTTCCCTGCACCCCTAGGTGCTCCTGGCGCCTGTCATTTCAGAGGCTCTGCTGACCCAGGGACAGACGTAATGCTTGCTGTGCCTGCCCAGGAAGACAGGACACTGCTTCCAGAGGCAGCTCTTGGCACTGGGAAAAAATAACGTCTTCAGAAATCACCAGCCGGAGCAAAGAGTTTCCACTGACCCAGTGCAAGCCGCTCTGTATCAATTGACAGCAGCCCCTGGCCTGGGCATATGAGTCCCAGCAACTTCCAGCAGACAGAGTGCTGGCGTTCAAACAGCTCGGACCCGGCAGATGAAAACCAAGGTGGCTTTAGGAGGCTGTGGGATGGGTTCACTGGTGTGCTGCCTTTGGGAATAGGAATGGCATCTGCTTGTATTGAACATTTACTCCAGTTAAGCGCAGGCCGATGGCTCTGCGGTAGAATTGGAGAGAAATGACTTGACTTCATTAGAACCCAGGGGCTAAGGTTTTTGGGGAACGATACAGAGCAGTGTGGGATCCTAGAGAAGTGGAATGAAAACCTTTTGTACTTATATTTAAAACAGTGCTACTTCCAGGATTAAAAAGTATCTTGTTAGTAGAGAGCCAATGAGAACAAAATCCCTGCTCGCAAAGATGTTTTAGAGTTGCGTTGCGCAAATTTGAAGAAGCATCACACGAGTGTGTACTTAATAATGCACCACAAACAGCCGGCGTTGGGAGAATGCTCTCGGGTATGGTGATAGTTCCCCGGAGTGCCGGCAGGCGTCCAGTTCTCAGCACAATGCTGCCAACCACAGGGAGTACACTTTGCTGTGGCCCCATCATTTCCATGTATGTCTAACCACCCGGGAAAATAACCACCTGTCCCCCTTCCCGCCACCGTTCCCACAAGATTGGGCCTAATGAAACCTATAATATATCCGGCCTGAAAGAATTATACCGCAGCCAAGGCAAACCACACGTAGGAGGCCTCTCTCTGTTCTCTGAGTTGTCATGTTGTTGTTGTATGACACTGTTAGAAGCTTGTGCCTCAAGCCTGCTGAGGGAGGGGCCCAGGGACTAACTAAGGAAGTCACAACAGAGGGGCCCCTGGACAGGTGTCCATGTGGTGGTGCCAGAACATGGTGGTCACAGTCACCTCCCAAGTGTGGATTGGTGGGGGTAGAGAGGAGGGTTGGAATTTCCTGAAAATTGTCTTTGAAAGTATGTGAAAATATTGGGGCTCCTCTTCAGTCTCTCTGCAGGTTTTCCTGGGGACACTCTCTTTGCGTCTTTGACCAGCATTGGTAACCTGTTCCTGGGGTCAGCGGGGTCAGCAGGCTCTGACTCCACACTGGTGGGAGCTTTCTTTTTGGAGAATTGAGACATCTTATCTCCTGGGTGACATAAGACATTTTTCATGTCTCTGTTAATTGTCCTGCCTTGATTTTAATGACATATTCTTTAAAAATATGGGGCTGCTGGAGACCTAGGCAGGCAGGCCTGCGGCTCACCGTTGGTCCCATGCTGCTCTGTTTTGCAGAGGGTCTGAGCTGCATGAATAAGAACCACGGCTGTAGTCACATCTGCAAAGAGGCTCCAAAGGGCAGCGTCGCCTGCGAATGCAGGCCTGGTTTTGAGCTGGCCAAGAACCAGAGAGACTGCATCTGTAAGTATAGACCGGCGCACACCCGTGCCGGGCACCATCCTGCCCCAATGCTGGCATCTGTCATCGGCAGCCCAGCATCAGAAATGCCTCCTCATGCCACAGCGGCAGCACGGAAGGCCGCGGGCCTGAGACACTGACCTCCACTGAGTAGCCCCCAAAGGGAAGGGAAGTGGTGCTTTTTTATGGAACCAATAAGAAGGAAATGAAATTCAGGAGTAAGGAGTGTGAATGTTGGGGGCTGCGTATCCCCATTCCCACGGGATAAAATCAAACTTACTCCTCTGGCAATCATAGTTGGTTGCTACCTGGTCCCTGCTTCTCTTAGAAGCCGTGTCCGCCTCTTCTTGCCTTTCAGATCAGAGAGCAGCCCACATTCTCTCATGCCCACAAGCCTTTTCCCAGCACTCCTCCCTTCCTGGCTTGGTGAACTCTCACTCAACTTTTAATATCCTGCCTAACTTCTAATCATGACAAGGGTGGTGGCTACCTTTGGGGCGGGGCCGGGGGGGGGGCATTTATTATGTGCAAAGTCTTGCCCGAAGATGTATCACGTCCCATTTAATTCTTACAGTCACCATCCTAGGAGCTAAACATCATTCTCATTTTTAGTTGAGAAAATTGTGGAGAAGGTAAAGCAACAAGGTCACACGGGGAATGAGTGAAAAAATTAGGATTCAAGGGTGGGTCTGCCTACCTCTAGGGCTGGCACTCTTAGTGGCCAAGCTCTCCTGCCTCTGAATCCTCCCCATGGCCTCCCACAGCAGAGTCACGCATAGGGTTTGACCCTCTGGGTTAAATTGTGTATTTATGTGTGTCTACCCAACTATGAGTCCCTCCAAGTCAGGACCTTGTCTTACTTTTGCCTCTCAGTCTTCTCCTGGTGCCTACCACAGGCTGTGCTCAGTCCACATCTTTTAAATTAATGGATCAATAAATGGTGCGCACAGTCCAGACACAGCTGCCACACGATGGCGAGATACAGTAATAAAGCTCCGATGGCTAGTAGGAAACAACTCTCCACTCAAGGTGTGCCTCAACCGCTTTCAGGCCCGAGGAAACACTGCGGGGGTCCCTGTGGGAACTCTGCCCAGAGCCACGCCCTTCTAGAAGTTCCTGCAGTTGGCCAGGGAGGGTAGTTCACAGTGAGTAGACTGTAGTGGTTAAGAGGCGAGGAGACAGTTGTTTGTTTGTTTTTAAAGTCACTGCATTCCTTTTTATTTTTGTATTTTTTTAAATTAAAATAAAACATATAAGTTTCAGGTGCACAATATAATGAGTTGAGATGAGACAGTTTTGCTGGTGAGAGACTTCTTTCCACTGTCCCCATCACAAAGCCATGCAGCCTGGAAGCCTGCCGACCCAGGGCTGGTGCCACCATCACAGATGAGTTCTGACAGGCTCTGGGGGTGGGGGCGGGGTCCCCAGGGGGTGTCCCCGCAGTGAGGCTGTCCCCGGGGGGTCCGTGGCTGGGCAGAGCGAAGAGCACCTGTCCTGGCTCCAGGCATCTCCAAAGGAGGCCCCAGGCCTCCCGAGACCTGTGCGGGGGGGGGGGGGGGGGGGGGGGGGGGGGGGGGCTTGGCCTGCCCCCGTTTCCCAGGGCCCAGGAGAATCTCTGAAAGCTTATTTTTAAAAATTTAAGATGGTTTTAAGATGCCACTGCTCAAATAACTTTATAATTATAAAAGATCCAGAATTTTGCCACATCACCAGCTGTTTCACTTTTTTCATTTTCCTACTTACTTGTTCACATGCACAACACAATATTGACATGACTATAATCACAGAACTGTCTCTCACATCACAAATGTGCAGTTCATTCTCTTAAATTAGAAAAATCACAAATGCTTATGTAAGAATTCAAACCGTCCAAAGTGTGTAAAGAAAATATCACCTCCCGCCTCCTGTTCCCTTTGTTAGAGGTAAGCACTGTTCAGTTTGATGAAAGGATAGTGGCTTCTTCTTTTTTTTTGGCTTGTCATCAATGCACTCATACATGGTCTGTGTAATTACTGATTAATATTGCATTAATTATGTGCAAGGAATCATCATTTCCTCTGCCTACCCACCCTTCCTAACTAATCCAGATGGAATCTGATTTGAACACATATGTACAAATTAAATATTGTACGTAGACATAGAGTGTTGGTGCATCTCCCAGAGCCCCGTGCAGCTGCATGTGTGTGCAAACTTCTCCTGACGGAGCAAGGCAGCAGTCTAGAATATTTTGGTATAATTTCCCTTAAACGGTGAAAATCCCCACACACCCCACCCATCTCCCCCTACTATACAATTTTGCACAGATCTGTCATTCAGCATTTCTCCATTTCACACTGTGACTACCTGTTCACCTAGACAGAGACAAGGTCTGAGTTAGGCTCTCTTCCATACACAGTGCCGGCACGTACTCTCTCTGTCAGTCATGCTCACGTACTGACTGCATGAGAATCAGAGTTCTCTGGAGCAAACACAGCCCTGGTTGCGGAAATCTCAGTGCTTTATGTATTGATTCGTTTTCCTCTCAGTGACTTGTAACCATGGCAACGGTGGGTGCCAGCACTCCTGTGAGGACACAGCTGAAGGTCCAGAGTGTAGCTGCCACCCACAGTACAAGATGCACACAGATGGGAGGAGCTGCCTCGGTGAGTGGTGACCCCCATACCGGGTGAGGGTCTATCCCAGCCTGCCCATCCCTAACCCTAGCTAACCTTAACCCTAACCAACTCTAACCCTAACCTTTACCCTCACCCTCACCCTACCCCTAACTAACTCTAACCCTCACCCTACCTCTAACCATAATTAACCCTAACCCTACCCCTCACCCTATCCCTAACCCTCACCCTATCCCTATCCCTAACCCTCACCCTACCCCTAACCCTCACCCTACCCCTAACCCTTACTAACTCTAACCCTCATCCTAACCCTCACCCTCAGCCTCAGCCTCAGCCTCAGCCTCACCCTAACCAATTATTAATGGTGTTTAGCACCAGATGCAGATGCTTGCAATGCATTTGGCCCCAAACGGGTCCCGTGCTGCTTCACACGTGGCAGTGGGAGTGGTAGGGAATGGAGTCCCTCTCTCCATGTGCGACCTTGGAAAGCCCTTTCACCTCTCCCGGACGAGGCTTCTCCTGAAGAGACTGGACAACACATCCCAAGGGGCTGGGGCGATAGCAAGTTGAAGCTGTGGTGATGACACAGTGGCCTCTACGGTCTGCAGGAGCCAGGATCGCATATTCCTGGTGGGACGCCTGCCCTGTCTTGCATGGCGTGTCCTTGGCTGGACTAAGGGCCCTGGCGTGAATCTGAAGCTTGTATTCCCTGGTGTCTCTTTGGTCAGTGCAACATGCTTCAGAAATCTTTCCGTATTATTCACCAAGGCTCTGCACACACTTAGCGTGCTGCGTTTCCCACAGAGCCTCGTTACAACACGTTATTATCAAGCGAACAGGCGCATTTCTCACATTGTTCTCATGTCTGGGATTTCAGCGGAAGTGGTTGTGCCGGCGATGACTCATCTGACTCATTCGTTCTGAGAATTGTGCTCTGTTGCATTTCTTGTAGAGCGAGAGGACACTGCCCTGGAGGTGATGGAGAACAATGCCACCTCAGTGGTGGACGGGGATAAACGGGTGAAACGGCGGCTGCTCATGGGTAGGCGAGACCCCTCACCCTCTCTCCATGGCCCCCTCATTGTCCATTTCCCTCCCAATTTACCACATCGGGACTGAACCTGGGACCCATGTGCCCTCAGACCAGCTGGACTGGGGTTAGCAGCTCCTGTCAAGCCAGGGTGAATCTGATCTTCACCCACTGCTGTTTAGTCATCACCCGAGACCCTGGTATTGTGGGAAGAGCACCAGCCCAGCCATCAGAATAACCGGGTTAGCGCCTAGCGCTGCCCCAACTAACGGTGACACCTGGGTAAACTGCCCTGAGCCTCGCCTCCCATTAGTCTTTCTTTATAATACACGCACTAAGACAGGGGTGGGCAAACTTTTTGACTCGAGGGCCACAATGGGTTCTTAAACTGGACTGGAGGGCCGGAACAAAAGCATGGATGGAGTGTTTGTGTGAACTAATATAAATTCAAAGTAAACATCATTACATAAAAGGGTACGGTCGTTTTTTTTTTTTAGTTTTATTCATTTCAAACGGGCGGATCCGGCCCGCAGGCCGTAGTTTGCCCACGGCTGCACTAAGACCTACCTTGTAGAGTTGTCAGGAAGCTCAGTTAAGGTAACAATATGCACAAGTGCCCCGAGTCCAATGCCTGAGACCTAGTGGGTGGTCAGTAACATGGGTTCCTCAGAATGTCAGTCCCCATCCTTCTCGGCAACTGTGAGCCGAGAGGCGTGTCGGGCAGCCCCTCCGCGGCTGCTGCTGTGTCGGTTATTTTTGTCCAGGGCATCTCCTCTTCCTGGCTGCAGCCCATGTCAATGTCAGAGATGAATGGAGAGAGGGGCCCTGGGCTGTGGGACAGGGGAGGGTCTGCAGCAGGTCCCACAGTGCAGCTGGAGATGACAGCGCAAGTCGGGGTGGTGGCTGTGAGCGTGGTGTCAGACAGATCCTCTGACACATTTTTATTCTGGAGGAAGCTGGGCTTGACTTAAACAAAGCCTATCTTTTGATTTAGCAGTTAGCGAAGGTACTGAGCAGCCATTGGTCACCAGGCAGGCGACGTTTCTGAGCTCTCTTCTGCCCTATTAACATTATTGTGTTTGATTGCCTTAAATCAAAATAGCACATTACATATGAATAATATAAAAACTTTAAAAACTTAATTAGTGCCCCAGCCAGTTTGGCTCAGTGGATAGAGCGTCGGCCTATGACTAAAGGGTCCCGGGTTCGATTCTGGTCAAGGCACATGCCCAGGTTGTGGGCTTGATCCCCAGTAGGGGCATGCAGGAGGCAGACGATCAGTGATTCTCGTCATTGAGTTTCTATCTCTCTCTCCCTCTCTGAAATCAATAAAATATATATATTAAAAAAAAACTTAATTAGCACTACGAGGCTTGTAATGAGATACATCATGTCCTTGTTTCCTAACTCACATTTCCTCAGCCCATTTGCCAGAGGAATAATTTTTAAAAAATATTTTTTATTGATTTCAGAGAGGAAGAAAGAGGGAGAAAGAGATAGAAACATCAATGATGAGAGAGAATCATTGATCAGCTGCCTCCTGCACGCCCCCTACTGGAGATCAAGCCTGAAATCCAGGCATGTGTCCTGACCTGGAATCCAACAGTGACCTCCTGGTTCATAGGTTGGTGCTCAACCACTGAGCAACACTGGCAGGGCAGAGGCAACAATTTTGAATTCTCCTAGTTATTTCTTCTCCTGACCCCCTTTCCCCATATTTCTGAAAAGTGAAGTCTATACAGTTATTTCTTTTTTTTTCTAGTTTTCTTGAGATATTTTACAGTTATGTCTTGATGGGTCAGTTTTAGATATTAGCTTTTGACTTCCTGCTACAAAACACTAAATTTTCATTCTCTTCTGCCCCATCCCCTAACTCTCACTCTTTGTCTCTCTCTCCCTCATACCCTTAACATGGTTTTATCACGATTTAAATCAGTATTATGTGTTTACATCATGAGACTGTGAATATCTAAATATGATTTACCCGAGAGTCACATGATGTGCTATGACTGTATTTTCTTTGTCAGCTTCATTTTCTAAGTACTTCTTACCAGTTCTCTTACACATTTCTGGCAGAGCTCTGAAACGCTTTTCAGTGTGTTAAAGTCAATACAGCAGTTAACTTACCGATTCTGTTTTCTGTTTAAAAAGTGTCTTCTGAGGCTGCCACCTGCTCTAGGGGGGCCTGACTCTCTGGGCTTCCCCTTCGCACCAGCCTGGCATTCCCTTCACCACTCTCCTGTTTTGGTGGATCCCATGTCTTTTTCGTTAGTTTCCATGGGTAAACGTAGATATTTTAACACTTTGCATGCCTGGAAATGCCTCTATATTCCACTTCCACATTTCATTGAAGCTTTGGCTCACTATAGAATTCAGCTGGAAAGAATATTCCATCGGAGTTTGGAATAGCGCTCTATTGTTTTTAAGCATTCAGTGTTGTTTCAAAAAGTCTAAAGTCTTTTTTACTCTTTATCCTTTCTATGGCACCTATGAAAGCTTCTCTCCAGATGTTTTTAGGGTCGTCTCCTTGCCCCCAGGGATCTGAAATTTCACAATCATGCCCCTCACTGTGGGACTTTTCCCTCCTCTTATGCTGAGCACTCAGTTGGCTTTTTTAATATGGACATCCAAGTCCTCTGGTTCTGAGTTTTCTCATAATTTTTTCTTTAATAATTTTCTTCATCCCATGTTCTCTGTTCTTTCTCTCTGGAACGCCTATTAGCTGGCTGTTGTAACTCCTGTATTGATCCTCTAATTTTCTTCTCTTTTCTCTTCTTTACATGTTTGTTCTACTTTCTAGGAAATTTTTCTTTTCTTTTCTTCCCACCCCTTCTCCCCCTAATCCTTTTATAGGATTCTTTTTAAATTTCTACTTTGGTCTTTTGTTGTAGGAACCTGTTCGTATTTCATGGATGCTCTTCTGATCTCTCTAAGGAAATAAATGATAAGATTTTTTTTTTAGAACTTCTCTTTTGTTTTCTGTATTATCTTTGTTTCCTCCAAGTTCCCTGTTTGTTTGACTTGGTGTATTTATCTCATATTAGAGACTTTTCTGAAATGCCTCGTGACTGTTGGCTGACTTTCATATTTAATAGTGAAATACTAAAAGCCCGTTGGATATTGTCAGCTGGTGGGCTTTATGCTTGAGTGAGGGCAGTGTCTTAGCCATTTCATTTGGAGATCCTCAAGTGCCGGTATCTATAGCTGTTTTCACTTGGGTAGGTCAGTTTATCTGGAGAGGAATCTTTTTCTTTCTTTCTTTCTTTCTTTCTTTCTTTCTTTCTTTCTTTCTTTCTAACTCTCAATTTTATTTATTTATTTATTTACTTATTTTCCCCATTGACCCCCTCCAGTCCGCCCCCGCTCCCCGCCCCAGCCCCTGGGAAGAAAAGAAAAATTTCCTAGAAAGTAGAACAAAAATGTAAAGAAGAGAAAAGAGAAGAAAATTAGAGGATCAATACAGGAGTTACAACTACCCCATTGTCTGTGTCTGTGGGCCATGCATATATGCATACAAGGTCCTTGGTTGATTATGGAGAGGAACCTTTCAATCTCCTGCTGAGGGGACATAGGCTTGACTGCAAGTGGGAGAATTTGCCATTTCTCTTTGTTGGTATAGACTTTCACTGACAGTACCTCCTCCTCCCCTCTGCTATTCCTGGTGCCCTTGAGTCCAGTTCTTCTCTGGTCCCTCTTCTCCAGAATAAATGTCTCTGATGTAGCCCAATAAGGAGGAGGTAGTCATCTGACTGTGGAACTTAGGAAGGAATCTTGGGGTTTATCTGTTTGTTATATAGACTCTCAATCAGTCTTCCATCCTCACCTCTGCCTCTAGAGCAGTGGTTCTCAACCTTCCTAATGCCGCGACCCTTTAATACAGTTCCTCATGTTGTGGTGACCCCCTATTTCATTGTTACAAATTGAACATAATTAAAGCATAGTGATTAATCACAAAAACAATATGTAATTATATATGTGCTTTCCTATGATCTTAGGCGACCCCTGTGAAAGGGTCGTTCGACCCCCAAAGGGGTCGCGACCCACAGGTTGAGAACCGCTGCTCTAGAGTAACTTGTTACCTCCAATTCCTGGGCCTTCTGGGCTTCAGTAGTTCACATGAGCTTACCACTCATTAGCACCCCCTCTGCAGACCACTAGGGGTTAGCTTTCCGCTACACCAATTACTGCTCCTCCTCGGACATGACACCAGAATATCTGACACCTTTCACCTAGTCTCTGCTATTTTCTTTGCCTTAAGGATCTGTACTTTAAAAATCACTTTAGTGAGGTTTTGAGAAGAAGCATGTAAACATATATGTCATGTCTGTCATATTTACTTAGAGCTAAGCTTGTGCCCCTAGGCTCTCCAATGAGGTAGCTATGGAAGTAAAACCAGATTTCTGGATACCTAGATGCTAACAATTGAGTGAATGTTGAAGAGCATTTGTCTGTTACTCAGAGTAATTGTATGAAATGCAGAACGACAAGGTCATTTTGCTTATTGTTCTGCCTCTCTATAGATGAGATTTAACAACTGGGGCTGATTTTGCATGTGGTTCTGACAGCTCTTTCTCCTTTCAGGGAAAGGTAAACTTCTAATCTGAGTTCACTGGCAGTTGCAAGGAAGAAGCCATTGGTCTGCGACCAGGGAATGGTTGGGGTGGGCAAGGCTTACCTTCTCTTGTTTTGCGCATTATTTGAAGGGAGAGAGAGAGAGAGTTCAGGATTAAGGAAGGAACACGCCCCCCTTTTCTCTGTTCGGTATCCACCTCTAGCCTGCCAGATGTGTCATACTTAGCAGGTCCCTGGCTGTGGATCAACAGGAAGTTTTAGTGGCTTCAAATGAGCCTGTGGAAGGAAAAGCTCCGCAGGTTGGGAGAGGCTCCTTTACCCCTCTGGTCACCCTGTCAGGCTTCCTTGGGAGATGCCACTTACTTAGATGAGTGGGGGAAGTGCACCCGCTCTCCCTCTATCTCATCTGCAGGTGCAGAGACTTGGGGGTACAACCGTGAATACCCCACCATGCTTCTTGGCTTTCATGAACTTTGTTAAATATTTTTTAAAAAATATTTTTTATTAATTTCAGAGAGGAAGTGAGAGGGATAGAGAGATAGAAACATCAATGATGAGAGAGAATCATTGATCAGCTGCCTCCTGCATACCCCACACTGGGCATTGAGCCTACAACCTGGCATGTGCCCTGACCAGGAATTGAATATGACCTCCTGGTTCATAGGTCAATGCTCAACCACTGAGCCACATCAGCTGGGCAGTTTTGTTAAATATTAGTACTGGACTAATATCTTCTTCCTCTCACCTGTATTAGCACTTCTTTAGGAAGCTAACTGCCTTTTTCGTACCTCCTTGTCAGAAACGTGTGCTGTCAACAATGGAGGCTGTGATCGCACTTGTAAGGATACCTCGACAGGTGTTCATTGCAGTTGTCCCGTTGGATTCACTCTCCAGTTGGATGGGAAGACCTGTAAAGGTAGCCTGTGCCTCTCCGTGTTGCTAATGTGTGGGGATAAAGGCAGCTCTTCCCCTCACACCTCCTGGAGTGACTCCAGATTTGCTTATAATTCATATTGATGCAAGCCATTCTAGTAGGAGGTTATAATTGAGTGAGCTTAATTAGAACCAGCTTAATTACACTAACTGTTGAGAAGGTCAGCTTCTACATGTATCACACAATCCATTTCAGGCCGTGGCCTTATTAGACAAAGGCAGAAGTTCAAGGGAACATTTATAGGAGATACTATCAACATATCATAAATAACAGCCTAGAGATTATGTAAATAACAGCCAAGATTGTTATCCAGAGACTTAATTAATAACCGTACCTTTAACTTTTACTGATAAATAGAGACCCCAATGACCTACTAGTATTTCATGGGCAAGACTACAAAGGCTTCGTTCTTCAACATGATAAATAGTAGGTAACCAGTTACCAGATGAAACTTAGATAAGATTTATTTGAGTATCAGAAATCATTTAAAAGCATTAAGGCTATTTGATTGTTGTGTAATTTGCCAAAACAAATGTTCTATTTCCTTATAACTTTAATGATTAAACTGGAATGGAAAGTATACCAAAGGGAGCCACCTTATCTTGAGAGAGCAGGGCAAGGATGAGAATACAACAGGACATCACTGTTCTTTGCCATCGATTGTTTCCTAATGCTGGTCAAGGGCAGTGTAAGTCACAGTTCTCAAGGGGACTAGGTTCTTGTCTTTCACAATTGGTTAAGCCTGACCAGAAAACACGTGTAAGATTGAAAACGTCAGCAAACATTCGTAAGTGCTTCTATGGGTCTGTTTTTGTTTCAGAGAATCACGAAGCACACACAATAGTACTTCAGGGACTTGTGGAAAACGAGGCAAGTATCGCTGTCTGATTTGCCGATGCTTGCCTGTTACAGATATTGATGAGTGCCAGACCCGCAATGGAGGTTGCGATCATTTCTGCAAAAACACCGTGGGCAGTTTTGACTGCAGCTGCAAAAAGGGATTTAAATTATTAACAGATGAGAAGTCTTGCCAAGGTATGTGCTGAAACATAGCTGTGCTGTGCAGTGCCCCTTGGTTGGAGTGGAGAAGACGAGACCCTGCCCTGGCAGAGACTGGCTCGTCCGGCTTCTCAACCGAGTCATTAATCCCATCTCCAACCTGTGCCTCGCTGAGTTCATCTGTTAGGTAGAATGAAATCACTGATATATTTTGGAAATTAACCTGTGAATGATTAGAGAATACTTCAGAGAACCTACGTGGTGTGATTAGAGCAGAGGTCTAATCTGATGCTAGAGATGCTTTGGATCATAGAATGTAAATGGTTGTATTAGGGTGTTGAGATTATGAATAATTTCTCGTTTTTAAAGTTTCTTTTAATGGTATGTATTTTATAACAAAATTTGATGGCAAAATATGTAGATTTAGTTAACATGCCTTTTCCCAGCAAAATCTTGGGGTTAACCCATAATCAAGGCCATGAACTAGTTGGTCTCTTCCTTGTAGCCCTTGTTTGTAGCCTTTGGTGCTTGGGGAGAGGAAGGGAGGGGATTGAGTAGAGGAGAGGATGGTGGGTCCTGGGCGAGGATGGCTGACCCCTTCTCAGATGCATCCCTCCCACATAAGGGGTGCAGCAAGGAACTTCTCTGGGTGATAGTAACTGTTTGGGGTGGTGGTAAGCTCTTTGGGGTAGGGGACACCATTTATATTTTCAGGAAGAAGTTCTCCAAAAAGATTTGCTATCATTTATTCCTGTTCCATTTCTGGAAATAAGAATGGCCTAACTTAATTTTGTTAGAAATCCCAGAATTTTAAATAAAAATCAGAATATGATATCTGACTTCACTTCAGATACTAAAGATGTAACATTACCTTTTTTTTTAACCTTAGCGTGTGAATTAGGTTTCTTTCTTGGATTTTTTTCCTTAGGCAATTCAAGCATCGACGTCCCCTTTAAATTCAGTGGGTTCATGCTATAGACCATAACTGTGTGGTTTTCATCCATTTGGCTTGGAAAGCAAATTCGCTGTTCTACATAATGTTTCATAATGTATAGAGCAAGAAATACTGTTTAAGCTGTGTAAACACATTAAAAAGGAATTAGAAAAGTGATCTCATTATTCTTGGCAAAGCGAAAGCCCGTCACGAGCAGCCAAAGTCAGCTACTGGAAGAGTCTACTTTCTCCACAACTGGCTGATGTTAATAACAGAATTCATAGAGTGACATCAATTACATGGGAAGAAACAGACTTTTTCTCATTTTTCACTGATCAGTCTTGGTAGAACAAATATTTGCACAGAATAAATTTACTGAAGAAATTGCCAAGGTTTCTGGGAAAAGCTAGGGAAGAAGAGGTGTTGCAAGAATTTCCCCTTTTTATTTCATTTTTTAATTCTTCTAGCCCTTCCAAATGTTTGTGTTTTTATTAATGTAGTTTCTCATGGCACATCTGGTGTTGAAAAGAGGTCTAGCAATGGTCTAGTTGGCTCCCACCGAGTTCTGCACTGGTCCTGGTTTATCCATTTGGAGACACAAGTCGTAACTCTGTCAGAGCCCTGCAAAGAGCTGAGGAAGTGAGCTCTGAAATTCTAGTCTACAGGGAAGATGTGAGGACCAGACCAGGAAAGAAGAGGTGATTACACTGACAAATGCGGTCTTGAGGCTAGTTTTCAGGACCTCAGCTGAAGCCAGGGATGCCTCCACACTGAACCAGGATGGGAGGAGCCCCACAGGACTGAACCACGGGGGAGGAACGAAGCCAAGGGATTGTCCAAGAGGATCCAGCTTGGAGCTTAAACACCAAATTTCAGTGTCTGCAATAAGGAAATGACCGAGGACCTTAGCATTAATGTATTCTTTTAGCACAGCGGGCATTAAAACCCAGGATCAACAGGCCTTCCGTGACCAGAAGACTCATTCTGGGAAGATCAGAAAGAGAGGACCCAGATTTATCTCCAACACAAGTGTGTTCTCCTTTTAATTTGCCCTAGCTTGTGGAATTATGACTGCTGTTTAGTAATACAACAATAAATTACTCAGCCCCGTGAATAAGCATGGGTGAGAGGAAGCAATTGAGCTCACAGGCAATGGAATTTGCAACAGAATTTGGAAAGAAGGGTCCTGGCAGGGAGTATACTTTTTGTGGGCTGCTCAACACTTTTTTTAAAAAAACACAAGTGAGTGGGAGAACTCATAGGTAATGTTTTATTCTGTTTGTGTTGTTTTCCCCAGTAACTGGTGTTATTATAAATGTGTTCTCACCACGCATCCCTGAGAGTTGGTTTCAGGTGCCTTCTCCCTTTCCAATTACAGATGTGGATGAATGCTCTTTGGATAGGACCTGTGACCACAGCTGCATCAACCACCCTGGCACATTCACATGCGCTTGCAACAAAGGGTACACCCTCTATGGCTTTACCCACTGTGGAGGTGAGCAGAAAGCCAACATTCTTGAAGTCAGAGACTGGGCCAGTAGAGGAACGGGGCTTACTTTTAAAGTGTCCCCAGATGAGGGCCAATTTTCCTACATTGGGGGATGAATGGGACATTCCAGTCCCTGTGAAGTGGCATTGAATCCATTGACTCAAGGGAAGCATCGGCTAATGGACACCCCCTCCCCCCATGTATCCTTTTAACACTTCAAGTGTGATATGGATCAGAGAGAAGAGCTAAGCTCTTCAGCTGTGAATTCTTTATTGACTATTGATATGGTTGTATTCAGAGAATGGAGAATCGCTCAGGAGCTGATACCCTATCCATTGCAATTTCCCAGCAGATAGTAAAGTCGCTCAGCAGGCCACCAACAGTTCCACAGCTTTGTAGTATATAGGAACGGACTGCAAGGCCTGTTCCAGCCCTTTGAGCTGCTCTTTAAGCAGGTCTTTGAGCTGGAAGCTGGACCCCTGACTATCTCTCTGCTCTGTGCCCATGTAGCAACAGGTCCCGATGTCATTTGCCCTTATGGTCAAGGAGACAATATGGCATAGATCAGATTTGGCACCAAATGACTCCCACTCCGCGCCTGGCCAGCAGGTTCATTCAGCAGTCTTTGAGAACACAGAGTCAGATTCTGACTCAGAATATCTGGGGCTTCCAAGGTGATTCTGAGGGTCTGAGGATTTGGGGGCCAGTGGCCTAAATACTTCCTGCTCCATGTTTGTATCCTGTGCTTAAGAAGAATGGGTAGTAGCGATTTGCTATAGACAGTGTTATCTCTCTTCTCCTTTTCAATACATTCTTGGCACAACTAAAAACCTTCTCTTCTAGTCCCTCAAGAAATCCCACGGGCATGTTCCTTGAATACGATGTGTGTCTGGGTTTTACTTAGAGCCGCCTCTGACTTGGACTCAGTCTCAGGTTGATGGAGATGAGTGCACTCATCTTCCTTCTCTATACTTCAACTCCAGGAACTGTCAGGGAGCCCTGGTTGTCTGTCTCCCTTGGTAGGTAGCTCAGGGGGATGGTGGAGTTTTAATTTGGAAGCCTGTGCAGCATCTGAGTTTGGGCATCTGAAAGGAGGGTGTGACTCTTTCCGAGTTTCCCTAATCAGGGAATGGTTTGGTCAAGAATGGAACCTGAGACTCTCCTGACGAGGCTCATGCCAGGAAATCCAGGGAGTGGAGAGTGGGGTCAGTTGATGCCAAGTACACATCCTAAAGGCAGTCGGCTCCTGCCGTTCGTTTAGTGCGTTTCAACCATGTGACTCCCCTCCTGCTCCTTCCTCAAGGAAGGCTAGTGCCAGCGGGTCAGTGATGGGCTGCTGTGACGGGAGCTGCTGTGTTTTGTTCCCCAGACACCAACGAGTGCAGCATCAACAACGGAGGCTGTCAGCAGGTCTGCGTGAACACAGTGGGCAGCTACGAATGCCAGTGCCACTCTGCATACAAGCTCCACTGGAATAAAAAAGACTGTGTGGGTAAGGGGCACCAGGGCTCAGCCAGCCAGCGGGCTCCCACCGGCCCGGCTGCACTCTCCCACGTCTGCTCGCACCCGGAGTGCTGCTGACCGTCCCGGAATTGTTTTCCCCTCAGCTGTAGCAGCCACTCCTTAAAGAGTTCAAAAACAGGAGATACTTTGCAGGCTCTTTGGTGTTGCCTTCTGTGCTTCTGCATAGGTTTATACTCGCTTCTGTTTTTCTGGTTGCTTTTCTGCATGAAAAAAAAAATAGCATACAAATAGCTCCTGTCCCTTGGTGGGGAACAGTGCCCGGTGTCTTGTGTTCTATGCTGGGTGTCAGCTCTACCTTCTTTTCTTGGGCCTTTGCTGCATGGGACCCAGCCGTCCTCGTCACACCTGGAAGTGTCCTTCTGTTTCTGTGAATGTCTGTATTTTGTCCTGCCTAGAAGTGAA
The DNA here is from genome assembly GCF_000147115.1 of Myotis lucifugus. Taxonomy (NCBI): domain Eukaryota; kingdom Metazoa; phylum Chordata; class Mammalia; order Chiroptera; family Vespertilionidae; genus Myotis; species Myotis lucifugus. Next base: position 4,762,362 of record NW_005871109.1, read on the forward strand.
GGGGGCCCTGCCCACTAGTGTGTCGCCCCACGTGTCCCTGCACTGCGGTAAGAGTGGCGGAGGAGACAGGTGCTTCCTCAGATGTCACTCTGGCATTCACCTCTCTTCAGGTGAGTGGTCCCTGGGGCAGGTCCTCATGCCAGGGCCAGGCCTTCCTGGCCTTTAGGTGTTAGCTGCCTTCAAAGGGCTCCCCCCGAACCCCAATCACTGGAGGCCGATGTTTCGAGACCCCACATGCTAGGTGTTTTTCTAGGGGTCTGTGTGGAGTGGGGGTGGGGGTGATTTTAGCGGCTATCAGGTGAGACTGTACCTTGTTTACGTGTTGATCATCCACCTTCTGTCTGTTAGGACTGCAAGAGGCCTACTCTGTCACCTGCGGCACTTCCCCTCCTCTCAGGAACAAACAGCAGAAATCAAATGACTCTGCTTTCGGGGGTAATTACCGAATCTGTGTGTCCTCTCTGGGGCTCACTGTGTGCAGTGGGCTTCACTCTGGGGAGCTGTTCCTGGGTGTTGGCTTTGTTTTCTTTTCTCTTCATCTCCTCGAGGCCGTGAGCATGTGACAGGATGCTCTTGCCTGTAGCCTTGGTGCCTGCACTCTGACATACCATGTGGCAGACACTTACTGTGTCCACGGTGTGGTGGGCGGCTCCGTGTTCAGCCCTGGTGGGTCATCATATTGGGCAGAGGCCTGCAGAGCTCTGGGACCAGGAGACTCAGGTCTCCCAAACTACCCTACCCCAGAGCACCCCAAAGGCCCAGCGGGAACGTGTGCCTGGGGCACGTGGCATTGGTGGAGATAGACATGGGTATGACAGGGGGAGCAAGAATTCTGTCCAGAGAAAGGACCCAAACCATTTTTGCTTTGTCAAAACAAAAGAATGAAATTTAAAGCTTTTAGGAAGCTTCATCTTCCCAGATTTAGACATCTCTGTGATTATGTCATGAGAGCATCTGAATGAAGAAATGGTTCTTGATGTCCATATTATATATATGAGCAAAGCTAAAAGCCCAAAGCAGGATACTAACAGCTCGCATCTACTGATCAAATAGTTAAAATATGCCAGCCACTGGATTACATGTATTAGCTGATTTAATCCACATCACAACCCTCTAGGCCTATTTTACTGTTATTCTCATTAACCAAATGAAGAAACTGAGGTTCAGAGAGGTGAGATAATGCACCCAGAGTGGCTCAGATAAGAAAGGGGAGCCAGGATTTCGACCAGGCCATCTGAATCCAAAATCTTAAGCTTTATCCGTTCCCGTTCTTCTTGCCTAACGTTTGGACCAGCCAGAGCAGACATCATGGTGTGTTTCACCAAACCCTCAGTGATGGTCACTTGGAGATTTAGGCCACTCCAAGGATGGGCAAGCAAATAGTTCACAATTCTTACTCTGTATCAGATAGTAGGCTACACTTTTTTTTTTTTTTTTTTTGCATTATCTCATTTAATCCTCACATCAGCCTGGTAATGTAGGTCCCATAATTATGTCTATTTTATAGATGAGAAAGCTGAGAACCAGGGAGATTAAGTTCTCATCACAAATTGAAGAGCTAGAGTTTGAATCCTGGTCATTGGCTCCAGAGCCCAACATGTGGTTAAGCTGACTGTGGGAGGAGAGGAGAATTCTGCACATGAGGCTCTCCAAGTGAGGGCCTCCAGATCCTGAAAATCCGAGCCACGTGTAGTGAGTGCATTCAGTGTGGACTGGTGGCCCCAGCCCTGTCCTCCCAGAGCAGCTGCTTTTAGGAGAATCTGCCCTTCCCCGTGTTCTTCAGCAGCCTTGTCCAACTTTGGAACTAAGGGATTTTGGTCTTCTTTCTTGGGAAGGCACAAAAATGAACTCTTTTTTTTTTTTTTTAACTCACTGCTGAGGTTGTTTTGGGCTCTCCCTTTGTTATATTTGAGCACCTTATTCATCTCAGATGGACGAGTGGTAGTTCTTAGGAGGCTCCTGGTGCCCCAGTCCCAGGTGATGGGCTCCTCAAGGTCCAAACCTTTCTTGGGCTCATGGTTAAGAGAGGGGCTCAGGGGATGCAGCGTGCGGTGGGACCCAGCCACTAGGTAGCTCTCCATTACCCAGCTGGTGTTGCCATTCCTTTGCCTCTGAAGGTAACCTCTCTCACTTGTTTCTTTCTGAAGATGTCGTCACCATCAGGACAAGTGTAACCTTTAAGCTAAATGAAGGCAAGTGTAGTTTGAAAAAGGCTGAGCTGTTTCCCGAGGGTCTGCGACCAGCACAACCAGGTATGGAATCAGATGGCCAGCGCAGGGAGCCTGCCTGCATGTTGGGAAAGGGGCCCGCAATCAGCTCGAGCCCTTCAGATGGGGTCCAACAATTCAGAATCTCTAAGGCCTCTCTGCATAGGAGGAGGAGGAGCCTAGCCTGGCATCCCGTGTAGTTCTGGGGTTGGACTTCAGTGCTTCCTTGGCGAGGTACAGGTCGGGGAGCTCTGGGGAAACCTGTGAGTTCACAGGAATCGATCAGGGCTCTCAGCTGCATTAGCACGCTGCGATCATACTGGGTTAAATTTTCCAGATCTTCAAGTTTGCTTGAAATATAAGCCAGAGAAATGAAAAGAGGTTTGGCTCAGAGAGGATAATCTTTGGTGAACAAGGATGTGATATCCAGCTTTCCTGCTGGATCTGGTTTCTGGAGGCTTCAGCAGAGCAAATCCTATCCAACTGGCCTTATTGAGAAGAGCAGGACCCAACCCTCCTCTTTCCCCCCAGCTCACATTTCCAGGATTGTTTTATAAAAATAATTTTAGAGGGGACAAAAATCAGGATCCAAGTGTTAGGGAGGCTTCTTTCCCCAGCTTACACTCAAATAAATCATGCAAACAAACAAACATACAGCTCACTGTAGGCACTTTGGACTGCCTTTTTAAGTACCTAACCAAGATAAGTTTTGGTACCTCCATTTAAGGGAAGATTATGCAGCTATTAATTATATGTTCCAGAGAATGTTTAATGACATAGGAACATGTTCTTGTTGTAAGGTGGAAAAGGGGGGGATAGAGGACTAAGATTGTGTAAACAAAAAAAAGAGGGTAGGTAGGAAAAAATGCCAGCATATCATTTGTACTGGTTATATCTGGGTGGGAGGATGATGGGTGATTTCATTTTTATTTTCATCTGCATTTTCCAAATTCTCCACAGTGGGCATTTATACTTTTAGATAAGAAGGAAAAAACATTATTGAAAAACAGATTTGGTGTTTAGATTACTTAATGATGTTGGTCTAATGTTAGTTTCTTAGTTTTGATAAATGTACATATTTGTTTAAAAAAATCTTTTAAAAATATTTTTTATTGATATCAGAGAGGAAGGGAGAGGGAGAAAGAGATAGAAGCATCAATGATGAAAGAGAATCATTGATCGGACTGTCTCCTGCACACCCCCTACTGGGGATTGAGCCCACAACCTGGGCATGTGCCCTTGACCAGATTGGAACTGCAGGCCGAAGCTCTATCCACTGAGCCAAACCAGCTAGGGCTAAATGTACATGTTAATGGAAGAAGTTAGTTAACTTCAGGGGAAACTTGGCGAAGAATAAATGAAAACTCTCAGGACTATCTTAGCAACTTTGCTGTAATTCTAAACTTATTTCAAAACAAAAAGTTAAAAAAAATCGATATGGGAAAATTGAAAGAGGGAAATGAACATCTGTTTACTTAGAGATTTAAAGTTAACCTTTTGAAAAAGTAAGATTGATCTTAGGGGAAATATACAGAGGGCAAATTGAATTGGCCTTTTTCTTTCTTTGGCTCCTGGTGAATGTTTGAGCTTTGGACACTCTTGTAATGTTAAAGAAGAATATGATACAGATGATATGTAAGTTCAATAAAGCAAGATTTTTAAATAGAGACAATTCAATTGTGTGGGTGATATGTGGATCAGCTCTTTGATTCGGGTTAACAATCAATAGTTAGCTTGGCCGGCGTTGAGCATTGATCAGGAGGTCACTGTGCAATTCCCAGTCAGGGCACATGCTCAGGTTGCAGACCCCAGTGTGGGACATGCAGGAGGCAGTCGATCAATGATTCTTTAGCATCATTGATGTTTCTATCTCTCTCCCCCTCTCTCTTCTTCTCTGAAATCAATAAAAAATATATATTAAAAAACAAGAAAAACAATCATTCGTTAAAAGATTCACTGGAAGCCACGGCGGCAGGGGCGGGGGTAACAGCCAAAGTCAGCCCCAGGGACGTGCAGAGCCCTGCTTTGCCCAACACTTTCATTCCCATCCTAGAAGCCTTCATGATACTGTTTGGTTCTGTTGACTCTTGGTGCCATATATCGCTCCTGCTTATTTCAAAATGAGACATCACTGTTGATGTACGTCCCAGCTTTCCCTTTGGGTTGGAATTACTTCAAGTCAGTTTGCCTGAAAGCAGGAGTCGGTTTCCTGCTTTCCACTCCTGTGCTCATTCCTTATTTCAAGTCTCAGCCCCTTCTTGGCACATCACAGTCCAGCTTTAAGGAAACCAACTGTGAGATCACGAGTGCCCTTTAGCAGACCGGCGCTCAGGAGTGCAAGGCGACCCTGGCTCCTGCCTGCCACGTATGTGGCTGGTCAGTCGAAAACATCCAGCATTTATCCATGAGAATGACTTTCAAGGGCTCAATCGTTAAGTTACATAGGAGGCGATACTGACTCTTCAACATCAAAATGTCATCGTGCTGCAAGCTGAGGGCTCTCAACGTCGTGGCATCTGGAGTTAATCATTTAGTCCCTTGAGAGTGGTTTTAATGAAATGTTTACTGAGCTCTAGCGAATGTTCGACTGAGTGCTTTGCCGGAATTTGGCTCCCGATGATTTTGTTTCTTCATGCAGAGAAGCACAGCTCAGTAAAAGAGAGCTTCCGCTACGCACACCTTACATGCGGCTTCCGCAAGCGAGTCCCGGGCGCCCCAGGCCGACCAAGCGCCACTAAGGAAGTGTTTATCACTGTTGAGTTTGAGCTTGAAACTAACCAAAAGGAGGTGACAGGTTGGTTTGAAAACGGTCCACGGTGCCGGGCTTCTCACAGCTTGCTCCTTATTCCTTCGCCTTTCACTTTCCATTCTTCTTGGGTGGGGGGTGTAGTGCCACCACTGAAGTATCTCCTGTTTTTTTTCACCCCCAAACTAAACTGAATTGGTTTGGAACCTGATGATTTTATCCGCTTCATGAAAACCCAAAGCTACCATTTTGGTCAACAAATTTCTCTTGGTACTGAATGCTGCCCAGCCTGCTAGGTGCTCAGTCCAGGTCTCCCCACGCTGACCACAGGGAACTGGGGGGCCCTGCTCATCCTCACGGGCTGCAGCCTGCCGTCCTCCCCACCGCTGTCCTCTCGTTTCTGCAGCTGCTTGTGATCTGAGCTGCATCGTAAAGCGAACAGAGAAGAGGCTCCGGAAAGCCATCCGCACGCTCCGGAAGGCTGCCCACAGAGAGCAGTTCCACCTCCAGCTCTCAGGCATGGACCTCGAAGTGGCTAGAAAGTCCCCCAGAGCATCTGAACGCCGGACAGAGGCCTGTGGAGTGGGCCAGAGCCACGTAGGAAACCAATGTGGTGAGTGGCCCGTTGGCCAGCACATGCTTGCTAACAGAACTGTTTACAGCTCCACAAACACTAAGGTACCAAAAGTCTGGCCCACCCTTCCCCTGTCTGGGCTCACTCCGGAGGACACCCCGGCCGTCCACTCCTTTGGGAACTACATGGTGGTGGCTGTCGTGTGTGCTGGACCGGGAGCTCCCCAGCACCTGGCATGGTGCCTGGCTTGTGGTGGCACTTAATAGAGGTTTGCTGAATTGAGGGACAGAAGGAAAGAGGCAGGGTTGATGAGAAGAGGGAGTGCTGCCCTTTGAGGGTCTGAGGGACAGTGGTCTTCAGATGACTGTGGTCTCCCGGCTGGGGCAGGACTGCAGAGATACGGCACCACGAGCCTTCTGCACACTCCACTGTCACAGCTCCCCTCTTACCTCTGGCTCGGCTGATGGTGGCAACGCACAATCTCCCGTTCACAGTTTTGTGCAGAGGCGAGGCTGTGGCTGCTCAGCTGCCTTGTGAGATCCCTGAGCTGCAGCCCAAGGTTCCTCATAGTGTCAGCCTCATGAATGTTGGTGTGTGATGTGAATTAAAGTTGAGATCTGGTGTTTGTGCAGCATCAATTCTATTCCTCTGATGAAGTTCCAGGCAGGAGGAACCTGGGCAAGAGGTTCTAGAGTGGTTGGTCTTGAGATTTGTTTGTTTCGAGAAACTGCTAGGCAATTGTGGGAGATTCTAGCTGAAAAGTCTTAGATGGAGAACATTGGGAGTCTCACTTTATAGTAATGATTTATGGTAATGATGTATTGAGTTCTCACCTGTCTCAAGTACGACACTGTGTCTAAGCACTGTGCTGCACTATCGTATTTAATCCCATTAGAAATCTTACCGGGTAGGTATTACCTTCACCTAACAGATACACAAACTGGAGCTCAGAGGGCTAAGTTCTCTTGCTCAAGATCACATGGATGGGCCGACCCCTAAGCCGGACCCTTCCAGAATAAACTGATGTCCTGTCTGAAGTGTCATTAGAATCACAAGTCTCTAGAAATGGAGCGTGAGCTGAGGAGTAATAAATCCGTGTTTCCGAAGAAGCAAAGCTACACTCCCAGGTACTCATTCAGGAGAACTGTCAGCAATAGCCCCACAGCCCAAATCTGTTGCTTCACCAAAACATAGTAAATATCATGTATAAAATCAAGTGTAACTGTCCACCAGAGGCTGGTTCTCAAATAGTCTTGACTTTTATTCCAGCTGACTCTCTTAAAAAGAAAAAAAAGAAAGAAAGAAAAAATAACACAGCTGGTTGGCTTGCTCTCATTTAAAATTCGAAAGTTCCAGTTTCTGTACCAAAATGGTGATGAGAGTTGGCTGTTGCTGCCTTACTTTCCAGGGTGAGTTTCAGAAACTTTCAGGGATGGTCAGGCTGGGCCTCCTCCTGGTCCCTCAGAGTGAAATCCCCCCTCTTTTCTCCATTTGCCACCTATTAGGGAGAGGCCTGGTAGGCTCGCCAGGAGCCTCTGTGGCCAGTTAACAATTCAGGGAAAACTAGTGCCAGGGGCCTGTGGACCAGCTCCCAGTGAGAGTATTACCAACACTACCGGGAGTGTGCTTCTGGGGGTAAAGGCTCAGCATGAGGATCAGGAGCTGCTTAAACAGAGGCCTCTTGGCCATGACCGCTTATGAAAGACACTCGGCATGGGGTGTATGTAGCTGGTGTAGGTGTGTGAATGTGTCCTGAGATGCGGGTCATGCTAAGTTAGGTTGGATTCCTTGCTCAAGGAGGCAATGTATCTTGTCTCAAGAGCTCCCTCTAGCAATGGATGGGTTTTGTAGCCCACATGGGACCAAACCAGGTTCACCCTGTCAGAAGCAATGTTGAAGATTTCGAGGAAACAGCACAAAGAATTACTAGTGAAAATTCTTCCTCCTGCTGGAGGAAGGAAATTGGTGCAAAGAGCTGTTGGGTGTGTGATTAGAAAGGCTTTTTACCCGGTAGACTCATGGCACAAGCACAGTGTGTGTGTGTGTGTGTGTGTGTGTGTGTCCGTCTCTTAATTCTGGTCTATTTGATGGTGTTAGAACTTTGTAAGCACCAGGATTATTGGTATTTTCTGAACTAAGGATGGTACATACCATAGAGACAAGCCTAAGGTAGTTCTTGTTGGAAATTATTTTCAGCATCTTCAGAAGAGAGTTCAAAAAAGTGTTTTGAATCACCTGGAAGGAGAGATGGACCCATTATGTTTTCTTTTAAAATATTTTTAATTTAGTTTTTGATTACTGAAATAATGCATGTTTCAAATGTTACAGAATTGTATAAAGGTGAAAGTTCTCGCCTCAGCTCCCAATCCCACTCCCCAGAGGCAACCACGGGGAAAAACTTACTGTGTATTTTTATGAACATATAAAAATGAAATTTTATTTACTTATTCAATAAATATTTATGGAGCACCTACTGTATGTCAGGTACTGTTGCAGGTGCTAAGAATCCAGTAATGAAACAAAAGAGCAAATATCTCAGCCCTCACAGAGTGTCCGATGCCAGAGGTAGACCACCATCCAATAAACAAGGAAATACACATGTAGCAGATGGTGGAAAGGGTATGAAGAACAGGAAGTGGTGAACTGTAATAGAAAGAGCCAGGGCATGGGGGAGGAGTGAGGAGGCGCATACTCTCCAAAATGTAGACTATGGTCTTGCAAAATGTCACTTGGGCAGAGGTGTGAAGGACGGAGGAAGCCAGCCATGGGGATATCTAGGAGAAGTCCCAGGCAAAGGCACCAGCAAATACACAAACCCTGAGGCATTTGAAAGAAGGCCAGCTTGATGAGGGCTGAGGGAGGGGAGAAGGAAGAAGAGCAGGTCACTGGGGAATGAATGGTGGTGAGGACCACGGACTTTGAATCTGAAAAGTGAAGCCGATGAAGGGCTTTGAGCAGAGGAGTCACAGAGTTCTGACTTATGTCTTAAAGGGCAACTTTGGCTGCTCTGTTGAAAATAGAATATAGGTGTAGTGTGAAAAAAACATTTAAAAATATATTAGTGTAATTTGAATAGTGCTATGTGCTGTTTTTAACTAGAGTAGATCACTATATCTTTCCATGCTAATAGAAGAGCTAACTCCTTCCTTTCTTCCTTCCTTCCTCCTTCCTTCCTTCCTTCCTTCCTTCCTTTCTTCCTTCCCTGAGGATATGTTTCTACTGATTTTAGAGAGAAAGGAAGGGAGAGGGAGAGAGAAACATTGATTGGTTGCCTCTCATATGCTTCCCAAATGGGGACTGAATGCAACCTGCGTATGTGCCTTGACCGGGAATTGAACCCACGACCCTTTCGTGCACAGGAGGATGCTTCAACCAACTGAGCCACACCGGCCAGGCTAACTTACTTCTTTTAAAGCTTCCTAGTCCTTTTTAAAGATGCCAGTATTTATTAACCATACCAAATAGCCCTCTATTGCCACCCTATTGGTGGATATTTAATTATTTGTAATTTTTTAATTGCATATTTAAAACTTTAATAGATACTGCCAAGTTACTCTCCAAAAAGATCATACTAATATATATCCCTCTAACATTGTAATTGAGTGCTTATTGCCTCACATCATTGCTAACATGGGTCAGTTGTAACTGATCTTTTACATTTTTGCAGATCTGATAAGCAAAAATGCTGAAGTCATTTTAGCTTGTTTTTCTTTGATTATTTGTAAGACTGAGCATGCTGTCATATATCTGTGACCATTTGGATTTCTAGTTCTGAAAATATCCATATCTTTTGCCCATTTTTCCACGGAATTATTTTTTTTCTAATAACACTTAAAAAATAAAATTTAAAGTCCCAAGTTACATCAAAGAACAGTCACTTCTGACCAGTTAAATACTTTCTTATAGTCATTTTTACATAGCAAAGTCTCATTAATTTGGCATTCAAGGACTTTGGGACAGCCTGTTCTGCAGGTGACCTTTGTACCATCTGTGATCAATTTTAGCAAGATGGGAAAAAAGAGACAGCAGTTATATTCTCCAAAGAACAAATTCCTTAAGCTCCATAATAATTCATAAAGTCCTTAATAGCTAAAGAAGAATTAATGATGACATGGGTTTCTAGCTGTTTTTTGTTCAGAGCTATTTATCCTTTCATAAAAAAATTAAGAAATATACTTGTGGTCTGGCCTGTGTGGTTCAGTTGGTGGGGTGTTCTCCCATGCACCAAGAGGTTGCTGGTTCAAATCTGGGTCAGGGCACATGGCAGGATTTCAGGCTTAATCCCCAGTGCGGGGAGTGCAAGAGGCAACCGATGGACGTTCCACTCACATGGATGTTTCTCTTTCTCTTTCTCTCTTCTTCTCCCTTCCTTTCTCACTAAATATCAATAAAAATATTTTTTTAAAAAAAGAAATATACTTGCTACTCTATATATTTTTCTATTTGAGTATTCTTAAAACTTGAGATTTTTAAAAGACACAATCCAGGCAACTGAGAAATGGGGAAGTATTTTAGTGCCTGGGTTCTTGAGAGACTAGGAACGTTTAATTCTGCTTTCAACAACTGTAGCTTTCCTCTGCAGCAGTTGGGAAAAATTAATTCAATCAGTACTTATTGAGATACCATTCTGTGCCACTCTATGAACTTGGGATAAAGCATGAGAATATAATGGGTGAGGGGCCTGCTCTTATGAAGGTTGCAATCCAACAGAGAGGGAAGGACAATACAAAGTAAAGAAGAAAGATAATTTCCGAAGTTGTAAGTGCTATAAAGATAATGAGACAGAGAGGGCCAGAGGAAGTGAGGGGTTATCTCCACAGGGTGCTCAGGGAAGGCTCTCAGAACAGGTGATATTTGAGGTACGACCTAGGTGGGAAGGAGGACCATGCTCTTTTTACAGATACGGAAACAAAGGCAGAAGGAGGTGAACCATTTACCCAGTGTCACCCAGCAAGTACGTGGCAGAACCAGGATTCAAATCCAGATCTGACTCAAGAGCCTGTGTCCCAACTCTCTCACTTTAAAAACTCACCTCTCCTGGATCAGCCTGTGCCCTGTGACTATCTCACTCAGACTGCACCCACACGGAGAGCCCTCCATGGGCCAGCTCTGTGGTGGGTGCTGAGGAGGCCTAGATAAATATGACACCATCCCTCAGGTCACACTTAGCCCTCCCAGGGAAGAGCCCAAAAGCATTTCCAAAGAGAGGAAGCCAGAACTGAGTTTTGAAGAATGTGCATAGGACCCGTAAGTGGAGAGTATTGAAGCAGAGGAATAGCCTTAAGGAATGAGAACCAGGAAGATGTGCACAGGGAGTTCTGGCATTTCGGTGCTACTAAGCCTGAGTCCAGGGTAGGATGTGGGGGGCAACGAGGCTGGTGTGGAAAGCATGGCGAGTTATGAGAGACCATGAATCTATAATAATAAAAGCATAATATGCTAATTAGACTGGACAGCCAAACGACCTTCCCGATGGCATTCCAGACGTCCTTCCAGATGAAGCCGCAGCGGTGGTGGCTGAGGCAGAGGCGGTTAGAGGTAATCAGGGAGGCAGGCAGAGGCGGTTAGGGGCGATCAGGCAGGCAGGCAGAGGCGGTTAGGGGTGATTAGGGAGGCAGGCAGGCCAGTGGTTAGGAGCCAGCGGTCCTGGATTGTGAGAGGGATGTCCGACTGTGGGTTTAAGCCTGATCCACAGGAATCCCATCCCCTGAGGGGTCCCAGATTGCGAGAGGGTGCAGGCTGGGCTGAGGGACAACCCCCGCCCATGCACTAATTTCGTGCACCGGGCCTCTAGTATGTTAATAAGGAGCCTTGACTGTCTCTCTAGGTGGCAAGGTGCCATTAGAGGATTTAGCCAGGGAGCATCCAGATCATATCTGTATTCTAGAAAAATTTCTCTGGCTGGATTGGGGGTCAGAACTGGAATCTGAAAAACCATTTGGGGAGCTTTTGAATGCTTCTGATAAGAAATATTGAGGCCCTGACCGGTTTGGCTCAGTGGATGGAGCATCGGCCTGCGGACTGAGGGATCCCAGGTTCGGTTCCAGTCAAGGGCATGTGCCTTGGTTGCGGGCACATCCCCAGTGATGGGTGTGCAGGAGGCAGCTGATTGATGTTTCTCTCTCATCAGTGTTTCTAGCTCTCTATCCCTCTCCCTTCCTCTCTGTAAAAAATCAATAAAAAATAAAAAAAGAAAGAAATATTGAGAACATGAAGGCCGTAGATGGAGTAGAAAAGAAGCAATGGGTTAGAGAAATATTTAGAAGGAACTATATGCAGCATTTGGTGATATATTATTGACTTGGGGGCAAAGAAGAGAAAAGTGTTGGGGTGAACTCAGAGATTTCTGACTTGGCCTCTGATCCTGGCACTTACTTCCCATATGTCACTCATCTCACCCAGCCCTGTTTCATATGCAGGAGGCACTGAAACAAAGCCTGTGGGTTGGTTGAATAGATAGATGAATGTGATCACTGGGGAAGAAATAATCAGAAAAGATTTATAGGAAAAGCAGAAAAAAAATGGGCTCTTGAGAGGGCATGAGAAAGAACGAACTCAGATATTGAAAAGGAAGCTACAGACTGAGTTTTGAGTTGAAGACACTGAGAGAAGTGCAGGGAGTCAAGTCAAAGAGGTCTCTGGGCCTGAGAGAGAAGCAATCAAAGAAGCACATTGGAAAGGTGAATGCGATGGTGTAACAGAGCTGAGGCAGAGAAGAACAGAAGGCAAGGGAAACTGCTGGGAGGTTTTTGCAGTAACTTGCATAAGGGATGGTGAGGATCGCAGGACACTGGTGCCATAGGGATGAAGAGTAGGGGTGGACAAAGGGGACACACCTGTAGGAAGCTGCAGCTCCTGATGGAGCGGGGAAGGGAGAAGTCTGGGATGATAACTGTGTTTGGACTCCACCTGTGGGAGTCTTGGTGACGGGGAGGGTAGAGATGCACTTATAAAAAGAGTAAAGCCAGAGGGGTAGGAAGGACTGGGCAGGGAAGGAAAGAGAAGCATTCCCTTTAGGCGAGTTGAATTTAAGTTGTAACAAGACTTCCAGATGGAATGGGAGTCTAGGGAAACAATTTCCTCTCTCCATGTCCAGACCAACCCTTCTGGTCTGTCTACACATGCTCTGACTTGCCTTTTGTTAAAATTGAAGAACAGCCCATGCTCTTACCTAAGGCTCCTACCTCCGCTTGGGTCTGGAGCCCATTCTCTCTCACCTTCTCGAGAACGTTGCTCCTGCTATTGTCCCACTGAACCGCCACACACCACCACCCCGATCTCTGAATTCTCCTTTTCTACTCGATCATTTCCAACAGCACACAAACCTGTCTCCTGTCTTAGAAAACAAACACCTTCATTTGACTTCATGCTTCTCTCTGATTCTTTAATCCCGGGTTGAGCAAAACTCCTTGAAAAAGTCTAAACTCACTGTCTTTGCTTCCTCTCCTCCAATATTTTCCTTAACTGTAGCCAATCTGGTTTTCATTTCCAACCCCACCACTAAAATGGCTTTTTCCAAGATTTCTAACAACCTTCACATTACCAAATCCAGTTGCCAACACTCACTCAGATACCGCCAATCATTCCCTTCTGGAAACACTTTCTTCTCGTGGGTTTCAGACACATGTCTGGTTCTCCCCCTGCCTCACTGGCTGCCCCCTGTTTTATTTTCTACGCCGGTTCTCTAATTTTTGGCCTTTCACTCTCAGGTACCCCAGGGCGTAGTCCTCTATCTCCCTCCTCTGTCCTCACACTCTCCTAGGAGACCTGACCCAGTGCCATAGCTTTCAATGCCACCACCTGCTGGTGACTCCAGAATTCCCTCTCCGGCTCTGGCCTGTTTTGAGTGAGGGATTTCTCTATTCCAGAACTTTTTTTTTTTTTTTTTTAATCACGCACACACAGAGTAAAATATTTTTAAATTTATGACTTGTTTAGACATTACACGATACTGTGGGCCAATTTGTTATGTCCATTATAAAGACAGAAGTATGAAATACACATTAAGTAAATAAAATTTTTCAATAGCTGGCTAGCGTCTTAAGGTAGCATATTTACAATTTGGCAAGGTTCATTGTTAACAGTAGTGGTCATAACTCCATTTTTCAAGCAGTCTTTTTGTTAATTGCTAGTATTTTGGCTCAACTTTTGTCAGATCTGATTAAATCATTACTGTTTCTGTACCATGATGTAGTTTGACAAAGAATGACTACTAGGCCCTGGCCGGTGTGGCTCAGTTGGTTGGAGTATCATTCTATCCACCGAAAGGTTGCAGATTCGATTCCCATTCAGGGCACATACCTAGGTTGTGGATTCAGTCCCTGGTTAGGGTGCATATGGGAGACAACAGATTAATGTTTCTCTCTGCCACTGTTGCTTCTCTCTCTCTCTCTCTCTCTCTCTCTCTCTCTCTCTCTCTCTCTCCCCTCCCCCCCTAAAATCAATTAAAAACAACAATACATAACCCCAGGTGAGGATTTAAAAAAGAAGAATGAGCACTAGGAGGAAAGCTGTGCCAGCCCTGGCCCCTCCCTGTCGTTCACCGTGCTTACATCACGGGTGCTACCTTCCCCCAGGTTTCTACAGGAATCACTTTTTATTTTGTGCCTTTTATTTTGTGACAGTTTGGTTGAAACTAGATAATACAGTCTGGAAATCTATTCAATCAGGCATAGTTACACTGTGATTTTTCTCACTATGTTGAAAAGAAGTGAGTCAGTACCTCCCACCCCCGGAGTGTGGAATGCCTCTTTGTTCTTGAAGACCATGTGTCTTCCTGTGTCTCTGACTCATAGAGATGTGTACTGACTGAGGGCCAATCTTATACCATTTACTAACCCAGTGAACCTTTCTTTCTTTTTCTAAAAAAAATATTTTTATTGATATCAGAAAGGAAGGGAGAGGGAGAGAAAGATAGAAACATCAATGATGAGAGAGAGAATCATTGATTGGCTGCCTCCTGTCCACCCCACAGTGGGTATTGAACCCGCATCCCAGGCATGTGCCCTGACTGGGAATTGAATTGGTGACCTCTTGGTTCCTGGGTCGACACTCAACTGCTGAGCTACACTGGTTGGGCAAACCTTTCTTTCTTATTTTTGAGGCAAAAATTAATATCCATAGATGTGGACGTGTTTTGCGCACAACCAGTGGATCATCCTGAAACTCCTGAGTTGTAATATTCTACCTTGGAGATCAGCTGTACAACCCAGGCCTTTTTAATATCAACGTTGCATGTCAAACAAGCATCTTAAGCTCAATGCATCTAAACAAAATATTGTATCCCCCTCCCTCTCTCCCAAATAAAGCCTGTTTTATCTCGGTAAATGGCACTTCCATTTACCCAGTTGCTCAAGTTGAAAACCTCTCGACCTCTCAATCTGTCATACTCTCCATCCAACCCATTATCAAATCCCTCAGCTCCGCCTTCAGATTATATCCTGAATCTAACTACTTTCGTCCATGATTACCTCTGGGTTCCAAACCACCGTCTCCTGCCCCGTCTGCTGTGACAGGCTCTGAATTGTTCTCCTCACCCTTGCCTGCCTTTAGTCTTTCTCTAAGCAGCAGCCAGAAGATCTTTTAAAAACATGTCAGATCGTGTCACTCCCCCATCCAAACTGCCAACACACTTAAACTTCCGATGCCTTTGCCATGATTTTCACGAACCTGTGATACGGCCCTCGCTTGCTTTTTAAAATTTATCTCCTACCACCACCCTGCCCCCTTCACTGTGTTACTGCTACATTGGCCTTTCTGCTACTAGGCAAGGCCTTTGCAAGTCTATTTTCCTCTGGTCTCTGCTCAGAGAGGCCTTTCCTGGCTACTCTTTTACAATGGCACACACAAATTCACCCCCACCACTCTTTGTCTTCCCCTCTTACCCGTTTTTTAAAATTATTATTATTCTCTTCATCACACTTACCACTAGTAAGTATGCTACTATATACTTATTTGTTTGCTCATTTATTGTCTGTATTCTTCACTAGAATGAGAGCCCTTTAGGGCAGGGCCATGTCTGTCTTCTCTGCTGCATCTCCAGCTCCTAGAGCAGGGCCCTGCACATACTCCTTGCTCAGGAAGTGTTTTTTTCCCTTGTTATTGAATTTATTGGGATGACACAGGTTAACAAAATTATACAGGTTTCAGGCGTACAATTCTACAGCACATCTTCTGTGCACTGTATTGTGTGTTTACCATCCTGAGTCAAGTTTCCATCCATCGCAATTTATCTCCCTATACGCTCCTAACCACCCCCACTCTCCCTCCTCCGGGCAATTGCCACACTGTTATCCATGTCCATAAATTTTTTCTCTTTTTTCCCCCTTTTGTGCTCAATTCCTCCACCACCCCCACCCAGCTTCCTCCTACCTCCACCCCCGACAGCTGTCAAGCAGGCCTGCTCTCTATTTGTGAACCTGTCTCTATTTTGCTTGTACCTGTCTTTCTCTGATTGGTTTATTTCACTTAACATAATGTTCCCCAGGTCTATCCATGGGGTCGCAAACAGTAAAATTTCCTTCTTTTTTATGGCCAAGAAGTATTCCATTGTATAAATGTATCACAGCTTTTTTATTCACTCATCTGCTAATGGACACTTGGGTTGCTTTCAAATCTTGGCTATTGTAAATAACACTGCAATGAACATAGGGGTGCATATATTCCTTCAAATTAGTGTCTCAGATTTCTTCAAATAAATTCCAAGAAGTGGAATTGCTGGGTCATAAAGCAGTTCCATTTTTAATTTTGAGGTCACTCCATACTGCTTTCCACAGTGGCTGCATTACCACAATAGTTCACAGGGGTTCCCTTTCATCACATCCTCACCAGCACTTGTCATTTGTTGATTTATTAATGATAGCTATTCTGACAGGTGTGAGGTGATATCTCATCGTGGTTTTAATGTGCATCTCTCTGATGATTAGTGACGTTAAACATTTTTTCATATGTCCAGTGGCCACCTGTATGTCCTCTTTAGAGAAGTGTCTGTTCAGGTCCTTTGCCCATTTTTTAATTGGGTTGTTTGTTTTGGTGTTGAGTTTTACAGGTTCTTTCTAAATGTTGGATATGAACCCCTTATCAGATGTATCAGCAAATATGTATCTCCCACGCAGTGGGTTGTCTTTTCATTTTGTTGATGGTTTCCTTTGCTGTGCAAAGACCTTTTAGTTTGATGTAGTCTTATTTGTTTATTTTTTCTTTGTTTCCCTTGCCTGAGGAGATGTATCAGAAAAAAATACTGCTGTGAGAAATGTCTGAGGTTTTACTGCCTATATTTTCTTCTAAGATTTTTATGGTTTTGAGTCTAACTTTTAAGTCTTTAATCCATTTTGAGTTTATTCTTTTGTATGGTCTAGTTTCATTTTTTTGCAAGTATCTGTCCAATATTTCCAACACCCTTGATTGAATAGACTATCTTTACCCTATTGTATGTTCTTGCCTCCTTTGTCAAATATTAATTGGCTATAAAGGCATGGGTGCTCAGTAACTATTTAATTGAATGAAAGAGTAAATGAATTTTCAGAGCAGCAACAAATGAAATCCCAAGGGTAGTTTTCAATGTTAAGAAAAAAGAGGACAAAGGGCAAATCTTTGGGGAAATATTTACGTTGAGGGCAAAAGAGGCACTCTGCAGGAAGTGAAACCTCAGCCCCAGTTAATTAGGCACGAAGAGAACATAGCATGCACTGGGAGACCCAGCCAGGAAAGCAGGCGTCAAGCTGGGCTCATGTCTCTGCCCCAACTTTAAGAATGTTTTCAAATTGCAAACCTGAGCACACACCAGAAACCTGGACAGACATGACAAATCAAGCCCAAGGGGTTGCTCCTGTTATCCTGAGAGTCTCATTTAAAAGCTGTTCAAACTCGGATCCTGAGGCCCCAGAACTGCTTAGAGCACCCTGGCCCCGAGCTGTGACAAAGCACAGCCCCGTCACCCTGGGAATCCCCGTGGGCTGCTTGTGGCTTTCCTTCAGAAGTCAAGGCGTGATGCTTCAGAAAACAGTCAGATGCTAGAGACTGACCTCTTTTATTAGGTTCACCGTCTTAGCCACAGAAACACCATAGTGTTTGCCCATAGCCTGCAACCCTCACAGGCGGTAGTGTTGAAAAGAGGGCAAGCCTTCAGGCCTCTTTGTCGCCATTAATCCTGGTCCCGCTGGTCTCTCCCTTTTGCATCAGAAAAGCTTGCTTGTGTTTTTCTTTTGAAGACAGGGAGAAAACAGCTGTGTGGGATTTGGGGATGGGATTTTAATGGTCACTGAAGACACACAAAAGCTTTGCTGCGATCTCGAAGTGTTCTGGGGGCAATTGACTCCTTTGTCTGGGGCAGCCAAACAAGCTGGCTGCTGGAGGAGAAGAGAACCGACTGGAACGTGTGCGTGAGGTCTCTTCAGGCAGATCTTCAGCACATTTGCAAAGAGCTGTTTCAGCTGTCTCTTCATGGCATTTCGGAATCACTTTTTAGTGCTGAGCTCATTTTGACCTTGTGAAAAGAAACAAGTGAATGTGGAAGGTGCTTGGCATGAGTTATTTCTGTAGGTCTTTCTCGCGGGGAGGAAAATGGAAGCTGTGAGTGACAGTGTGAGTTTGTTTATGGGAAGCAGGCCTTTCACTGGGAGAGAAAAGAACTGGTGCCCTCTTTCCGCAGGCAACCCAAGGGGCATTCCTCAGCCCTCTGCTCAGTTGAGAAATTGCAACAGATGTGGGCTATTGTGAGGTTTCTCAGATTGTAAGCGTGAAAAGGCTTTGGGGAGGGGGGAGTTAAATAGTTCTAAGGAGAGCTGGACACCCAGAGCAGCAGGAGCCCTCTTCTCAGTGAGAGCCGGGGCCACTGCTGTCCGCCCCTGGAGGGGATCCATTTTCTGCCAGAGGCTGTAGGATGGAACAGACCGTGCTGACTGACTGGCAGTGATCATTGATGGGGCTGTGGCAGTCATTGCCATCAGCGGGGCACTTTCCCCTCAGGTGAGTGAGTGCTGTGGAAACAACTGTTTCCAACAGGAAATGGCTTGGGCTCCAGGGGTTCCAGGCAGCGGAGGTTTTGTTTACCTTCTGCCCATCTTGATGACAGTTGTCTTGTGAGAGGTGTGAAGGGATTATGCTCCCCTTTACTGGCCTGCTGTGGCCATTCGGGTAGTCAGGTGGGACACAGAATAAAAAGCCATCCATTCTTACTGCATAATTCAACCCAGCTTTTCAGGGGAGATGAGCTGAAACAAGAGTCATTATGGAAACCATTATCCAGTAGGGCTGCATTTGGAGAATAAGCCTGGAGTGACAGGCTGTGCAGCATACTCATTATACTGTTTGCCAAGAAAGCAAAGTTTGGTTCACTTTTAATATTTTTAAAAAATTCATAAAATTAAATGATATGTGACTATTGTAAAAGAAAATCCAAACAATATAAAAAAGTATTAAGACTTAGCCTTTAGAGTAGACCTTATTGATTGATTACATTTAAGTGTAAAAATAATATTTGAAATGTGGCTTCTTTTGGCTTAGTATGATTTTTTAAAAGCCTCATTTTTTTTAAAATTATGGAGTGAAGAATGAAAAGACATTTTTATTGCTGTAATAAAGAACTCTGTCATGTTTAACCCTAAAAGTATATATGCGGATTGCATTGGTAAGAGAATGAAAACAGATATTCCCCCTTACAGACATTCAAGAGGTATAATAGCTAATTTTGTCATGTGATATTTTGTTTTCTATTTCTTGATATCTTAAGTATAAATTAGAATGTGTTTATTCCAGTCAAACTTCCCATAATGCCCCATAGAGAATCCTTGACAACATCTTGAATTGTTATTCAGTCTGCATTTTTGTTAAATAACCCTTTTCTCCCTTAAACTCAAAGCTCTTGATCTCCCCTTAGGTGCATTTCACGGACTAGCTGTGGGAACTTGGCCAAATTATTTAAGGCCCCCACGTCTCTGTTTCTGTAAAATGAGCTAACAATAGCACCTAGCTCCTTGCCGTTGTTTTTAGGAAGAAGTGCGATAATGGACGTGGAGCTTTGGGCATGGTGTCTAGTAGGTTGTAAATACTGAACAAATCTAGTCACTAGGAAGGTTATTTTAATGGTTATGATGATGGTGTTTGAGTATTATACTAGGAAACTCGATGTAGTGTATTCACTTTACATTCATATCCTAAAATAAGATATAAATCCACATTTAACTAACATCACCAAAACTATAATCAAAAGCATAGTTTATTAATTTCCTTGTAGTTTATTCTTCCAGGAGATATTGACAAGGGTTTGCTCTTTGTAACATACCAATTGTATTATAAATATGATCTGTGCTCTTCCGAAGAGTTATCTGTAAGCCCTTGAGATCACGCCCCACAGCCACCAGAGAGTGAGCTTTCCAGAACAGAGCTTCTGGTTGTATTCCTCTCCTTTCCATGGCTGTTTTACCTGCAGAATAAAATCCAAATGCCTGGCACTCAAGGACTTTTCCAACCTATTCCCAACCTTTCTTTCTTCCCTCTCTTCTCCTATGTCCTGCGCGAATCTTTACAACCTGTTCCTTTTCCTACCCGGAGGGAGATCCTACTTATCCTTCAAGGCCCAACACAAATGTGGCCTCCTCCAGGGAGCCTTCTAGGATGCCATCAGTCTGAAGTAAAAGCACCTTCTTCTCTGCTCTCCCATTACTATGCCTATGTTCAGTGAATGATTCTCATTTATCATTCTTCTAGTGGCAGCCCTGTGAAGTAGGGAGAATTGGCAAGTGCTTGTGCTCAAAGATAATCAGGGCCACTGTGATCCCCGCCTGGGAGCTCACGGGGAGAGAGGACTTGCGAATGCCTCTGACAGTGGGTGACAGGGATCCTGACGGAGGGGGTGTGCACAGAGAACCCAGAGAACCCAGAGGTGCTGCACATTCTGTATTCAGGGGGGTTTGTGGTCAATGCCATCTGTTTTCCTTCATCTCCAGCATTCACATTGTCCTTCCTTGGCCTCTGTCCCCTCACTGACCAGACTGTTTCCCCCTTTGGCTAGTCAGTTGCAGGGCTGGGACTTATTATGATGGATCACAAGAACGCTGCATTTTATGTCCGAATGGAACCTTCCAAAATGAGGAAGGACAGGTCACATGTGAGCCATGCCCAAGACCAGACAATCCCGGGACCCTGAAGACCCCAGACGCTTGGAATGTATCTGAGTGTGGAGGTAAGGATTCGCCTGCCCCTTCTCACTCCTCCAGTCTCCAGTGTCATTGTTCAGACAGAAGGTGCGGTGCACTTCAGTAGGGACAGTGCACACAGCACCTGGACTTCTGCAGCTGGGCCATGTTGAGTTCCTTATTGGCTTTCCAGTGCCTGACACAGTCTGGGAGATGCTCCTCTGAATAAACAAATGAAGATCTGATAGGATACCTTGGCAGGAAAAAAAAGGTGTAAACATTGCAATTGCTTCATTCGCTGTAAGTAAATATACCCGCAGACCTCAGTGATCGCCCAATGGTAGGGACTATTGAAAGTGCTAAAATAGAGAAAGTAGTTCTCATTCTTTTTAAAAAATATATATTTTATTGATTTCAGAGAGGAAGGGAGAGATAGAAACATCAATGATGAGAGAGAATCACTGATCGGCTGCCTCCTGCATGAGCCCACAACCTGGGCATGTGCCCTTGACTGGAATCAAACCTGGGACCCTTCAGTCTGAAGGCTGGCGCTCTATCCACTGAGCCAAACCGGCTAGGGCAGTAGTTCTCATTCTTCTTCCAGCTTTGGTCTCAAATTTATAGCATATTGATTTTTTTTAAAAGTACCCATCTGGTTATTTTTTAAAAATTTCTATGAAGAGTTTTTAATCATCTCTTATAAAATGTTTCCTGGAGCCAAACTCACTTAGGTTTCATGGGCTTCTTTCCTGTTTATTTTATTAGTAAACATCTTCCTCCTCATTAAATGGAAGAAAGACCAGTGGTACTGGCACTGGGCTCAAATGGAAGGTGTGATCTGACATGGCGATTGGTAGGGATCCCGCAGCCCCTGCCTCTCCTTCCAGCGACTCCCAGAACCAGCTTAGGTCCCACCTGAACGACTCCAAACTCAACAGCAGCTCCTTTTTTGGTTTAAAAATCAGGTCCTCGGGTTGAGGGTTACTCTTCCCATAACTTTGACCTGTTAAGAAACTCTAGAACTTTCTGCATAGCTGATAAAGAGGCACCTTGGGGCATCTGTTCACACTCGTATGTGACCTTAAGACATATTTATAGCAATAAGCACATTAGTAGTAATAATATTAATTGCTAACATTTATTGAATATTTACCCGTGCCAGGCATCATGCTAAGTGTATTACATGAATTTCCATATGGTTGTATCACTACGACAGCTTTAGGAGGTTAAAGTGACTCATTCAAGGTCACACAGACAAGAAGTAGAGGATTTGGAATCAGACACTAGGTCTGACAGACTCCAGATCCTCCTTTGGGGGTCTGTTTGTTAAATGCCATCATATCTATAACTCATGGGCAGAAAGACAACCATGAAAATTAATGGTTAGGAATACAAGAGACAACAGATTTTTATTGCACCATGCCCATGACAAGCTAATTCTTAAGGAACATATACTTTTAGGAATCCTTTTGTTTATGACAGTGCTTCTTGTCATAAATTAAAAAAAATAATAATAAAGTAAGGTGCTTCAAGTAAAGACCACTGGGTCCCTCTCACTGTGGACGAGGTTGCTTGGGTTTTGGGAAAACAGGACACACCTCAGGGTAAGGAGATATGATTTAGGAAATATAATTGGTGAAACTGTCACTGGGGTGTAATGGGCTGGGTGAGGGTGTCGTTCTGAGTCGAAAAAGCACACTGACTTGAGAGAACCCTCTCTCTGGGCTCCTGCATGGCCGGGGCCTGAGCTCCATGCAGTCCTAAGCCTGAAGCACACCCGGCCTGCTCCATCCTTTGGAAGCACTTGGCACTGGGCTCCTTGGCCTCCATCTTTGCTCTGTGCTGTGTAGCCCTGAATGTAAACGTCAGGCACTCACAGGCTCCCTGCTCGGGTTCAGCAGCAGGGCAGGACGCGCTCCTCACCGAGGTGGGAGCTGAGGTCAGCACCGGCAGGCCTGCCTAAGGTCTGATCTCATTGCAGAGAGATGGGAAAGGGTCTGACCCGGGCCCTTGCTCACCCAGGGTCATTGGTCCCCCAGGTCTGTGCCAACCTGGCGAATATTCTGCGGATGGCTTTGCACCCTGCCAGCTCTGTGCCCTAGGCACATTCCAGCCTGAAGCCGGCCGTACTTCTTGCTTCTCTTGTGGGGGAGGCCTCCCCACCAAGCACTTGGGAGCCACTTCCTTCCAGGACTGTGAAACCAGAGGTGAGGACCTGGCTTGCCTTTTCCCGGAACTGATTTTCCCCTTTGAGAACCATGGGAGTCTGATAAATCTCCAATCAAGCCCAGCCCAGAGGTGCCCTGTGTAATGCCCAGTGGCCCGGGGAGGGTACTGCTCCATTCACCCCTGCAGATGTGCAGGGAGCATGGGAACCCCCTAGACACAGACCCCCCCCCCCCCAGCCACCTGGGCCCCTTCAGACAGGGCTGACTATACGGACACGCAGGGAGAGATGAGCAGGTGTACATGGGTTCCTCGGCTCCTTCCTCCCAGCCTTCCAATATCTCAGCACCCCATTTACCTAGAGTTGCACCCCACTCCCCCCGAGCCCTACTCCTGCTGCCTCTTGCAGGAACCCAACTCCACACCCGGTGTCAGTTCTGCACCCTCAGCACTCACACACGTGCCTGTCTCTGCCTGGCTCTGCATGGACCATAAACTCTGAGGAGACACCCCTACTTTGCTCCCTTTGCATTTTTCTCAGCGACAGGAGTCACAAGTCCCACCCAAGCTGGCTATTTAGGGAATTGAGTGTTGATTAGCCCCAGCTTAGTAAGAAAGCAGTACTTCCTTTGGGATAAAAAAGTATTACACTAACTGTGAAACCGTTTATGTTGCACTGGATGAAAATAGTCTTTTTTCTTGTTTGTTTTTCATTCTCTCCACTCTCCCCGCCCCCACAGTTCAGTGTTCACCTGGACATTTCTACAACACCACCACTCACCGATGTATTCGTTGCCCAGCGGGGACATATCAGCCCGAATTTGGAAAAAACAATTGTGTTTCTTGTCCAGGAAATACTACGACTGACTTTGATGGCTCCACAAACATAACCCAGTGTAAAAGTAGGTCTCTCTCTAAGGCAGTGGTTCTCAACCTTCCTAATGCTGCGACCCTTTAATACAGTTCCTTATGTTGTTGTGACCCCCAATTTCATTGTTACAAATTGAACATAATTAAAGCGTAGTGAATAATCACAAAAACAATATGTAATTATATATGTGTTTTCCGATGGTCTTAGGCGACCCCTGTGAAAGGGTAGTTCGACCCCCAAAGGGGTTGCGACCCACAGGTTGAGAACCGCTGAGGCATTTAGTCCTGATTACCCAGGGCAAGTGCCTGTCCACCTGGGGGCAGTGTGGGTGTGAGTGCGTGTGTGTGTGTGTGTGTGTGTGTGTGTGAGTGTGTGTGTGTGCCAAGTGTGTATGCTTCTTGCCTTTGGTGCCAGAGGTGAGTATTCAGCCTGCCCCAAACCGAACGATAGCTAATTGGAATTCTCTTTCCCACTTAAAAATAAAACGTGGCCTTAACCAGAGGGAAAGGAGAAAGAAACGGCTGCTGTCATGTCTTCGTCAGAGACCTCTAGGGAAGGGTCAGCTCTCTGCTGAGCCGCTCGCTCTGTTCTCCCTGTGTTGACAGACCTGGGAGTTCTGTGTCATGGTTCCCTTGGCACTTGCACGTGGTGAACAACACATATGAGCCCTAAAGCTGCCCTTTTGTTTGATGAATGCCTGCCCCTGACCTTGAGCGCTTTCAAGTTAGTGAGAGAGCCGTGCCAGGAGCTCTGGAGGGTGGCTCTGCGTGGGTTGTTGGTGTAGTTGGGCTCCCAGCGGGGTCCTGGGCACGAAGGGACAGACTCATCCTGGGATGGGGTCCTTTCCAGGCCCCGGGCCTTGATGGCTCTCTTCACCGAGCTGCAGGTGCTGTTACAGAGCGAAGGCTGGGCTGTGCCTTCCTGACTCATCCTGTTTCCTCTCCCAGACAGAAGATGTGGAGGGGAGCTGGGGGATTTCACCGGGTACATTGAGTCCCCGAACTACCCAGGCAATTACCCGGCCAACACCGAGTGTACGTGGACCATCAACCCACCCCCCAAGCGCCGCATCTTGATCGTGGTCCCCGAGATCTTCCTGCCCATAGAGGACGACTGCGGAGACTACCTGGTGATGCGGAAGACCTGTGCGTCCCTCCCCTCTGCCCTCTCCCCTTCTGCAGCCGCTGGGCAGCCTCAGGGCGTGCTCCCAGTTTTCAGTGTGAGCCGGGCTGAGAATGTCACCTTCGCCTTAGAACAGAGATGGGACAGGAGTTTTTAGAGTTTTCCAAGAAACAGAATTTCAACAAAACCCCCACACTGAGGCCTCTTGCTGACCCCCAGAAGAAGTGGGGTTCCTGCAGGTCAGTCTTCCCCTCTGTGTCTCTGGGACCCTCTTCCGCAAGGACACAGAGAGTCAGTGAAGCAACTCATCGAGTGGGGACTGATGGAGGCAAAGGGCAGTCCAGCCAGGAGGGACCCACCCCCATCCTGACACATGACCCAGTGTCCACAGGGACACTGCCATTAACACAGCTCAGAGGCAGTGTACTGAGTGGGCTCTGCAGCCAGGCGGCCTGGATCTGGATCCTAGCTCCACCTCTAGGAGGTCTCTGGTCTTGGATATAGATTCTGGATTTTCTATGTCTCGGTTTCCTCATTTGTTAAAATGAGGATAATAGTTGCTACCTCATAGGGTTAATAAATCAGTTCATATTCATAAAGCAGTTAGAAAAACACTGACATATGGAGCCACTGTGTAAGTATTTGCTATTCTTAGTGGTGGTTACAGTGGCTGAAGTCAGGTGCTGGTTTGATTCCTGACTTTTCCACATTCTGGTTGTGGGACCCTGGTCAGGTTACAATGTATGAACTTCCCAAGATTTTCAGAGGTTTCGTGGGATAAAGTTATAGAGGGCGTAGCACACTGCCTGGTCCCGGGAAGCCCCCAGTAAATGGTGGTGATAATCACTAGATCAGGGCAGGGATCAAGGGCCCCTCCTCAGTCCTGCACGGAGTGCTGCGGCCTGGGCTGCTGCTGGTGCCTGGCCATGGCCTTCCAGCTGCCTCCCCTGGGGGCCCACACCACCAGATGTGTGCACTCGATTTCCAGGTCTTTGGCCCTTAGGATGGCTCAGCTGGGCCCGAAGAGCCCTGGAGCACAACTTGTTTTATGGTGTGAACCTTTGAAAAGAGGAGTGTCCATTGTCTGCCTGCTCAGTGATGAACTTGAATTCCACCCCCTCCAACTTCCCTCCGCAGCTTCATCCAATTCTGTGACGACTTATGAGACTTGCCAGACCTATGAGCGCCCCATCGCCTTCACCTCCAGGTCAAAGAAGCTGTGGATTCAGTTCAAGTCCAACGAGGGAAACAGTGCCAGAGGGTTCCAGGTCCCGTACGTGACGTACGATGGTAAGTGCTGTGAAACTCAGGTCGCCTGCTTTGAACAGAACCAACTCCTGGGCCAGCTGGTGGCTCGCAGACACGCACACATGCTCAGAAGCCCAGGCAGGATAAAGAGAAAGGACATTGCTGACTCACAAGTGCCAAATTTTAAACAGCCATTTGGGGACACAAAGACGTTTTAGAAAATAAATAAAAATGAGCAAGTATTTCCTCCTGCAGTTCGGGATCGAGAAAACCTAATTCATAAGATTTCCGTTCTGTTACAGGCAGAGACTCATAGACCAGCACTATTTTTTAAAGATTACAAAGACAGGCCATTCTGCTTAGGCTAGAAAAGTAGAAAGACACCTAATGTTTGGTTTATTCCTCCAGTTCACTCAGCACTGAGACCAAATTGCTTGGACAAGGTTATTGCCTGTGCTCAGTCTTATACTTTTCACTGAATCAAAATTTTAAAATATTTATTTATAAGATCATCATAATCACTGTCTTTGAAATTAAGCAGTTTTTGAAGAAATCAGTTTTCCCATACACAACATATTTAATTCGTAAGACATTAATGATTTCCCCAGCTCCAATCTAAACATATAATTTGGAGTAATAAGATACACGTTCTAGTAGAGATTTTCTAATTCATTGGATGGCTCTAGACAAGCCATTCTGGATCTCTGCCTTTACCCTCACTGAACAGGGATTATAGTACTTTCAAATATATATATAATTGATTTCAGAGAAGAAGAGAGAGAGTGAGAGAGAGAGAGAAACATCAATGATGAGAGAGAATCATTGATTGGCTGCCTCTTGCCTGCAACCCAAGCATGTGCCCTGACCAGGAATTGACCTTGACTTCCTGGTTCATAGGTTGATGCTCAACCACTGAGCCATACCTTCTGGGCTAAGCATCATTTTCTTAATGTGGTAGTGATGGTAATCATTAAACTTAAGGTAAGAGCCCAATAGTATAATCTATAATGAATTTGGTGCAGTGCCCACCACATAGTAAATGCTCAATAAATATTAGTGTGTTATGATTGTGGATTTTATTTAATAAAATAAAACTACTGAGAGGGAAGCAGGAAGTGCAACTTCTGGCCCTGTCTCTGCCACTGACTGTGTGATTTTGGGCAAATCAGATGGCTTTCCTGGTTTCATTTTCTTCTTGTTAAATAAAGGGGTGGCCTATGTGTGCCCTAGGGCCCCAGTCAGTTCTGAGACTTGGTTGACAAACATTTACTAGGAATGCAGGATGGACCGTGTCCTGGAGAACCTCGTAATCTAGTGGGGGAAGAGTCATCTGTTCATTTGTGAACTTATTCATTCATCCATCCAACCAATATTTAATGAGCATGCACTATGCCAGGTATTGGACTAAGTGCTGGAGACAACATGGTTAGAATATATATGTAATAGATGCTAATGAGGCATGTACAAAACTCTGTGTCAGGATAGAAAAAGGGGCAGCATGGGTTTTGAAAAGAATAGAGCAAAATTTCAAGAGATTTGGGTCTTGAAAGAACATGTAAGTTTCTTTAAAAATAAATGGGAGGGAGAACATTCAAGAAGAGGAAATGACATAGGCCAGAGGGTGGAGTACTTGCATGTGGGGAACCGATGATTTGGCCAGTTGGTAAGGTGCCTGGAGCTTAGCTGTGAGAGATGAGATTAGAAGGGGGTGGGGTTAGTGTGAGGGACGTTGCCAAACTCAGAAGGGTGGATGTAATCTTATAGGGGGCCATTGAAGGTGGTTAGACAGGTGCCAAAAGTAGGCCTTTTGGAAAGACAATATTGTATGGATTTCCTAAAAACGCTTCACATAGTTTTTTTCTAACATGTTCCAAAAGGTAGGATTGTCTTCCCTATGCCTGAAGCCATGTCAAACCCAAGATAAGGGCTCTTAGTCTCAGACTCCTAGGTGGTCACAGGTGCCTCTCAAGTGGCTCTGCTGAGAGAAACAAGTGCCTCATCTACCTGAAAGCAGCCAGCTGACCACCTCCCCTCTATGGAGTCAGGAAGGAGCCAAAAAGGACACAGAGACGCCAGAATAAGTGTCACCAAGGCTCATATACTTTAGTCTGGCCATTTTCAACTCTGCCTTTGGGACAGAAGAAACCATCTTGATTTTTTGGGTTCTTTTGTTAACTCTCACCTAAAGATACTTTTGAGAGAGAGAGAGAGAGAGAGAGAGAGAGAGAGACGGAAAGAGAGAGAGGAACACTTATATGAGAGAGAGACATCAATTGGTTGCCTCCTGAATGCACTTGACCAGAGTTGGGGATCAAACCTGCAACTCAGGTATGTGCCCTTGACTGGGACTCGGAACACGTGATCCTTCAGTGCTTTGGGGGCTGATGCTCACCACTGAGTACACTGGTCAGGACACTACCTTGATTTTTTAAAATTTAGATAAAGAACCAGGTGAAATTTCACACAACCCTGATTAGGCCCACGAGCATGTGTCTTGCAAAGCCAGAGCAGAAAACAGTTGAAAACAGCTGCTTTGGCCATGTAGAGAAGCCTGTTAGGTCTTCACTCAGAGCCTACTTAATCGCTTTTTAAAAAACATATATTACAGCAAGTTTGATATCTGGTTTCCAAACATAGAAGAACAGATGGGCTGGTGAGGCTACTCCCTACAGACTCTCCCACTGACCTTGGGAGGACAGAGGAGACTGTCATCATCACTGACACGGATTGAGCATCACTGGGCGCCAGGCACGCGCCAAATGCCCTTGGCACAGCACATTCCTCACAATCGCCCATGGAGTAGACACGATTCTGTGCTGATTTTACAATTGAGGGCACTAGGACTGGGAGATTTGAGTAGCCATCACAAGGTCATAGCAGCACAAAGTTGCAAAGGTCTTTGGGACTCCAGGGCCCGAGTTTTTACCTACACCTGACTGCTTTTCTCAGGACAGTTAGAGCAACTGAGGAGACAACATGCGCCCTTCGACATAAGAAAAGTCCAGACCTATAGAGAATGTTTATGAGTTCATTTGTGCCAAACTGATGACGATTGCCAGGAAGCAA
Source organism: Myotis lucifugus (assembly GCF_000147115.1). Lineage (NCBI taxonomy): Eukaryota > Metazoa > Chordata > Mammalia > Chiroptera > Vespertilionidae > Myotis > Myotis lucifugus. Next base: position 4,791,496 of record NW_005871109.1, read on the forward strand.
AATATCAATGGATTGAAAAAATGCTCCGGGGAATGGCAGTTTTGCAGGTTACTTTATACATTCCAAGTAAAGGATGAGATGTAAAGGGGGGTTACATGAAATCCATTGGTGGTAAATTTAGGGGTGAGAGAAAGCAAAGCCGGGAAATATCTGAGATTGGATAAAGAGTAAAACAGAGAGACAAATACTTCTTTTACGTTGGTGGGTACAGTTAATAACATTCACAGCACATAAAGATGGTATGAGGGGAACAAGATAGCAATGAGGGGTTGTGGTCTCGTGGTCTGGTGCACCCTGAGGGGCCTGGGAAAAGGGGATTACTCATCCATTGCTTTCGTAGATGCAGAAAGACAATAGACAGGCTTGCTTAAGGTAACAATTGACCTTTGTCCAGGAAGCTACAGGCCTAGGATGTGACTACCCGCCATGACTCGCTTTTAGTGGGGAATTTTCATGTTCAGACCATTCTATGTGGTTACTTTAAGTCTCTGAGTTTGTAAGGCCCCTGAGTTGGTCAGATTTAGTATGTGGCCTCTTTTTCGTCTATAGCCCTTACTCATATTTGATATTTACTGAAATAAAAGACCAAGAAGATAGAGTACAAGTGATACTGTACATGTGTTAAATTAATAACTATGATAATTATACTATTAATTTCCATTTACCATCACTTTACTAGGAGAAACTTCTTCAAGAACTCCTCCCACATGGTTCCAATGATGTTTGGTTTTGTTGCACATGATATGCATATAAAGAGGCAATTTCTTTGGCCTGGAATTTGAAAAGGATTGTGTTTTGCATATGCTTGATTTGAATTGTGACTGTAGGGAACAGACTGGAGTTTGAAGGAGGGTTACATTTGGAGAAGGTTTATGTTGTGTGCTCTGCATTTAATGTGTATGTCAGGACCCAAAATTATCAACGAGAAAGTGAACATAGCATCCTTCCCTCTCCAACCAGCCAAATTCTCCCCATCCCAACCCCAAGCAAAAAAAAAAGGAGAGAAGAGTTGTGCTAGATAGCAAAGAAGCCTGATTGTTCTACATAATTCAAGGTCAGAGAGAGAAGATGAGGAAGGGAGAAGGGAGAAAAGTAGAGAGGGAGAGAAGAGCCACGAGCCTGAGTGAGCTCACCAGGGAGTGAGTATAGACAGAGAAGAGATGACATCCAAGCACTGAGTCCTCGGACTCCCTACATTGAAAGGTCAGGAAGAGAAGGAAGGAAAGCCTCAGACAGACACCAGTCGGGTAAGAGGAAAACCAATGAGCGTGGTGTCCTGGAAGCTGAGTGAAGAAGCGGATCAGGAGGAGGGGTGACTGGCCATCAAAGAAGATGAGGACTGAGAGTTGACCTTTGGGATTTAGCAACATAAAGGTCATTTAGCAACATAAAGGTCACTGGTGATTTCAACAAGTGGTTTTCAGGGAGTGGTGGGGGCAAAGTTGAGTGGATTGGGTTTGGGAGGGAAAGAAAGGAGAAGAATAAAAAAGATTCTTCTGGCAATTCTTTCAAGGAGTTTTTCTATAGAGGAACAGAGATGTAGGATGGATGCTGGAGGAAGAAATGAGGTCAAGAGAGGGACTTTTTTTCTTTTTTTTTAATCGGAGACCTAACAGCATGTTTGCAGGCTGATGGAAAAGACAAGTAGAGAGAGGAAATGTTATCATCTAGGGAAGAAAGGGAAGAATTACTGGAACAATGCCCTTGATTCGGTGAGAGAAGATGAAAAGTGAGAACAGTGGAGGGATGGGCCTTGATGGATGCACAGAGGGTTTATCTGAGGGGAGAGGGAATAGGAAAGAGGGTGCAGATGCCGGTAGATGAGAGGAGGTGGTGGAGGAGTCTGAGGACACTCTCTTCTGATTGCTTTCTCAGTATCTGAGTGGTCATTGTTCCTATTGCAGCTGCAGAAGGGGCATTTCTCAGAACCTTATAGAAAAATGAACGACAGAGTGAGTTTGGAAATAACGAAACCATACAATGCAACACATGTCCTTTATTCCAACAGAGGATTACCAGGAACTCATTGAAGACATAGTTCGAGATGGCAGGCTCTACGCATCTGAGAATCATCAGGAAATACTTAAGGTGAGTCTGTATGTAAGGTGGACTCAGCAGCCACCCCAGGGCCCCAGGCACCTGCGGAGGGAGCTTTTTTCTTGCTCCACGTGGCTGCCTTTCAGACATGGAGCCTGCTCTGGGCTGAGCTTATTTTTATATTTTCACTGGACTTCATTTTTTTTAAACAAATTCAGGAAGTGTTCGTTAGTGTTGTTGAATGTAGTTGTATTTTTTGATTTGGAGATGTGTGGTGGAGGAGCAGTAGGAACCTTGCTTATCATAAAGCCAAGCCAGCAGCAAATTGTGCTTTCATGTTGATTCTCCAAATAGTTGAAGATCCTTGGCTCTTGATCCTTCAAGGGTGAAATTCACCAAATCTTAGATATTTATAAGTAATTATCAATAAACACTTGCCATATTACTAACCCAATAAAAATTCCTCAAATTCCAATTTTATATCTCATCCAGTTTAGAAAAGGAAAACAAGTTTTTTTAAATATTACATTTTCCTTTATAAAAGCAATTCATGCTTTTTGTAGATAATTAGGAAAACTAAAAACTGGGTGAAACGATAAAAATCGGAGGAAACCATTTTCACAAAGTGTTTTTCAGCTACTCAGCCTAACACTGGGTCATTATAGTTCCATTGGCGAAATGTCAGCATGTTTAAATAGTTTGGCCCAGTAACAAAAGTCCTGTTCTTTTTAGGATAAGAAACTGATCAAGGCGCTGTTTGATGTCCTGGCCCACCCCCAGAACTATTTCAAGTACACAGCCCAGGAGTCCCGGGAGATGTTTCCAAAATCCTTCATCCGATTGCTACGTTCCAAAGTGTCCAGGTTTTTGAGGCCTTACAAATGAGTCTGCCCACATGGCACCCAGCACCATGTTCCGCCTGTGGGCTGGTGGGCTGAGCCGTCTGCTTCTGCAGCCAGCCTAGTTGGATGTCGCTGCCTCTAGTAGCAGTGACTTGCTAGAGTTCAATTTTTATAGATAATACAGATGTTTTGGTAAATTGAACTTGGTTTTCTTTCCCAGCATTGTGGATGTGGACTGGAAATGGCTTTGGGTCTCACCCGCCTCTTGCTCCACAGCTGTGGGCAGATGTCTTGGATACGTCAAGGGCTGGCTGAGCTGGACCTCAGTCAGCTCAGGTGAGACTCACCTGACTTTCCTGTTCTCACTCCTCCTCAGTTGCACTGTGAGGAGAAGGAGGCCACAGAAGGGGCTGCCTTGTCTGAAACATCAGCTTCCTCCAGCCCAGCCCTCCCTAAGGGAGCCCTCTGCACCCTGGGTTTAGGCTCTGAACAGGCAGAGAAAGGAAGGAGGGAGGGAGGGAGGAAGAGCCCTTTCGGCACCATCCCCACACCTGAGACCTGGCAGGACTCCGTGTCTCCACAGCCTTCTCCTCCAGCCTGTGGCCTAAGTTTGATCTCAGGAGCTCGAATTCTAAGCATTGATCATTTTAAAAATACTTAAAGCAGAAAGAATTAGAAATACAGAGCTAAAAACTAAGCACTTCCTCAGACATAATAATATAGGCCCATTGATGCCTTCCTTGTGACCAACTCCCACCTGTAGCAAGTCCACAGCGCAGGGTCCAGCACCAGCTGTGCCTTTACACATGGGCCTGGAGCATTCAGGTCAGAATCATCTACCTTCATGAAAAAGAAATCTCACACACCCTGAGTCAGGACTGCCAAGCGTCCTATTTCCACAGTGGGCTTCCCACTATGGGTGTCCGAGGTTCAGGTGGGACACAGTGCGGACCAGCCTGTTAGGTGTGCCTTCCTTCCCCACTCCCCAAGGTCAGAGACGGACTCAGCTCCGAGCACAGGAGCAGCACCACTGAGGGCGGTCTCACCTCTGAATGGTCACCCCACTGCCAGAAGCAGCTACACAGATCCCGGTTTCTGTATCTCAGAATCATCTCACCTTTAGTCAGCACAGCAGGGCCCACCATCATTTTCTCCCACAGGAACTTGAATTTTCAACGTTATTGAATTTTTAAAAGTTTAAATCCATAGACAAAAATCTCATGACAGTAAATAAAAATGGTTTCTATCAAACAAGCTGCCATTTCCCTAATGAATGGGCTGACTACACATAACCATAGTGTTTTGTTCCTTTGTAAAAAACTAACTGTACATACAGTTCTCTATACCAAAGTACTAAAAAATGGTTAACAAATATTTTTTTATTTGTATTTTTAAGACAGCTCTGTAAAGAATAGATTTTAGAACACAGGTATGGAGGCAGAAAGCAGTTAACAAATATTTTTGAAGAAAATGAAGACTATTTCATTATTGTTGAACTCACTTTTCACCTCAGTGTTTTGTTTTGTTTTTCAATCTATTAATAACATCGATCTTTTGAAAAATCCTCATCAAACGTTTCTTCTTTATTGGGATGGGCCCTAAAAACCCATTTGCAAACTTCTCTTAAAAAATGTAAACTTCTTTATTAAAAAAAATCATTAAAACAAGCACCTGGAATTTGTAATCCCAGAATTTTGCCAACATTTCTGAGTCTCCACATAAGATGAAAAGTCAAATGTAATATAACCCAAGTCAGGGGCCTGATCGGTGTGGAGGTGGGGTGAGCTACACCTGGCCATCCTTGTCCAAGCACAGTAGTGACTTTGTGCTCATGACTGCACATCTGTGTTGCTGATTTCATACAAAGGGTAGGAATGGGAAGAAGGCTGTACAAACCTGGCCTCTGTGAAGCAGCCTCCAGGAGCAGGCCCACACACCAGGGCTGAGCCCCTAGCACAAGCAGGGACCTCTGAGGCCCTCCTGAAGCTTCCGCTCTGTACCAGCCAACCACCTATTGATGCTGTGGTCCTGTTGGAAGGCTGGCTGGATGGGGCTGCTGTTGCCACCTGCTAAATCCAATCGATACCAAACATCTGCTCTGGGCCAGGCACTCTTCTAGGCCCTAGGGATCACAGTGACAAGACAGACAAGGTTCTTGCCGTCATGGAGCATACATTTTAGAGGGAAGAGGCAAACAAGTAAATCACCAATGAAAAGCATCAGCTAGTAGTAAGTATTATGTTGGAAATTAAAATAAGTTAATGCAACAGATGACTTTGTGGCTACTTTAGGAGTGTGGATTGTGGATGGTCTCTCTGGAGAAATGGCATTTCAACTGAAAACTAAGTGGCAAGAAGGAAACAGCCTTGGGAAAATCGGGGGATGAGGATTCCAGGTAGAGGAAAGCCAAGTGCAAAGGCTGCCAGGCAGGAATAAGCGTGTGTGTGGATCACAGGCTGGTGAGAAGGTGAGTGGTAAGAGAGGAGGCCAGGGAGTGAACAGGGGCCAGAGCACGTCTGGCTTTTGAATCTAGAACAAGGCATTCAGGTTTAATTCTAGTGTGTTCTGAAGCTTTTTAGAGGGTTTTAAGCAGAGGTGTGGCATGATCTGATTTGTATTTTTTAAAATATATTTTATTGATTTTTCACAGAGAGGAAGGGAGAGGGATAGAGAGTCAGAAACATCAATGAAAGAGAAACATCGATCAGCTGCCTCCTGCACGCCCCCCACTGGGGATGTGCCCGCAACCAAGGTACATGCCCTTGACCAGAATCGAACCCGGGACCCTCCAGTCCGCAGGCCGACACTCTATCCACTGAGCCAAACCGGTCAGGGCCTGATTTGTATTTTTAAACAGCTCTGTATGAAGAGTAGATTTTAGAAAGCAGGCATGGAGGCAGAGAGCAGTTAAGCTATTGCAACCCACCAAGCAGTCATGCAGGTGGGAGATGAGGTTGTCCGGGTTAAGGTGGTAGTAGTGAAGACGAACTACACAAATGGAAGTTCAAATAGGCAACTGGTTCTGTGAAGCCCCAGAGAAGTCAGGGCCAGAATGTGAATTTTAATGTCACAGAATAAAGACCTGGAACTGGTGGAGGTCACCTGGGAAAGGTATGTAAACAAGAAGGCCAGGGAGCTCTGAATTCTGGGGTTCCTGGTGTGGGCACAGGGACCAGGACTTGGAGGAGCTGCTCACTAAGTGAACAGGAAGAGGTCTGAGCGGAGTTGCGCCTTCCCTCCAAGACAGCGAATTCTGTGGGAGGACGCTGAGTGGGAGGGGAATCTGTACGAGTCCTTCCTTCCAGCTGTGGGTATTGTTCTCGAGCCGTTGACTACAGCGCCACGTTTATGGATGCAGCAACGTTTCCCTTGACTTTCCTATGCTGATAAAAGAGTGTTGGCCTTTTCACACTAACAGATGATTCTCTTCACTGTGGAAAATTGCTTCCTCTGAGTCATTCTCCGGCTGTGGAGTGTGTTGTCTGCAGGCACTCACTGATTTAGGTTTGCAGGTGATTTTTAAGTTGTCATGCAACTTGGGACAGGGGCGGCTATACCACACACCGCACGGATTCTCTGATCTTTGCTGATCTTTGCAGGAAGATGCACCAGGGCTGCTGCCTGCTGCAGGCCCCTGGCAAACTCAGGGCCCCCCAACGCAGAAGCGGTGCCTCAGGATCTCTGCTTCCTGTCACATAGCAGGATGGGTCCCGAGGCCTTACCCAGTCTACATCACTCCGAGTCTGTATTTGGGAGGGAAAATGGGTTAGGGGAGGATGGAGTGAAGCAGTCCCTCACCAAGTCAAGGGGGCCTTGTTTGTTACCTGTGGCCTTCCTGCAAGGCAAGCTATCCTCCAAATCCAGGTCCTGGGTGTGGCCAGGAGAGGCCCAGCCACAGGAAATGAGAAGCCTTGGTGAGCTTTCTTTTCTGTGACATCTACTCCAGGGGCTTGTGAGCTTTGTTCAGAGGTGTCCTGAATATTGGTGGTACCCTGCTTCCTTCTCCCTTCAGGCAGTCCTGACCAGTCTGCAGGAGACCACCCTAATGGCCCAGCAAGGCTGCTTTGTGATTGACAGGCACAGAGACATAACTACTGAGCAGGGGTAACTTTCCAGAGAACACAGTAGGATCAAAATCGATCTAGAGAAAATAAAATCACTCTTCTGGCTGAATTAAAGGGATACAAACTAAATCCACTTCCTGGGAACAATGAAGTAACTCAGCATTGCTTGGTTTCGAGTATCTCATTGGAGAATGCAACCACATGCCTTAGTAACGAATAACTCTTTGTTAGGTGTTTGTTCATTCACTTATGTACCATATTTATTGAGGGCTTACTAAGTGCTAGGTGTTATAGGAGCTGGTGATACTGTAGTGAGCAAAATAAAGCCTCTGCTCTTGTGGACTTTAAATTCTAGTAGAGGGAGGCATAAAGTAAACAAACAAACATATATTGCAAAGTCAAGTGTGATAACTATTATAAAGAAAATAAGATCGAAAGGATAGAGGATGAGGAGGTGGTGGGAGGGAGCTGTTATTTTAGATAGAGTGAGCTCATCATTAGAGTCATGAATCCAGGCCGCTCCCAGGGACTGGCTCCTCAAACCATGCCTGGCACCACTGGCCCCCTGGAGCTCCCTCTACCCACCCGTGAGAACTTGACATTTCACCTCAGTGCCAGGCTGACCAAAGCTTCAAGTTGTGAACAGCCATTTTGCAGTTCCTAGAACAGGCGCCACCTAGTGGTTTTAAATAGAATTAACTTGTGTTTCATCATCCCAGGGCCTTAGAGCCTAAGTGCCCTTGGAATTTAAATGCCCATAGTTCAAGACAAAATGTTACCCATGGGGTGTTGGGGACCAGGGTTGTGGTTTGACAACTGATTGACTGCATGTTGTTTCCTACAGACCCTCGGCATGTATTTGTCATCTTTTCCAGATCGGAAGTCATTTATTTAGGTCATTTCACACCATCAACATTGTTCTGAATCATGTCCAAACACATGCATCCTCACGCACACGCACACGCACACGCACACATACACCCCACATTCATTCTTTCATTCATTGTTATGGTTTAGGCACATGCTAGGCTGGAGATATAGATATATATATATGTATATATACACACACACACACACACACACTAGAGGCCTGGTGCACAGGATTCGTGCACTGGTGGGGGGCGTGGCCTGCGGGGATCAGCCCGCTGTAGGAGCTCCACTCATCCTGGTCAGCCAAGCGGCTGTGGACCTGCCCTCTGAGTGGCTGCTCCTGCTGTGGGAACGCGCTGACCACCAGGGGGCAGCTCCTGTGTTGAGCATCTGCCCCCTGGTGGTCAGTTCACATCATAGCGACTGGTTGACCGGTCATTCTGATTGTTCTGCTGTTTGTTTTCTAGGCTTTTATTATGTAGGATGGGAGAAATTCACTCCAAATTGTAATCTTGTGTAATATTCCACCACATGTAGTTCTAAGAGCTGCCATATAGCACTGGCTTGGACTGTCCTCTGATCCTATATTCTATCCTAGGACTGAAGGATGACATCCAGGCACAATTTGGCGTTTTCTGTCTTTTCTCTACACAATGCAAAAAAAAAAAAAAAACACCCAGAAATACACACCTACCTCAAATCTAAGCTTGGTGCTGGCTTTGCCTTGTATACACTTTGTGGTTGAAAATAAATTAACTTTTAATTAAAAGTTGCTGAGCAGGAAATAGGACTGATGCCCCAGGGAGGACAGAGCCCAGCAGTGTGTGACTGATTCAGCCATGGCCAGCAGGAGTGTGGCAGTAAAGAGAGTGAGCTTGTGGTGAACCCTGGTCAGCCTGCATGCTCAGCCCTCTGCAGCCTTGTGGGTAACTTACTGTGCGTGACCACAGACTGCTCACTGTCACACAGCATCCATGAAGTTGCATGTGTATGAGGCCTGTCTGTCGTATCAAACTGTGGACAATACAGCAAGATGGTAATGGTGGCAAAGCAAGAAGATGAGCCCGGAACCCCGATGTCAGATCCAGGTGGCTTGGCTTGAGGAAGGCAGCTTTTATCAGCCACAACAGGTACCAAAGCTGGAGTTTGGGGTGTTGTGGGTACAAGTATAAGAGGCAAACCTTCACTCAGGGCTTACAATGAGGAACTAAGGTGACTCAAGCAGCATCACTCACCCAATATTCCCCTCCCAGTATTCTTAATATACTTTCACAAGAATGCATTCTCTCTGTTGATCTTAGTGAAAGGTTCATCTCCAATTTAGATTTCATAATGCTCATTTTTTCCGAGATTTCCATTAAGTTCTCTGCAGTAGCTGCACTGATATCCCAGGTCTGCCACTTAATAGCCACGTGATCTTACACAAGTTACTTAACTTCTCTGTGCCTCGGTTTCCTCATATGGTAAATATAGGTAGTGATAGTACCTACTGGACAGGGTTATTGTGAGATTAAATGGGATCACACACATGGAAAACTCTTGGAACACCACTTGGAATGTAGAAAGGGCTCAATAAATGCTAACTATTATCATTATATTTCCTACTTCTCGAACCTTGAGAAGTTAAATCCAAGATACATTTTTAAAAATAGGTTCACACTTTCTTTGCTGGTTTCCCCCCATTTCACCGAAACAGAAAGTCCTTTAGTTATAGGCTTTCTAGTGAGATGTGTTCTAGAAACTGAAGAATTCGAGCTTAAAGCAGGTATGAAAAGCCACAATGCCGGATTTGAGTTCTCACAAGACCTTCTGAAAAGCCCTATCCTTCTGAGCTGGGAAGGTGACACGCTTTTCCGGTCTCCTGAACTGTTTTTCTCTGATCAGGAACAGCACACACACGGAAAGACCAGTCCGTCCTTCATCTTTCTTTGTTTCCAACACTCAGTCCCTGATGGCAATACACCTTGCTGAGCCCAGAATCAGGTGTTCTCCAGAAGTACTCAATTTTGATGGTTCCAGCATCACAAAGTCCATCCTCTGACTCCAGGGAGGCAGTACTCAGGGTTGCAAAGCTTCGAGAAGCTTTCTATCTTTGGAGTCTGTTTTCAGATAGAAGAGCTCTCCACTGGCCTGGGGGGTGGGGGCAGGGGAGGGGGCGTGGGACGGGGCAGGGGGCAGTCATTTCCAGATTCTCCACCTATCTTGGAGAAGGGAAGAAAAAAGAAAGACGACATATTTATTGAGGGTTCACTCTGTGCCAGGACCTGGGCTTTAGGTGTTATCTTATTTAAACCACCCAGAGTCCTGCCAGATGGGTCAGGTGAGGCCTAGAGAGCTGCAGTAACTTGACCAAAAGACCACAACAAACAAGGGGCAAAGGCGGGGTTCATAGCCAAGCCTAGACTCCTCTCTTCCCACCGGACACTCTTGCTTCAGATACTGAGATTTCTTTCCTCCTTCCTCTCCTCTTTGCTGTCTGATTTGAGGTCACAGCCTGTCCTCACCCCAGGAAGTGAAACAAAACCATTGCAGACAGGCATGGATCCAAAAGGCCCAGCCAACTTTGGAAAACACCAGTGGGGCTGCCATCAGCCCTGTGATAAGAGGCTGTGGTGTTGTTGGGAGTCACTCTGAAGGAAGGAGACAGAACTATCTCTTGTTTTTGCTTTAACCTGCCAAAGTCGACACAGTTTTCAGGGCTGGGTGCCAAGTTGTGG
>NW_005871109.1:4805435-4807008 GCF_000147115.1 Myotis lucifugus
TGTGAAGGTAGGAACGGAGGGTAAGAGCAGGTTCATGACGTCAAACCAGCCCTTCCAGGTCCGGGAGGTCCCAGCACAGGTTGGAGGAGCAGACAGTCGGTCCTCCTTAAAAGCCCAGCTCTACCACTTGCTTTCCTGGGCAAGACCTTACCTTCTTGCCATGCTTACGCTCAGTATTTATTGAGAGCCTCAAAAACGCTTTGGATTCAATGGTAAGAAGAAAAAAAAATGATTCAATCAGACAACCAATAACAGCTTCCCTCCACCACCATCACCAAAAAAGCGTGAAATGTTCAGAGAGATGCGTAGTATATGATTAGGGAGAGTTCACCCTCTCTGGAAGGTTAGAGAATACTTTCCTAAATAAATGGTAATGGAGCTGAGGTCTGGGAGGGACAATAATGAAGCTGAGGGCTGTCTGTTTACTGAGCAGAGTAGGAGGGGCATTCCTTGCAGAGGGAACAGGATATTCAAAAGTGGACTATTTGGCAAAAGGGAGAAGACTCCTCGAAGGAACTGGAAGAAGGCTCCTGAGGCTGAAGTGCAGCGTGGAGAAGCAGGTGGAAGCAGACCAGGCAAGAATGTGGGTCTTTATCTTAAGAGGAACAGGAAGCCTTTTGAGGTCATCTAAGCAGGGAGGTGAGATGATCACAGTTGTAGTTTGAAAAGATTACCCTGGCAGTGGAAAGCAAGGAATTGGAAGGTGACCAAGGCACGAAATTCAGGAGACCAGTTAAGAGGTCTCAGGTTAAAAAAAAAAAAAAGGTCTCAGGTATTTGCCTGCAAAATGGGGATAATGATCATACTACCACATAAGCTGTTGCCAAGATTCAGTGAGCTACTACATTTTAAATATTTATTTCAATACCTGGCACATGGCAAAACACTCAGTAAATGTCGTTATTGTCACTTTTATTGTCAGTTTCTACAGCGAGCAGATCTTTCTGCTTCACGGCTGCTCCAGTGAGATGGGCTGGGGGAGGGCAGTGGCTGTTCCTAGCGTGGAAATGTAGTTTGCATGAAGTCAGGATGCCCGAAGGCCGCATTAGAATGGCTTGAGAGATGATTCACGAACAACAACAACAAACAAACGGGTTCCAATTGCTACTGGAAACATGCTGGAGGGAGGTAAGCCCTAGCGCTGGACGAGCAAACGTGCTCTTCTGCCAGGTGATCCAGAGAGCAGGTGGAGGGCTCGAGCTGGCGTGCAGTCGCGCGGAGGCTGGGACCCTCGCCTCTCCTCACCCCAGGCTCCCGCCCCGCCCTGCTTCCCCGGCAGAGGGTGCCAGCAGGAGGGAGGGTCCCCGCAAGGCCAGCTCCAACCCGCCTGCAGGGGCTGCCCCCTCCCCAGTCACGTGGCTTGGTGGGTGGGGACCGACCTGAAGTTAGAGAAATCCTGAGCGATCCCTGCTTCTGGGTGCGCCGCGCGCGCGCGTCCTCCCGGGCCCGGGCTGTGGGTGCGGGGGCCTTCGGGAGGAGGCGCGGCGTGGCAATTGGCGAAGCCGAGCAGCGGCCGAGACGGGGAGACTCGACTATGCCCATTTGTATGTAATCTCGAGCTCGCCATCGCGAG
>NW_005871109.1:4808917-4904056 GCF_000147115.1 Myotis lucifugus
TCTTCAGTCACTGTAGTGGGGCTGGGCAAATGTATGTTTAGCTTTGTAATTATATCTGGAGTTTTCTTGTAGTTTACTTGTTTCCTTAAATTTCATGACCATTTTAATCATCTGGGCAATAATTTATGGAGCATTGATTAAATGTCTTTTAAATGAAATAGGTACTCTAGAATTTTCCCAGTATTTTTGAGTTTTTGGAATGTTTAATTTGGGGGGGGGGCGGGAGGGGGCATGTCAGCCTGGTTCACTGAAATTGTCATTTCCAGCCAAGAATGACTATTGAGGGCAGAGCTCCTGAATCTATCTTTTTAAACAACCCTAATGACAGATACCAATATCAGATTTGTCCTCCCTCCCATTGTGATTGAGTCATTTTTAGTTATTTACATGCAGGGATGTCTACCCAGTTATCCTGCTCTGTTTTTTTCAAAGGTATTTTTCCTGCACGAGTCACAGGATTGTCAATCTGATTCATGCTCACTCAGAGTGGTGACTGAAATGTATTCCTAGAAAAAAATGATAACTCTTTCTTCTCTTCTTTCACTTTAAAGAAGTCTAGATTTATTTAGCAAATCAGGTCCAGGTCTTCTTACCTCCCGGCCAAAATCATCCTAGCTCCTGGAAGCCGCAGGATCCAACAAAGAAGGAAGTATTAGGAAAAGAAGGAAAATGTGGAATATTTTTCTTCCCTTCAGCCTGGATTTAAGATATGATTGACGTTTGGTTGTCTTGAGCTGTCAAGGAGTTTCCTATCCCTGAGAAACCTCCTCCCCATCCTTCTGCCAGCATTCCTTCTACTGTTTCATCCTGTGTAGGAAGAATTCCATCTGTCTTTCCGACTCCAGTCTGTCTCAATTGAACCTCCCAGAAGCTGATAGCATAGAACACAAGCAGTAGGCAGGAAGAAGGAAGCATCCTCAAAAAGCAGGTTACTGCCAGGGAGGTAACACAGCCGTTTACTGTGAGACTCGGAACCATGGTTCACACTTCTTGCCCCCTCTCCCACCTCCCTCCTCCCCATTGCCATGGAATTCATATCCCTCTCTCACTGTTCTCACACCTTTAATGTGCAAATGATCACACTGAAGAGCTAGAACAGACCACAGCCAGGCCAACTCTGGTAGGGTTAGGAGAACTGTGAGTACTGGGGTGAGGTGGCATGCTTAAGCTCTCCTGGAACTGATTTTGCTGCCTCGATAGGATCTTAGAGTAACCTTAGAAGTACTTTTTCACTTCATTCTATGGATGTCTCTGGTAGTATAGACCAGTGTTGACTCAATTTTCTCACATTGAGGTGAAATTTTGAGGATGCCAAAATTGATTAAATAGGCATATGGTACAAACTCAAGAGGAGGACAAGCATAGGGAGGGGATGCACCAGAGAGAGAGGTAGGGAGGGAAACAGATTAGTTTGAGTTGACTCTGGGGTAGGTGCCAGTGAGAAGATTGTGGGTTTTCTCCTACTAGTGACCTATATTAGAATGACATTGCTGGGTTTTCTGAATTATCTGCCGTTTGTGAAGCTGTTTCTGTAATTTTTGCTACTTGATACTAGCCTGCCAACTTTTTTTGGATTGGCAAAGAATACCCGTTGGCAATCAAATGTGGTCTTGTTCTCTTGGCCCAGGGACGTGCCTTTGCCCTATTCCTATTGTGTGTAGTTGGCTGATACAAGGTCTGCTATGCAAATTAATTGCATAATTAACTTATTTCTTATGTCTGGATCTTTTATCTTGTTTGTCCTTTCATCTTGTGCTGTTTTTTTTTCTGTATTAGATTACGAGCCAACATCAGAGATATGAGTAATATTTTATTTGGTTTATTATTTTTTTCAAAGTTGATGAAATTGGAGAAAAAACAAAAACCTCCACTCTTAGAGTTTCTTTTGTTTTAGCTACCAGGCTCATAAATGATCTCCTCATTGAGATAAGGATTTTTTTAATTTTTTAAAACCAGTCCTGTCATAGGATAATGTGCAGTCTTTTCAATATTATAATATTATTGACCATTGGCCCATCCTTTAGTTGTCCAGCAATAGAGTTTTGTGTTCCTGTCTATGATTGATTCTGCTTATAGCCAAATGTTTTAGCAGAAGTCACTAGAATTAGAAATGAAGGCCAGGGGAAGGGTGGTAGACCACAGCAAAGCCAACAGACCATGAAATGACTAGCTCTGTACTCTGAGTATCTGATCTACCTGATCAGAATCTCTGTCAGAGCAGCCATGGGTAGTACCCTATAGTTTAATCATTCATAATGCCACAAAACATCCATAATCCTGCAGGTTTTGTACCAAAGAACTTTGGTACCTTTGGAAAAGGAGTATGAAATACCAGTATCACGGCAGGATATGATACAAACTGAAGATTTTCAGAGCCAAGATTGCATCCTAATTACAGCAAACATTGAACACTTGCTATGGTCAGAACACTTCTAGCTCCTAGACCACAAAGAAGAAAGTAACAAAATTTCTCTCTACAGGGAGTTTAACCATTAGGAATAAGGACAGAACAGATTAATTTATTCTGTTCAATATTTATTAAACATGTATTACATGTTAGACAATAACGTAGGCATTGAAGATATAATAGTGAACCAAAACAGAGTTCCTGCCCTTATGGAACATACATACTTGGGGGGGGGGGGGGAGAAGTCAGAAAAATAACAACAAGTAAAAGTGGACCCAGTGGGCCTGGCACTTTACTATTTTGTGTATATGAGAGACTTTGTTTGATGAAGAAAAAGGAGTGTGCATTTTCTGCCTTGGGGTAAGGAAGATTAGCACATGTTTTTTAGATAAAGTATGTTAACTGAATTATTCAAATTTCCTTTTTAATTTATGTCTGCATATTTCATATGTTGAATTCTGATAAAATGTATTAAAAATCTCTTACCTATAAAAACAAACAAACAAGAATTGCTAGGTCCTAGGCAGTTGGGCTCAGTGGATAGAGCATTGGCCTGTGGACTGAAGGGGTCCGGTTCAATTCCGGTCAAGGATTCATACCTCAGTTGCAGGCTCCTCCCCCACCTGAGCCCTGGTAAGGGCACGTGCAGGAGGCAACCAATTGATGTGTTTCCTTCACATCTATGTTTCTGTCTTTCCCTCTCTCTTCCACTCTCTCTAAAATCAAAGGAAAAATATCCTCCAATGAGGATTAAAAAAAAGAAGAAGAATTGATAGATGCTATGGAGAAAATAAACCAGGGTAAAGGGAATAGGGAGTACAGTGAGTGGCCAGGGTAGGGTAGAGTGGAACCTTGCTACTTTATATAGGGTGATTAGAGAAGGCCTCTCTGATAAGGTTGCATTTTAGGAGATACTGAAGGAAATTAGCAAATTATCTTGGGGAAGAATGTTCTAGGCAGGAGAAACAGCAAGTGCAAAGGCCTGAATTATCAGTGTGCTTGATGTAATTGAAGAATTTGAGAAGGTCATTCTGAGCAGAGCAAAGTGAGCAATGGGGAGGGTGATAGGAGATAACATCAGAGAGGCAGTGGAGGCCAGAGTACTTATAGGTCATTTTCCAGATATTTGGCTTTTAATCCAATATGGTAAACCAGTATAAGACTTTGGGCAGAGGAGTGACATGACATGACTTCTTTTATAAAAATATTACTCAGATTACTGTGTGGATTAGGCTGTAGAGGGGTAAGAGTAGAAGCCAGGAGACTGATAAGTGAAAGATGAAGGCGGCTCACAGCAGTGTGATGGCAGTGAAGGGGACCAAAAAAAATCAGGTTCTGGATATATTTTGAAGGCAGAACTGACAAGTTTACTTGATGGATTGGATTAAGGGTCTGGAAGAAAGAGTAGTCAAGAATGACCTCAAGGTTTTTGATCTAGCAATTGGAAGAATAAAATTGTCTTTACTGAAATGAGTGAGTCTAGGAGGAGCAGGTTAGGGATAGGAGAAAAGAATCAGGAATTTGATTTTTTAACAAGTTAAGTTTGGGATTTCTATTAGTTATTCAATATAATTGTGGAGCAGACAGTTCACAAGAAGATAAGGAACATCACCAGGAAGCCTATGCTTGTTGCCACGATGTCACAGTCACTAAGTGCCAGAGGAGGTCAGTGGAAGAAGGGATTAGTATGGCCTGGTGTGACCAATTTAATCAGACCAGCATCTGATGATAGCATCATCATTCCCTGGTGAGTAAATTGACTGTGAGATGGTATGGAGAGGAGGCTGCCTCCAGAGTGTGCCCTATAGCACCTCAGAGGAAGAACTTACTTATAGGTTATCTAGTCCAATTCCCTGCCTATATGTGAATCCTTTCTAACAAAAATACAGTCTGCGATGGCAGCTGAGAAACGACCATCTCCGACCAATCCACAAGCAGGGAACAATCAGGAATCAGGCTGTTCTCTTTGAAATAATGTGTCTGTTGGAGCACAAGGCAAAGGCAAAGAGAACACAGAAGGCCTGGGGCAATGTGACAGCCTGCCTTATGTAGGTGCCCATGTGTCTTTGAGCAACTGCAAACCCAAGGCCAGCCTGTCTATATTCCCATGGGGTAGAATGGGTCATATGTTGTATATTTAGCTTGTAAACTAAGAAGAGAAGGCATAGATATTAGTGCCCTTTTAGATTTCCAAGGTCAGATAGAGACATGTATTTTGGGCTTGAAGTGAGAGTCAATCAGGAGTCCATGTTTACCTATAAACTGTATATGATAAAAATAATGTGATTTCATGCTCTTTTAGGGAAAAATAGTGAGTGGTAAGCAGCTTCAATTTTAGGCTGAGCAAGAATTTAATGTATATACAGTTACT
Organism: Myotis lucifugus; assembly: GCF_000147115.1. Taxonomy (NCBI): domain Eukaryota; kingdom Metazoa; phylum Chordata; class Mammalia; order Chiroptera; family Vespertilionidae; genus Myotis; species Myotis lucifugus. Next base: position 4,813,696 of record NW_005871109.1, read on the forward strand.
AACATTTGAGTGCTTCATGTTATGTCATTTAATCCTCACAAAAGTACTTACTAACTTGAACTCAGCTCTGTCTGACTCCAAAGCATATATTTGTAACTACTACTCTAAGTCAGGTGTTGGCAACCTTTCTCTGTAAAGGGCCAGATAGTAAATTTTTTTTTTTTTTTTTTTTGCTTTACAGGCTCAACAGTCTCTGTCTCAACTGCTCAACTTTGCTATTGTTGTGCAAAAGCAGCCACAGACAGTTTATGAGTAGGATTGGTTGTGTTCCAATAAACCTTTATTTATAGAAATGGGCAGCAGACTAGATTTGGTTTGTGGACTGTATTTGCTGACCCCTGTCTCTAACTGGTTGTAATTATGGTTCTATTGCTAGCTAGAAACTGGGTTTGTCCTCTGGGAGTAAGTACTACAAAAAAGGCAGATTTCTGTCATCCTCCCTATTTTTTAGTCTGGTCCGTTCTGTGGACCACAAAATCCCATTAGTTTGTTTCTGTGTGGGTTTGGTGCAGCATAGGTAAAGGAATTGAGAAAGTAGTCTTAGAAGTTCTTGCTCAGTTCATGATTGTGTGGCATCCTGCAGTATAGTCTATTTTCTTTCACCTCACTTTCCTTCCCACTCTACAACCTGATTAGAGGAGCTTTAAGCAGACTGTGTGCCAGATTGAGGAACCTCAACTATTTCCACCCAGAAAACAGCACTGCCCACAGAGCCCCATTTCCTTCAGAAGCCCCGAATGGTGATGGAGGCAGCACATTTGAGCTTTCCTGGTTAGAATTTAGATGTCTAAACCCTGGTTAGGATTTAGATGTCTAAACCAGGGGTCCTCAAACTTTTTAAACAGGGGGCCAGTTCACTGTCCCTCAGACCGTTGGAGGGCCGGACTATAGTTTTAAAAAAAACTATGAACAAATTCCTATGCACACTGCACATATCTTATTTTGAAGTAAAAAAACAAAATGGGAACAAATACAATATTTGTATTTACATGTGGCCCGCGGGTCGTAGTTTGAGAACCCCTAGTCTAAACCCTCCTTAGGATTTAGCAGCTACATTTCAGGAACAGTGGAGAACCAGGAACTGCTTAGGTTAGTAGTTGCCTTATTTAGTTAAAGCATAAAAGAAGGATTCATGTCAGGAAGATGACTTGAGAATTATGTCCAAAAGGCCATCAGAGTCCCTGCAGCACCTGCTAGCTAATGCTAGTGTGTATCTTGAAGGAAATCAGGAATGTAGATGACAGCCCTTGAAAAGCCAGTATTTCAATAAACATTAAAATAAACCACGTAAGCAAATTTACAAAGCAACAATCAAGGAGTGGAAACTCAAGTAGAACAAACTATGTAATAATGTGCAAGAACTAAAGGGATCTGAGAGAAAGAACTAGATGATGTTAATCAAGAAAGGCTTTTTGAAGAAGCCAAGGGTAGAGATTTATTTCTTCATTACTATGTCAAGAGTTGGGGATATAGCTGTGATCAAGGAAATCAAGATCCCTGCCCTTGTGGAATTAACACTCTAGTTGGGGGAATGAAATAGTAAACAAGCAAATAAACATCTTTTTGATTTATTGATTTTTATCATTATCTATTGATTTTCTATCCTTTTATATTTATATTATGTTAAATAACTGTTTTGGGGTTAAATCAGCATTTACTGCTTACATTATCATGATTATGTTCATACTAGAGGCCTGGTGCACAAAGTTTTGTGCACTGGGTGGTGGGGGTTCCCTCAGCCTGGCCTGCGCACTCTCCCAGTCCAGGACCCCTCGAGGGGTGGCCGCCTACTGGCTTAGGCCAGGGAGCGGGCCTAAGCCAGCAGGTGGACATCCCCCTTGCAGTCCGGGACCCCTCACTCCTTACCATCACTGTGCTTGCCAGTTGTGAGCACGGCTTCCTGCTGAGTGGCGCTCCTCCTGTGGGAGCGTGCTGACCACCAGGGGGCAGCTCCTGTATTGAGTATCTGCCCCCTGGTGGTCAGCGCACGTCATAGCAACTGGTCATTTCACTGTTCAGTTGATTTGCATATTAGGGTTTTATTATATAGGATTATTCACATTTGAGTCAAATAATCCTATATAATAAAAGGCTAATATGCCAATTGTCGCCTTGACTGGGAATTCAACTGGGTGTTCAACCAGGGGGCGGGGCCAGCCAGCCAACTGCTGCGGCCCCTCCCCTGATCGGCCCCATGGGGCGGGCTGGCCGGACCCCACCCATGCACAAATTTGTGCACTGGCTTCTAGTGTATTATAATGGTTTCCTTTCTCATATACATATTAGTTTTTTTTCAAGATTACTAATTCCCTAGTCATTTACTTACTTCATTTTCTTTTTTAAAAAACATAATTCTTTTTTAAAAAATTATTTTTATTGATTTTTAGAGAGAAAGGAAGGCAGAGGGAGAGAGATAGAAACATCAATGATGAGAGAGAATCATTGATTGGGTGCCTCCTGCACACCCCCTACTGGGGATTGAGCCCACAACCTAGGCATGTGCCCTTGACCAAAATCGATACCGGGTCCTTTCAGTCCGCAGGCCAAACCAGGCTCACCACTAAGCCAAACCAGCTAGGCCAATTTACTTAATTTTCTATGTAAAATTTAAATCTACTTCAAATGCCTTAAAACTGAAGGTGATCTAGCAGGTCCTTTTAAAAAAATTTTTCTTGGAGACATTCTTCCTGGAGCCCTCTATCTTCCTATTTCATTTTAGACTGGTTGCTCTCAAGACCTGTTATACAACCTATATTCTCAACTTTTCTTTCAACACCATTCTCAGAATTTCCTTTGCCTGTCTTCTCTATTGGATCTTTTATTTCTTGAATCCTATGCTTTTTTTTTCCTTATTCGTTGGTTTCCCTCACTTTGGTGGAGCATATCCTTCAGTAGCTTCTTGAGAACGTATGGGAACTACCTGCTGAATCTTGATTGATAGTTTGACTAGGTTTAGAAATTATGTACTGCCAGGTTTTTCATTGTCTTTTAGTTTCCATTATTACCATTGAGCAGTCCTACGCCAATGGATGGTTCCTACTTCTTTGTGTTTGTAGCATCCTTTTCTCTTTGGAAGCTTTTAGAAACTTTGTCATCTATGATATTCTAGAAACTCATAATGATGTGAAATCTTGGTGTGGATCTTTTTCTTTCGTTATGCCAGGCTCACGTGGGCCCTTTCAGTCTTTGAACTTATATCCCTCAGTTCTGGCTTAGTATGCTACGCCATCTTCACTTGTAGTTGTTTTATAAATCTGACACTGCATAATTTCTAGCCTAGCCAAACTATCAACCAAACAGAGTCTTTTTATTTACTCTTAAAAAAGAATAAACTTTTGGTATTCTTCCCAGTTGTCTGGGCCAAGTGGGAGTCTTATGCAGACTTTACCCTAATCTGTTTCCAACCTTAATTGTACCCTCCAACTGTAGAGGTTCTAATACCTCTAACTCCACAGCCTTTCCAGTATTTTAGTTTGAGTAGGAAAAATGCTTTTACAGCTAGACCCCAAAATATATAATAGCTGAAACATGATAGTTTATTTTTTCTTAAGTAGCAGTACCAGCGGAAAGGTCAGTAAGACAGCCCTCCTTTGTAGTCCTTTAGGGACCCAGGCTGACAGTGACTCTTTTGTCTTCAACATGTGATCTCCAAGAAGGTTGCCCTCGAGGTCATCTCCATTCCAGCCAGTCAGAAGAGGAAAAGAATATGGAGGAGTGTGCACAGATTTTTATGGGCCAGATCTAGAAGTAGTGCATGTCACTTACACCCATATTCTGTTTGCTAGAACTCGGTCATATGCGCATGCCCAACTACAAGGAAGGCTGGGAAGCATAATCTAAGTATTTGCCCAGCAAGAAGAAAAGATGGGTTTTGATGAGCAACTGGCAGTCTTACCACTCTAGCCTTCTGTGAAGTAGAATGGTATGACACACTTAGCTTTCTCTAGTCTAGTTCACTTACCACTTTTCTGTCTACTTTCCAGATTCCAAAATTTTGTCAGCATCTCTCTCTTTATCATTTTCTTTACTGTTCTTTTTGTTATTCTAGTTTTAGGCCTTTCTTATTCCTTGACTGTCAATCATTTTAGTAACATTTTGGTTCAAGGCAGAAGTAAATGTGTAGTTATATTGTCATTGAAAACATGTAGGCATAATAAAAATGAGCACAGAAACACATCTTGGAGGTTTATGTGGGTTTATTGGCTGTGAATTTTCAACTCTTGAACTCTACTATGAATACTTTTAGTTATGAAAATGAATGAATAGAATTATATGTACTGACAGAAAAATACCTTTCATATGTTAAAGAAAAACAGAACATTTTAGAACAGTGTTATAGTATGATCTTATTTCTGTATGTGTTTGTAACTGTATTAAATTTTTAAAAAGAATAGACTTCTGCCTGGCTGGTGTGATTCAGTGGTTGAGCGTTGACCTATGAACGAGGAGGTCACAGTTCAATTCCCGGTCTGGGCACATTCCCGGGTTGCGGGCTTGATCCCCAGTGTAGGATGTGCAGGAGACAGCCGAGCAATGATTCTCTGTCATCATTGATGTTTCTACCTCTCTCTGTCTCTCCCTTCCTCTCTGAAATCAGTAAAAAAAAATTAATAATAGATTGCTAAATTTAATGGTTGTTATTTATAGGGAGTGGAACTGAAAGGGGGTTGAGAGGTTGGGGAGCCTTTCCCTTTTAATTTTAGGTACTTCAGTGATGTATGAATATTTTACATGGAGCATTTTATTGTGTTTGAACCTTCTTTGGTTACTAAAGAAAGGGACAAATAAAGGAATACAGTCACCCCTCAGTATCCATGGTAGATTGGTTCCACCCCCAATACTAAAATTCACGGATTTAGTCCCTTAAATAAAATGGGGTAGCATGTGTATACAGGCTACAGGTGGGTATGCCTACATATCTCTTGATTCATTCAAGTTTTGCTCTTTGGAACTTCCTGAGGTTTTTTCCCCCTGATTATTTTCAATCCACAGTTGGTTGAATCAGTGGATTCAAAGCCTGTGGGTATGGAGGACTGGCTATAGTCAGCAGGGCTAAATGCCCTAGAGCAGTCAAGTAAAATGAAGGCTGAAAAATATCAGATTTGGAAATTAGGAAGTTATTGGTGCTATGAATTCAAAAGTAACTCATTGAAGAAATTATAGGTATCAGGAACTAGATATAGTGATTTCAGCTTTTCTTTAAAAAGACCTCTCACGACAAGGGTGTGATTAGAAGGGGGTATAGAGTTGAGGAGGCAGGATCTGAGGTTTTCTCCCCAATACGTGAAAACTTTGAGTATGTTTTATAGCTTGTGGAGGAAGGGTCCAGTAGGAAGGGAGGAAAATTCAAAAGAGAGATGACTTCAAGGAAAATAATTTTAGAACTTTCCTCATTTACCTTATCTATCCAGTGGTGTTTAGACTCCTCTGCAAGATTAAGAGTCACCAGATAGCCCTGGCCGGTGTTTCTCAGTGGTTGGAGCATCAGGGCAAGTGTGGGAGGCAACCAATCGATGTGTCTCTCTCACATCATTCGCTCTCCCTCTCCCTCTACGTCTCTCTTTTCCTGCCTACCTCCCTTCCACTCTCTCTAAAATTCAATGGAAAACAAATCCTCCGGTGAGGATTAACAACAACAAAAAAGAGTAACCGGATAAAGTGGTCAGCAAAACGATGTAGAAGAAAAGCCCCAAACTTTCTGAGTTGGACCTGACAGAAACAAACTCCCTGCTGTAGTATGACTTAAGTTAGGAATCCAGGCTTATTAATGAGAGAAATAAGAATGAAGAATTTCTGTTTCTTTTGGGGAGCAAAGCATTCTCCCAATGGCACATCAGGAAATCTGACAGAGTTAGCACTTCCTCTGGCTCCTTATCAAGTTAAGAAGCTCATTTTCTTTAAAGTGTCTCTTTCTCTCCTTTTCTCAAGAATACTAATTTAGAATCTGCTTTGCCAAGAATCAGTGTATTTCGGGAAGATGTTTCTTCACCTCAGCAGGGTTACAGTGAGTCATGGCTCTGACTCCATTCTTCCTCAGAAATCTGTAAGGTGGTGGAAAATGAAGACCTTCTCCTGTTCTTCCCCCTTCCCTGGGAAAAGTTCTAGGCTCTGGGCTTCTAAGAATGACTCTCTTCCCCCTAGAACTGGAGTGCTACCTGGTATGTGTTACATAGAAGCTTATGGTTAGAAGCTATACTTTGAGGGATTTCGAATGTTAATGTAAACTGGGAATAAGATGCTTTGTGTAGAAATTTCTCAGGTCAAACAACTTCTTATCAAGAGGTAGCTTATACTTTCTAGAGGCCACTGTGGGTAGAAGCAGTAGAGAATGGATATATTTGCCCTGGGAACTCCCCTAAGCTCAATCATAGAGCAGATTTGAAATCACAATCCTCACTCTGCTTTCTAACATTCGGTATCCTGACACAGATACAAGTCCCCCGCTTCTTGGTCAGTCTCTGCCCCTTGTATACTCACACTTTTTGGCCCATTGAAGAGACGGGCATGGATGACAAGCATATGGCAGGAGCTATCTTTTACTCCTGGAGATTCAGGGGATGTCAGTAAGGATGATTCCTGTGGGTTCTGCCACATTCCAAAGTGTGTCTCCGGAGAGGTTTGCTCAGCAGGTCTGAATTCCTGTCTTCCCACCCCATCCACCCATGGGTGACTCACTCAGCCCTCAGGCCACTAAGGCATATGTATACATCTGGGTCCAAAAGATAAGACTGTAAGGGAGTGAGACTTGAAATAGAAATAGGCGGAGCTTCTGAATCCAGTGCTCGGTGGGTTTCTTCGGCCTGTAGAAATGAGCTGCCCCTTCTGTCAGTCCCCTGGAAGATACACATATTCCACATAGACTAAGGCCACTCCTCTCTTGAAATGCCCTTGTAAGGGGCGGGAAGGCAGTAGGCCCAGGAAGTTCAAATCACAAGGGTCCTTCAGTTCTCTTTAGCCTCAGAATATTCATTGGCCCCATCCCCATCTTTCAGTGTCCACCTGGCTCTTTCATTCCGAGTGGCCTACTTGCAAATTGGTTCATAGTACCTGCTCTGACAGTACCAATGAAGTCCCTACTTGAAGGAAGACTACCTAAGAAGCAGAGGTAGAGCTCAGTTATGTGAGGCTCCTGCATTGTGTCAGCAGCCCCTGGGGGACAGTGGGAGAAGGGGAAGTGACCTGTCATTAAGAAGCCTCTGCTTTCTATTCCTCAAGCAACCGCATAACATTCTGCAGAGGCGCCTCATGGAAACCAACCTGTCTAAGCTCCGAAGCAGTCGTGTCCCATGGACCTCCAAGACCAACAAACTCAATCAGGCTAAGTCTGAGGGACTGAAAAAGTCTGAGGATGATGACATGATTTTGGTTTCTTGCCAGGTAATGTTCTGAGAACAGCTTTTCCAGGGTTTTCTGGCGAGTAGGATTTGGGCTCGTTATAATCAGAAATGGGTCTCTCACCTCCAAATTGTAGAGTATGGGTCATATCATGGGATTCATAAATGAGTTTCAAGGAGGGCACTCCATGCAAGACAGAAAGCGTGTGCAGTATTTTGTATGTGTGTGCATCTTTATGGGGAAAAGGACCAAAACACTCATCAGATTTGCAAAGGGCTATGTCACACACACACACACACAAGCTACTTGATATATAGAATGAAAAACCCAAAGTCCTTTGGGATCTTCTGTCATCTCTAGATTGAGCAGGAAAAAGAGCCCCTCAAAGGAGACTTAGCAGTGGGTAAAGATGGGACACTACAAACCCATAATGGTGAAGATGCTCTCCAAACCTGCCTTTCACACGACATCTGTGGCTTGCTCTCTGGGTCTCCCCTCCCTTGCTCCTATTGAACAATATGTTTCCTCTCCACAGTGTGCTGGAAAGGATGTGAAAGCCCTGATTGACACAGGCTGCCAATATAATCTCATCTCTTCAGCCTGTGTGTATAGACTGGGGTAAGTAGCTACTTGTACTGGGTGGAATTCAGATGCCAATCACTCTGCCTGAGTCTATTTTGAGGTTAGAGATGGTGAGGGTCTCCACAGAGGCTCCAAGAGAAGTGTGCAGAGCTCAAATATCAGCTGGAACCAGTCCTTAGTAGTGGGTCAGAGTGAGGGATCTCAGACACCTGGGAGAATTCAGTGAGCCAAGCAGGCCTCAGACTTTCCATTAACTCCCACCTATTAAGTTTTGAGAAAAGACATGCGAGCTCTGGAGAGAATGTGAGATTCTTGGTTTATTGTGTGCCATATCCTGTTGCTAATTTGTGACCTGCCCAGACAACAGATTAGGCCTGATGAGTAAAAGCAGGGAATGTGGTTGGCTTTACCTTAACTCAGGGTCCTTCTGAAGGTGACACTGCCTGTCCCAAAAAGCATCAAACTGAACTTAGACTAGGACTGCTATTGCTGCCAGGCCTGAACCATCATCGGGGTAATTTAACCAATAGTCTCTTAGTGCCTTTTCTCTCTGTGAAAAACGTATAATATGAGATCTTACTGCTGGGTGTGAGGGGCAGACACTTCTCAGAATTGAATGTCTTCAGTTCTCTGACAGATATATTCTTCTTCCTTTTCACTCCATCTGTACTTTCATTTCTTCTTCCTTCTCTTTCCTCCAAAGTATATGATGGGCCCAAAATTAGGAGGATCAACCCAACATTCTTTTCCACTTCTGTATCCCTAAGTACAATAAGTCATCCCTTAGCCCAAATCTCTGCATTGAAACAATCACTAGAGTAGATATAATGGCCCATTTTTTTTAAAATATATTTTATTGAGTTTTTACAGAGAGGAAGGGAGAGAGATAGAGAGCTAGAAACATCGATGAGAGAGAAACATCGACCAGCTGCCTCCTGCACATCTCCCACTGGGGATGTGCCCGCAACCCAGGCACATGCCCTTGACCGGAATCGAACCTGGGACCTTTCAGTCCGCAGGCCGACGCTCTATCCACTGAGCCAAACTGGTTTCGGCTATAATGGCCCATTTTAAACTACTTTCAAGATGTCCATATTCTTAGGTAGGGCTTGCACAAAACTTGATTTGTGTAATCAGTGACCTCTGCTATATGACCTGTTTCATCTTGTTTCTACTCTGTCCTCAGCTCTCACCATCATGTGACTCTCTGAAGCAGCCTCTATGGGTTTTATACATACAGGGTAGTGGGGGGAGTTCAGGACACAAGTGCTCTCGTGGGAAGAATCCTGAGCTTTTTAATGTGGTGAAGAGATGAGACATAGTGCACCATGATGGTTCCAGAAAGACTAATCATGTCCTTGTGCATAATTAGGTAGCAGACTGCCATGATTCCAGACAAATTAATAACCATCTGTAAAACTGCACTTATTTTTCTTTTGGATGGGTTATAACACCAAAGGATAGGAAATGGAGTAAAGCAAAAGTACTGGCACAGAAAGCCCATAATTAAGTATTTATCCACCAACCCATAATAGCTCGGGTGCTAGCTGTTCCAATCACATTACATAACTGTGAAACCTTGGTGCTGTTTTTTTCCTTCTTCCTCTGTACAGAAAAGTTAAATTAATTGGGATTTTCTCCATGGTATTTCTTGCTGATATCAATATCAATGCACTTACTGACACTAAACTTAGAGCCCAAGACTAACTGATGAGGGTAGACTGACATGAAAAAGACATAGAGAAAATTAGACATTGAACAGAGTATCTTCTAAAAGTAGAATTGACCCGCCCTCTCTGGGATCTGTTATCCACAGATGGGTAAAAGGACATGTTAGCTAAACTTGCACACAGGTGGCAATGTTGGGATGCAGAATAGAGTCTCTGAATGAGTCAACTCTTACTTCTATCAATGCACACAGTGGCGTATCTCTTTGAGAACAGGAAATGAGTCTTTAGTTTTCTTTATATCCCCTGGCATGTGGATATAAAAAAAAAAACCTGTTTTAGGACAAAGTACTGAAACAAGAAGCATAGGCTGGCTAGCACTTTCTTGGTAAATTAATCCCAGGAAATCCTTGGAAAATTCTGACTATGGGTGAGAAGGTAGACATTGCCAGATTCCGTCAGAAATCTCTGGTATCTTCTCCTCTGGTGCAGACTCAAGGAGCATGTCAAATCTCACAAGCATGAAGGAGAGAAGCTGTCTCTACCCCGGCATCTGAAAGTAGTGGGGCAGATTGAGCACCTAGTGATCACACTGGGCTCCCTTTGCCTGGACTGCCCAGCAGCAGTGGTTGGTGAGTAGAACTGGGGACCTGATCTATGGATCCTAATGTAAATCCTCTCCCTACTTCTAAACCCACATGAGATCTCATGCCTGTAAATATTGACTTCTTCAAAACCCCAGGTTTTCACTTTCTGTACTATAGACCTTGTCCCAATTTTTGCCTTCCATAGTACCAGTTGGACCCTGGGCTACATTCAAGGCAAGGTGAGAATTACTCTTAAAAAAGGGGGAGGCAAGACAGCAAACATTTTTGTGTGCCAGTGAAAAGGGTCCTTCAGAGATTTCCATGAGCTAGTTTGAGGTAGAGGGCAAGATCCTCTTACTCCTTTGCCATAAATCCCTTGATAACTTCCCACCATCTCATTCTTTCTGTCGTGTACTCTATTCTAGACTACTTATAAGTTCCTGGTTTTTATTTAAAGTTAAAAGTACCTGAGTTTGAATCTTGGTTAAAAAGACCTGAGTTTGAATATTAGTTCTATCACCTTTTAACTATAATAATCTGGGAAAATTACTTAAGTAGATGAACAACAGATATTTATTAGATGGATGCAACAGATGTTTATTGGATGAATGGATAGATGGATGGTTGGTTGGTTGGATGGATAAAACCTAATGGTGATAAGGCTGACTTCTAAACGAGTATGGAAATGGTTGAATTTTAATTATTTTTTATTAGAGGACAATGAGAAGAACTTATCCCTTGGTCTCCAGACTCTCCGATCTTTGAAGGTAGGATTGATTCTACTTTCCCTTTGACACTTTCTTTCTGAGGCAGGGGTCATTTTTTTTTTCAGAGAGGAAGGGAAAGAGAGAGATAGAAACATCAATGATGAGAGCAAATCATGGATCAGCTACCTCCTGCATGCCCTCCACTGGGGATTGAGCCTACAACCCAGGCATGTGCCCTGACTGGGAATCAAACCATGACTTCCTGGTTCATAGGTTGATGCTCAACCACTGAGCCATACCGGCCAGGCAGGGGTCATCTTATATGGATACCTCCAAAGTGAGATCATTGACAGTGACTCTCCTTTGTTTTCAGTGCATCATAAACTTGGATAAGCACCAGCTGATCATGGGGAAAACAGACAAAGAAGAAATCCCTTTTGTGGAGACAGTTTCTTTGAATGAAGACAAGTGAGTGTCCAAATGCGTCAGATCAAGTCAAATCCATTTGCCATTAACCAGAGGATTTCCCATACAGGATACTGGGTTGTGTCCTGCCTTTGACCTTCAGTCATACCACAAATACATCCCTCCCCACCCCCAGATTTCACCATCTTACACAACTCTCTAGCTCACATTTCAGAATGAGCAGTGATGATACTGCACAGAGTGGTGGGGGAAATTAGTAGCTTTTAAACTAAACTTGTACTTGCCTTCCTAACTTATTTGAATTTGGTATCATTTCTTCTGTTTCTTTCTCATTTCAGCACTTCAGAAGCATAACTACAGCCTGCAGCATATGCACACACACCAGGCTGACAGATTGAGGAAACTGGGTTTGAACCAAATGCAGTAGCAACTTGCTGTGGACCAAGTCCTTTTCTCTAATAGAAGCTCCAGGGCTCCTTCCCACCCAGACCTCTCTAGACTTTAGTCTGTGCTTAGAGATCTTGTCTGATTATAGCCATTGTTTTTTACTCCTTTGATCACTTAATTTCTAGACCTTTTTAACACTGCCAGGTCTCACTTGTGGCCTATTTTTATGCTTCTTACAGGAATTTGCTTTTATTTGTCAAGTATAGGAGCTGCCAGGTCCTATTCCTGTATAAGTACACTTGCTTCTTTTCCTATAGCTAAAATGTATAATAAACAGGAACCTGACCTTTATCTCCTTTCAGCTGTTTCAGAGAGGTGTAGGATGCCTGTGTCTCAGGATTAATATTCTAATTCATTCATTGATTTCTCAAGTATGGATAGATCTGAAATCTAAAAGAGCCCAGAGACATAATCTAAAGTTCCAGAGAGGCAAGTGAATTGCCTAAGCTCATATACTGAGTCAGTGGCAGAAGGGACCTAGAACTGAGACCTGATAAGCCAAGGCTATGTTCATTCTCCCTTACTGCTTCATTTGTATTCAACCCTTGAGAGGAAGATGAAGAAATGAGGGTTTGTAAAAAGGTAGGGGAGGGGAAGAGTATGCTTCGGGGATGGATGCAAGGAGGATCTGGGTACATCTCCTTCCTGTGTGCTAAGCCCACTAAAAGTCCCCTGACCCAAATGGACGCTTTTAGGCCCTTATCTTAGCGCCTAAAAGCTGAGGGTACAAAGATCAATGAGATGGTCTTTCATGTGGAACTTTTTGGAGGGGAGGAGGAGAAGGAACCACAGACAGAAGAAAATTAATTACTCTCTGGGATGGAATAGAAAGCTTTAGTAAATAATCTGGGCATCTTTGTTAGACATTAATATTCCCAAGATCCAATCACTATCTCTGTATAAGACTCTGGATCTTTGTCTGCCATGGACTCAAGTAGCTGAGAATGGGAGTAGGTAAAGAAGACCCAGAGCAGGTCCAGAATAGAAGGGAGTACTAGGTAGAGTCAGTTGGTGGGAAGGCCTACATAGGGGAATCTTTCTGGGATGGTCAGGATGAAACTTCAGGCAGGGTGGTGAGGGTTGGGAACTCTTCGGCTCTGTCCTGGTATGAGGAAAGAGGCAGGGCGGGGGGGCGCGAGAAGGGGGAGCTGGCAGTATTAAGGACAACTTTTTCTGACTGCCCAATATTTCCTGACCCCTCTCAAAGAGTTGAAGATCATAGGGACTTCTCAGAACTCTTTGTTGGGGGTGTCATCTTGGGCACACAGATACCTATAGTAGAATTTCTTCTTCAGTTTGGTCATGGAAGTACCTGGAGAAGTCAGAAAAATAGCCAGCTGTGAGTATCTCTTCAGGAGAATCCCAGTTCTACCCTTGATTCATAGCATTCGTTCCCAGAGTACTTAATGGATCCCACTTTGAACTTTGCCAGGTCCCACCAACAATCTCATTTAGTGTTCAACTGCTGTCCCTACCAAACAACTCTTTGGAATTCTGAATGTTTTTAGCTTTACAGAAACTCCCTAAAGACTAGAAAGTTGGTGACCTCCACTTGAACAGCTGCAGCCAGTTATCATGGGGTCATCCTCAGGCCGCCTTCTTATCAGCCCCTATGGAGGAAGTGAGATGAAAAACCAAGTGTAGCCATAGTAGAGGAGGTCACATTCGAAGCTCAGCAGTGGTGATCTCAAGTTACCGGTCTTTAATGCCCCCTCCAGTCCCACCCCATGGTCTTATCTAGGGGGCCTTGTGCCTTCCCATTGAAGTCTCTCTATTCTCCTCCCCGACCTATCATAGCAGCACTTTGGCCTGCTTCTGATCCTAGAACTGAGTTGAAATGCTTCACCCCTCCTTCCCTAGTTGAAAGTTCCACTCTGAGCCTTGACTCTTGGCCACAAGTGAGGCATGTTGGAAGTTCCTTGGCCTCCTTTACCTTATATGGATTCCCTGTGGACCGGTAGACCAGAAATTCTCAGGGAAAGATGCGACTGATTCTGGCCCTTTGAGTCCAGGATTCTGTGACATCAGGGGGATGATCAGACGACCTTCAGTGATCTTTTTGGCCTCTGAGAATCAGTCAGTGGTTTTCTAATTTTGAAATAGAAACAGTTGGGTTGGGTATCATAATCTCAATGCAGTCAAATCATTTGAGTTTAGTAACCAAATAATTGCGCTTTTAAAACTCAGGCTTGATAGCGGTAACTTAAAATATCTAATGACAATTATGAGGAATCTTGAGCTTCATTAATCTTTAAGTGCTGCCAAGTTGATTACTCTGGTAGCCCATATCTCCTTGATATTCATTAGGGAGCACTGGGTTTACTTTTGGGGGGCTGGTAAGGTAGGCAGGTAAGGTCAGTTCTTCCCAGAATCCTAGAATATTCTCTCTGGTGCCTCTGATTGAGGGTGTTGGAAGAGTCTACCTAGGTCACAGTTCTGAAGACAGGCAGTAGCAAGAAGTAACCCTGTAGAACTGGTACCCCCCGCCTTCCTTACTAGGTGTCCATCTCAAATATAGAAAGTTTAGAAAATATTGTTTTTGTCATTTGGTATTTCTATGCCTGACTTACTTGTGGAATAAATGTTTTCTGACTTTTCTATTTCCTTGTCCTGCACAGATCCCACCTGGTAAGATTTTCTATCCCTTAGCTCCAAGTGTCTATAGAATGGATTGCTTGGTATGTCGGCTATCCTCACTCTGTGTGATAGAAATATCTTTCCAGGTTGGGGACATGGAGGAGACGAACTGGATTCCTCCCTCCTTCTGTTTCCAGGCCTCTGCATTAGCACTTTATCTGCTCAGTGTTTCTGGCTGTGTTGGGTTTATTTGTGAAATTGACGTAATTAACAATAAAGTGAAATCTTCCCCTCTGTGTGCTTGTCTGATAAAATGTTTGTCTGTCGGGGTCCAGGAAAGTGGGGGTGCCTGGGAACAGCCTAATTGCATGGGTGTTTGTCTCATAGGGTCTTCTGAACACTAGGCTTTGTTGCTCTCATTTCCTCTATTGCTACTGCCCCTTCAGCTCTCCCTCTTACTGCCTGTATGCCCTTGGGCAAATTAGTGGACCTCTCTGAGCTTGGTTTTGTAATCTATAAAACAACTGATAATAATACTAACTTTACAGAATCAAATAAGATAATCCCTGTAAAGTGGTTGGCATATGGTGTTCCCTCACAGCTTTAATTCCCTCACAATCTTTTATGGTGGCTAAGCAGCATGAGAACACTTCCTTCTAGAAGAGGAAATACAAACCTTGTTTCTCGAAAGTCTCCCATCTCATCCAAGTTGTTCACAGAAAAAAATGTCTCAGTTTTCGAACTGACAGCGCTTTCAAGCTGATACCTCAGCATGACAAAAAGCTGCTCTCAGGCAACACACTAAGGAGAGAATGCTTTTGTTGCTGGTGAAATAAAAGATTAGCACAATTTTAAAACATAGAGGCCATCAAGAGTGCTGATGTTGCTAAGGTGTGAAAGAAACAATAATCACAGGCAATTGAAGAGGCTGAAAAGCTGTTGTTGATTTAGATAAACAAAAAAAGCAGTGAGCCAGTGACAGCCATTTTGGAGGCTGTGATATATGAACAAGCAGGGATGCTGCATGCCGACCTGAAAGACATCCCTGGACCGAATGCTACAAGTGATTTGTTTCAGGCTAGTAGAGGGTGGTTCAATAAATGTAAGAAAAGAAGTGATTATTTATAGATTAAACAGTATATTAGGTATATAAGAAAGGTTAAAACAGGGAATCATTTGGGGGTCTGGAACAGATTAAATCAATTTACATTATTTCTAGAGGAAAAACTAATTCAATTTTTGAACAAATCGCTTCTCGAACAGCCTTCTGGAAGGAATTAAGTTTGAGAACTGAGATTCCACTGTATTTGTTTAGTTCAAACAAATTGAAGCGGTTTGGGAAGAGGAAGGGTTTAGTGAACCTTAATATATAGCTAAAGTCATGTCTAAATGACATGCCAAATAAATGCACTTTACAGATGATAAAACTTACCTTAAAGTGTTAATATTTTAAATATTTAAACAGTATGGTTAAATAGTTAACAATAATAATTTTTAAATATATTAACAGCATGGTTAAATAGTTAACAGTAATTATTTTTAAATATATTTTTATTGATTTCAGAGAGGAAGAGAGAGGGAGAGAGAGATAAAAACATCAATGATGAGAGAGAACCATTGATTGGCTGCCTCTTGCACATCCTACACTGGGGATCAAGCCGGCCACTCGGGCATGTGTCCTGACCAGGAATTGAACCATGACCTCCTGGTGCATACGTTGATGCTCAACCACTAGGCCACACCAGCTGGGCAACAAGAAATATTCTTTAACTATGTCAGTAATTATTACAGTCTAGAACAGCCGTGGACAAACTACGGCCCACGGGCCGGATCTGGCCCGTTTGAAATGAATAAAACTAAAAAAAAAAAAAAAAAGACCGTACCTTTTTATGTAATGATGTTTACTTTGAATTTATATTAGTTCACACAAACACTCCATCCATGCTTTTGTTCCGGCCCTCCGGTCCAGTTTAAGAACCCATTGTGGCCCTCGAGTCAAAAAGTTTGCCCACCCCTGGTCTAGAATTATGGTTCTATTGCTACTCAGATGATACTATCATTCCACCTCAAAAGGTTTTGTCTTATTTTTGTCCATTTATTCTAAAGATTAAAAATGTAAAAAGACTTACCCAACCTAACTCTTAAGCAATGAGGGACAGAATCAATATTTATAATATGATGAAATCAACAAAATTAAGTTTTAGTGAGGTTAAAAATATATTCTGACTTTCATTCTTTAAATTTATTGCATTTGCACAGTGGAGGAGAACCTGGATTAAGAAAAATTCATGTGTTAGTGTTTTCAGTTGATTATATATTCTATATGTAGAAGTATTAAGGACTGTGTGTGGAGATGTCATTTATAAGACAGGCACAGGTGTATAATATGTGAAGCATCCAGAAAAGGATAATGGCAACATGATGATTGTCTTCAGAGCTGTCATGTGGAAAGTGTTTGTCTGGCACGAGAAGGCAAGCATTTCCAATAGGTGGAGGTTGTAGAGAGGCATATCCTGACTCCATTGGAGGGAAGCATCTGCTATAAAACAAGGACTACACTAACCCTCACAAAGAAGGTAGAATTTTTCAGTTTTGCAGAAGGAAAAGCAAAGGCTCAGAGTAGTATAAAGATGCAAGTATTTAGCACAATTAAATGGACTGTCTTCTAAATTCTCTTTCACTGAAAGTGCAAGGTGGAATGATCATTTTCTAGCAATATTAGGAGAGATTTCAGTGTTGGATAAGGAGAACTACAAAGTCATTTCTAATGCCAAAATTGTTTGATTCTAGGACAGCTTTGTTAAATGGCATTGCGAATCAAATGTAGTTTCTTTTTTAAAAATATATTTTTTTTATTGATTTCAGAGAGAAAGGGAGAGGGAGAGAAAGATAGAAACATCAATGATGAGAGAGAATCATTGATCAGCTGCCTCCTGCACACCTCTCACTGGGGATCCAGCCCGAAACCCGGCACATGCCCCTGACCGGAATCAAACCTAGGACCCTTCAGTCCGCAGGCCAATGCTCTATCCACTGAGCCAAACCAGCTAAGGTTCAAATGAGGTTTCTTATTGACTCATGGACATCACTACAAACATAGATTCATTAACTTGGACTGAAATTATGAACTCTTTACCCAGCTTTGAAGGGTTGTAGGCTACTGTTCTTAAGAAATCAGAAAGCTGAGAAAAACTAGTCTGTGTTTATAGCTTGGACTCCTCTGTCAGCTACTGCTTCTTCCTTCCATTATCAGTGCATCCTCAACTGTAATATGCTACTGTCTTATTTTATGCTCACTTATCTGGCTGGTGACTTACTGGTAGCTGTTTCTCACATGGTGTCAAATATATAGGCATTGTGACAACTGTTTACTCAGAGACTTTTTTATTCAAGGGTTGTGGCTGTTCTGGAAGACTAGGGCTGTCAGATGCCTGACCAGAATGGAGAAAAATCTGGGTCTTTACCTACTTTTTAAAAAATACATACTTTTATTGATTTCAGAGAGGAAGGGAGAGGGAGCGATCAAGATTAGAAGTATCAATGATGAGAGAAAATCATTGATTGGCTGCCTCTTGCACACCCTCCACTAGGGATCGAGCCCACAACCCAGGCATGTGCCCTGACTGGGAATTGAACCAGCCTGGTTCATACACTGACCAGACTGCTGTGTTGTTTTTTTTTAATCCTCACCTGAGGATATTTTTTCCATTGCTTTTTAGAGAGAGTGGAAGGGAGGAAGAGAGAGAAAGCGAGAGAAACATCGACATGAGACACATCAATGGGTTGCCTCCTACACCATCCCCAGTCAGGACCAGGAATTGAACCTGTGAGCCTTCAGTGTACAGGCCAACGCAATGACCACTGAGAAACACTGGCCAGGGCTTTACCTGCTTTTAGGTAATGACTTGTCCAAAGGTTCTAGCAGCTTGATGACTACAAGCCTTTCCTTTCTTTCCAAACCTTTACACACTCTTTCCTAGACATATGCCCCTGACCAGCAAATCCCAGCCATCAAAATCAGGGAGGGGAATTCAATCCCAATTGCTTTTACTGGAGCCAGAGTAGCCTCCCAATTTGTAATTAATACGGAAAACCTAATTCTCCAGGAAACCCACATACTTCAATGTTGAATACTCAAAGCCTGTCAGTGCCTTGAACAGTAGAAATAGGTTGGGAAGGGGGAGTATGGTTGATCTAGTAGACATCTAGTGTTTGCCAGAGGAGACACTTGGAGGGCAGCAAGAGTGTAGACATATAATCTCTGTACTGTGAGCCTGGACAACAGGAATTTAACTTTGCTTTCCTCATTTGGGATACCTTGGGGTTTCGTTATGAAATGCTGGACTCCTGGATGTGCTGGGTGACCTTGTTCTTGGGGGGCTGATGTAGTGTTTCTTGTGTATTTTGAGCATCTGGTGCTGAGGAAGCAATTGCTCTGTTTTGAAAGTTCTATAGATACTGTCCCCCACATGTCTGAATTCATAATAGTTTCTCTGGTATATGAACCAGTTGGGGAATAGTAAGTATATTAAAGTGAACAGGTTTCTAGCCCTAAGCAGTGGTTAAGAGTGTTGGCCTGAGCACCAAAGGGTCTCGGGTTCGATTCCCAGTCAAGGGCACATGCCTGGGTTGCTAGTTCAATCTGTATCCTAGTCAGGGCACCTGCAGGAGGCAACCAGTTGATGTCTCTCTCACAGTCATGTTTCTCTTTCCCCCTCTCTCCCTTCCAGTGTCTCTAAAAATCAATGGAAATATCCTAGGGTGATGATTAACAAAACAAAAAAGTGAACAAGTTTCTAAAAGACCACAGGGGTGTATGAAGAGGGCCTATTCTAAGGTCTAAAGAGGGGCAGCCAGAGAGGAGGTTCCAGATTCAGTAAGGGGTGAGGGGAAGGGTAGAAGTTGAAAGGAATGACAAAGGAAGGAAATATGGGGTGGGAATCAGCCTAAGTTGACTCCGCCACTGGGATTCAGATCTCTCTGTGTATACCAGAAGCTCGTAGGGTGGGCCAATCGGAGCCTATGTGTTTGAAGGACCGGGAAGCATCCTGAGAGGACCAAGCCAATTAGACATGTCTGTCTCTAACACCTCCTTCCACATTCTCACTCTCAGATGACCTTGCTTTCTACTTCATCCGTGCAATAATCAGAGCATTTACCACTCCCACCACATCTACCCTCTAACCAGCATCTGAATACAAATATTCAGCTTTCCCCTTCTATTATTGTGTTACCATAGCACAGTATCTAAATACTGTATAACTTACTGTTCGAGTTCCCCTCTGGAATCTTAGTTCCAAGAGGATAATGAGTTTTGTCTTTTTTATACACTGATGTATACCTAGTACCTACAGCAGTGTTTAGCATGTAAGTGTTCAACAAATACTTAAATGAACACTGGCTACTAGACCAGCAGGTAGGAGTATAGAGAATTTTTCTCCAGAGAAACTTACCTCTCCTTCCAAGAGAAAAACCTTATCTATTTGGACAGTTGGGGATCTCCTTGAGTGCCCTAAGTGTTTTTTTTTTCTCAAAGAAATTTGAAATAAACTTTCTTTGAAAAAACATTGTATGGGATTGACCCAGCACGTAACATATACATTGTGTGTGTGTGTGTGTGTGTGTGTGTGTGTGTGTGTGTAACTAAAGTTTCACAAAATAATTTCCTTTCTCTGTGTGATGTGTTCTAATGTAGTATTTTCTATTCTATTCTGTTGTTTGGGGGAGAGGTTGGAAGACTGGCTGCAACTGATTACATTGATTTTGCAAACCACTAATGGGGTTGCAATCAGAGTTTAAAAAACACTGTACTACAAGCCTTGTCTATGTACATAGAGCTTCTAGTCTGTGTTCTAATGCCTCACTCTTACATATGAAAGGATAGCTAGGGATCTCTGACATTTAAGAAATGTCTTGCCGAAGCCGGTTTGGCTCAGTGGATGGAGCGTTGGCCTGCGGACTGAAGGGTCCCGGGTTCGATTCCGGTCAGGGGCATGTGCCTTGGTTGCTGGCACATCCCCAGTGGGAGATGTGCGGGAGGCAGCTGATCGATGTTTCTCTCTCATCGATGTTTCTGACTCTCTGTCTCTCTCCCTTCCTCTCTGTAAAAAATCAATAAAATATATTTTTAAAAAAAGAAATGTCTTAAATGAGTTTTTACTCAGCTTTGAAGGGTAGAAAAGACAAACAAAAACTGAAAAACTCAACACAGACAATTCAAGAAACAAAGCACTAGAAATATCCTCAGAGGAATAAGATATTATAGCACACAAATGGAACAGAATGCTATTGGGCAGGGGGAAGGAGGGCACGAAAGTGCTCTAGTAACTTTAAAATATGGTAACAGAAATGTAAAAATTCAAAATAGGAGTTGGAATATGGAAATCTTTCAGAAAAAAAAGGTAGGACTTGAGGAAGAAATTATAACGTATTCTAGGACAAAAACTGTGCAGTAGCTGAGAGAGCAGCCCGTCCAGAATGAAGGAGGATGACGACTCCTGGAGGGTCGTTTCCAATTTAAAAACCAAACTGGTAAGTTACTTGTGTTTGACTGTATTGAGAGGCAAGTTTGGGATAAATTATACATACTTGAATACTAGGCAATTAAGAAAGCATGGAAAAGGAGGCAACGGCTAAAAAAAAAAAAAGGAAATGTAGTTCTAGCTGGTTTGGCTCAGTGGATAGAGCATCGGCCTGCGGTCTGAAGGGTCCTGGGTTCAATTCCGGTCAAGGGCACATGCCTGGGTTTCCTGCTCCATTCCCAGTAGGGGGTGTGCAGGAGGCAGCTGATCAATGATTCTCTTTCATCATTGATGTTTCTCTCCCTCTCCCTTCCTCTCTGAAATCAATAAAAATATATACATTAAAGAAAATAGGGATACTTTTAAAAAAGGAAATATATTATTGCTAATTGTGTCAATTATTAATAATTGGTACATAACCTAAGTAAGGTGACATAGATATATTGAGGGATAGAAGATGAAGAAATAATATGTTTATGAGAGTATATTAGAGCATAAAAATATAGTTGCTTTTTTATAGGAAGTAGTAAAATGATAGACCAAACTGAGAAAAATCAAGAACTAACAATATAAGGATGTTACTAAGAAATATGAAAATAAATCCCAGAAGAGAGAGCTAAAAGATAAGAAGTATCTGTGTAGAAATTGATTGTGTATAAGATTGGCACAAGGTCTGCTGTGAAATACTATTTAATTTTTTAAAAATGTTCTATATTGGTAAAAATAAAAATGAATAAAAATAATGTAGTATTTAATTTATTTAAATCTTAGTGGTCAGAAAGGATGGACTGTTTTTCTTAAGTATTTAAGACACTGGGAAACCAACAATACTGACTTGGCACTCCTCTGAAAGAAACTTTAAAAATTATCTCTGCTTTGGCACTAAATTTGTGTGGCTTTGTTATTTGGGGGGCTGCAATAAGTTGTCAGCTATAGGGACACCAAAATCTCCAGGAAAGAGAGATAATATTCTGACCTCATACATTGTTGTCATAGTGGGCACTAGCAAGTGATAGCATGGCACATGTGTAGCTTTACAGGCAGCAGAGGGCAGAATATCTACTAAAGGGGCCAAGTAGAAGGGAGCATCCTAGTGATGCACATGATAAGAGAGGACTCATGATATGCTCAGAAATAACTGGGAGAACTGTGTGTGTGTGTGTGTGTGTGTGTGTGTGTGTGTGTATGCATGAGCGTGCACACGTATGTCCTGCCATAACCACTAGAGGCACAATCCAAGTAACCATCATCATTGATGCTGTTCATGACTTCATCTGTTCTCTAGCACTGGTTGGCCTGGGAAAGTGCTGGGTAGATCCAATACAGTTAACTTCATATCTATATATATAAAAGCCTAATATGCAAAGTGTCCCCTCTGGAGTTTGACCATCCAGGAGTTCGATCACTCGCTATGACATGCACTGACCCCAAGGGGTGGCACAGAACAAAGGAAGGCCCCTGCCAGCAGCTGGCAGCCGGGGAAGGGAGGCCCCGGCTGGCAGCTGGCAGCTGCTAGAGAATCTACCCGAGCACGAATTTCGTGCACTGGGCCTCTAGTTTCTTAATAAAAGCCTAGAGAGCTATTTGACCACTGGAGGGGAAAGGGGGTCAGAGGCTGCAGACAAAGCTGGCAAAACCTTGGTCCCAGATATACAAATTGTCATTTCTGTTTCTTAACCTTCAGACTTGCACACTTAAATTTAGAGAAGGCTTTTTACTCTCTTGAGCATTTCCCTCCAGTGAATTTTTCAGGCCTCGGGAAGAAGTGAGAGGGCCCAGCTGGGCCTGTGTCACTCCTTAAAAGGAATATAAAATAGGGACATCTAGTCCCAGGGAAGCAAAGAAAAGGGAGAGGAAAAGTGGGCCCTAAGGCCTGTCCTCCCTGTAAATAGAACAATCCGATGTTACTTGCCATTTGGGACGCAAAGGGCTAAATATATTTGGTGCAATATCAGACACGTTCTTGTGTTAAATTCTAGCATCGAGAATCAAAGGAGGAAAAAAAAAAGATAAAGGAGAAAAATATGGTAAAAATGCTCTAGTAAAACATTTCCACAAACAGGACGCCACCTTTTAAGAATGTTTATGAAAGAAACACGGGTATTCCGTGGGAGCAGAATTTGAAATCCATAAAGACTTCAATCTCCTATTGAGCCAAGAATGGGAGGCCCACGGTCATTCAGCAAATCCGAGGGGTTGTGATGAACCCTGTGTCCTTTAGCTATTATCTCCACTAACTGAAAACATTTTAATTGAGGACACCGTGCCATCCCCAAGGTCCTGCGGAGGACGGCCCACTGGAAAGGCGGGTCAGCGCTCCCCTATGACTTAGGGGAGCCGGTTCTTTCGCCAACTTCTCACCTTTCGGAGCCGGACCTGGCCCGGCCCAGCCCCGTGGCCGTGGCCCAGGCCGCACCTCGGCAGCCAGCCCCCCGCGGGAGGCCAGCGGGGCCCAAGCGGAGGCCGCACCCGCGAAGGCAGCTCCCCGGCTGCTGGAAACCTTGGGGGGAATGGCGTCCGGGACGCGCGTGGGCGGCAGGTCAGCCCCGAGTCCCTGCACGACCCCCGACCTCTGACCGGGCGCGCTTCCCGGGAAGGAATGGCCCGGTCGGCCCGACCTGCCGGCTGGCGGGGGTCTCTCTGGAGGGAAGGCGCCCCAGCCCCGCGGCGTCTGCGCCCCGGAAGGACAAGCCAGCGTCTCCAAGCTCTGCCGGCCGAGGCTGCTCCCCAAGGGGCCCCTCAGCTCCCGGGCCCCCGGGTCCGAGCGTCGGCCGGGCCAGCGCCTCGCAGCCTCGGGCCCTGCGCACCCGGAACAGTTTCCGGGGCGGAGGCTTTTAGGGGCCGGCCCGGCGCGGCGGGTGACGCGGAGGCCGGGACGGAAGTGCGGGCGGAGGCGCCCGAGCCGGAGCCGGAGTCGGAGCCGGTCTGGGGCCCCGGGCTGTGGGGCCGCTCGGTGTGGCCGCCATGGCGACTCCGTGGGGAGGCCTCCCGCGTCTCGGCGCCTCGCTCAGCCTGTCCTGCCTGGCGCTGGCGGTGCTGCTGCTGGTGCGGACGGCCGCCGCCGCCAAGGTGAGTCCCGCCCCGCCGAGCCGCGCTCCGCGAGCTCCTCCCCCGCCCCCGCCCGCCCGCGGGGTCTCCACCTGCTCCTCGCCCCGATCCTCTCCCAGCCCTGACCCGCGGCTCCGGGCCGCGCAGCCCCGGCAGCGCCCACCATCGCCCTCCTGCCCTGACTGTCCGGCCGTCGCCGCCCCCGCTCCCACCCCGGCCCTGACGGCGCTCTCTTTCCCGCCCCGATGCCCGCCTGCCCCGCCCGGGCAGCGACCCTCCACGTCCGCTTTCCACCCCGACGCTCTGCCGCCTACCAACACCCCAGCAGCCTCCCAGACCACACTCCACCCGTCCCCAGGCCCAGAGGATGGGAGTCCCCTTCCTCCGAGGTCTTCCCTCTTAGGTGGGAACGCAGCCATTTGCGGGAACTTGCCTGTCCTGGCAGCCTTCCTCCCAACAGGATTCAGGGAGCCCTCACCGGCCTACATTCTCCCTCACCCAGACCCCTCCGGGGCCTCTCGAGCCCTTTCTTGCCTTCGCTGTACCCGATCATTTAGTGGGAGAGGGAGGATCCAAACTGCAGGAGAGGTGAGGTGGTGGCCTTCTCCCCGGCGCCGTGTCACGGCCCTTCCGACCCCTCGTGCTGCTTTCGAGCCCCACTCCTGCCCCTGCTGTCCACACCTGGCCCCGTGCACACTTGTGCTTGCTCCTTGATGAGCTAGCTTGTTATTGGAGAAAACAGAAGGAATTCATGTTAATGAGATGGGAAAACAGAATGGCGCTTGCATTTCTTAAAAAATAAAAAATAGGAGTTTATAACATCTTTAAATATGGATTATGGGAAGGACACATCAGAGGCAGACAGATCCGGGAGTTTTTTTTTAAATGTATTTTATTAATCTTTTTACAGAGAGGGAAGGAGAAGAATACAAAGTTAGAAACATCAATGAGAGAGAACCATCAATCAGCTGCCTCCTGCACACCCCCCACTGGGGATGTGCCGGCAACCAAGGTACATGCCCCCGACAGGAATCGAACCTGGGACCCTTCAGTCCGCAGGCTGACGCTCTATCCACTGAGCCAAACTGGCCAGGGCCAGATCCGGGATTTTGATTGGAGTTCTTGCTCAGGGATTCTTGCAGAAGTCTTTCCTACCTTCCACCAGAAACAGGAACAGCAGCACGTCTCCTGACTTTCAAAACCTTGCTGGCACCCTCTGCGTATCTCTTGTCATCACTTTAGGTAGGGCACTGCAATCATGTATTTATGTGTCAGTCTCCTTTACTAGGGCACATCCTAATTACAGGCAGGAACCATGCCTTATACTTATCCGAACCCACCTGCTTGAGCACAAGGTCTGGCACCAAGCAAATGCTCACTAAATGGTTGCTGAGTGAGTGAATGAATTATCGACAACTCAGCCAGACATACCATATCTCAGAGCAGGGGGCCTGGTCCTCTGGGACTGAGGAGCCACTGCCTTCTCAGGTAGACTCCCCTTTGGAGGAAGGATCTTCTACTCCCCCTCAATTCCTATATTAGTCACCCCTTTCTCCACCTCTTGAAGTTTTCTTTATCCACAGTTGTCCTCTCTGGAGGGATTAGAAGCAAAGTTTCATGCAAAGGGTAGACTAGCTGATCTCGGCTATCCTCGAGCTGCTTCCCTTATGTACTTTCTTTCTAATTGTAGCCGAGTTGCCTCTAAAACTTCAGCCCTTCTATAGGACTCTGGCCCAACCCCTTTTGTCCGTATCAATCAATTTTGATTCCTCCCAACCCTTTTATAATCAACATTCTTATTTGTAGACACAGCTAGCCATGTATCATATCTTTCTACTGACAGGTAGATGGTGATAACATTAGCACAATTTGAGTGTTATCTGACCCATAAATGTGATTAATCAGTTACAGATCAAGTACTAAGTATTATTTTAAACTGACTTTATGTAATATTTAATGATTCATTCGCATTACCAAAAAGAACATGTATCTCTCAAAGTTATTTAAAGTTTTAAGTGAATGGTTTTAGAATATTTGGTAGGGGGTGCTTAATAAAATGTATATGGTGCATTTAAAAAAAATATTGATGATAGCTCGGCCAGTGTGTTTCAGTGGCTTAGAGTGGACCCATGAACCAGGAGGTCATAGTTCGATTCCAGGTCAAGGCACATGCCCCTGTTGTGGGCTCAATCCCCAGTAGGGGGCATGCAGGAGGCAGCTGATCAATGATCTCTCTCATCATTGATGTTTCTCTTTCTCTCCCTTCCTCTCTCTGAAATAAATAAAAACATTTTTTTAAAGAATTATGATAAACTGTCAACAAGCTCTATACTAAGTTTCCATTTTGGTTACAGAATTCGGAGGATGTTCGGTGTAAATGTATTTGTCCTCCCTATAAAGATATTCCTGGACATATTTATAATAGGAACATATCCCAAAAAGATTGGTAAGTATTCTGGATTGCTTAATTACCTGTCAGATTTCTTTCTGTGGTTGTCACTGTTAGCCCAGAATGTTCATCCAGTGTATTGTTTTCTTTTTAAGTATTTCTTTCTAAGCAAAAGTGTCAAATTCCATTTCCATTTGAAAAAAGTGAGAGTAAGACCCTGAGTGTATGATGTAGGCCTGAAGTAATATAGCAAAAACTCTAAGCCCCAGATAGGGCGGGTTTTCTATGGAAATGGGGCAGAGTTTGTGCCACCTAAACTTACTTCCTTTGCCCCCTTAAATTTTGGCCCTCTCTCTTGCTTTTCAGTGAAAGGTAAGCAAGCCTCATTTATCTGGGTTATAATTTCTACAGCTTGTAGGTTCTGGCGATATATTGCCAAATGTAGGAGACTATGTTTAAAAGTGTCAGAGACTCAGGAAGGAATGGATGAATCATGTACACCAGTTTCCCAGTTGGTGTGCCATGAATAGGTTATAGGTGTGATATTGATCCATTCAGCTCTCAGGGTAATCAGGCAGGCATGTGATGATTGAGATCCTGACTGGCTAGCCACCAGCAGCCTTCTCTGTTTATCTCAGTGGATCTTGCAAATGATAGCTTTTTCTGCATGTGCCATAAAATGGTTGGGAAACAGTTGTTTTGTCGCAGGATGGATGAGGTCATTCCCATGGAATTGTCATGTTTTATGGTTTGTAACCACAGTAGAAGAATACCAGGATAGGCATAGAAGAAAAATAGCTCCAAATGCTGTGTGCTTTCACATGTACTTGATTTCATAGATAAACAGCCTACAAGAATTTGAAAGCAAAATTAAATCTGTGCGGTTACAATATTCCAAGCTGACTTGGAAAAAGAAAAGGCAGCATTTGAGCTTGTTTAGTTTTTTTTGATGTTATTGTCTGTTCTTCTCATTTTGGTTCAATCTCATATTTGATAAGTATGTTCTTGAGAACTTGTTATGAATGTCCACATTCCACTTAAATTGTCTCATATTGCAAAGTGATGTAGCTATATTCTTATAGGTTTTATAGCAGCAAGTTATTGATATGATATAAGAAAGCTCAAATAAGTTTTAAGTTTTTCCTATAAATTTTCTAAATATATTGAGCACTTACAATTTATTCTATTAGTAATAAAATATGACTATTATTTGAGTGGCAAATAAACTCACTATTCAAGTGGTTAGCACTAATCTTTTCACTGACTTTTCTTATTCTAGATTCAGACAGAACCATATGTCATTCATCTCTGATTATTGGTCAAAAGAGGGAGGTTTGAAAATAAACAGTTGAAACAAGGCATGTTCCCTCCCTGTTTCCTTCCTGCAACTTAGCCATTTACTGAGAATAGGTGTGATATTACCCAGTTGTCACTGACAAAGTTTTTAACTAGCAGAAGGGTAGGCAAGTTATGTTATGGCCTTATGAGGCCTCTAATATCCATCTGGCCTAGATATATACAGGGTGTCACCCTAAAATGTATACATACTTCACAGCTGATAGCTTAGTTGATGTTTCTTTCTTAACCCATTGGAATTAATAATTATTCAAAGTGTATATACATTTTTTGGGACACCCTGTATTTACCTTTCAGCCTCCATTGTGCTCAGTTGTTAGCATTAATTCTTCATTGACTTCTGCTGTGTGACTTAAGAAAAGTTTGAGTTCTCTGGTTTGTGTTTGGCGTGTGATTTAAAGCCAAAAATGTCCTCCCTTTGGCACTAGGGGGAGGTGTTGCCCAGTTCCTAAAGTGGTTGAGTTCTGTATCTGGGTTCTGTGTTTACAGTGACTGGCCCTTCAGAACCAACCTTCCTGCTTCCTCTCCCACCCAGTATCTCGACATTATTAAACTGTATTCTTCAAAAGAAACACGCAATACTCAGCACTTAGATTCTCACATAACTCTTAGGTACTGTTACTCAGGCTTCTGAAGTTGAAATAGGAAACTAAGTGGGAGATAAGTCTGATATTCCTGAAGTTCAGAGAGATACAGGAGGGCTGACCTAGGAGATAGGAGCCCTGGATTTGGGTCCTTTTAGCTGGTAGTTTACTCTGTAACCTTGTGCAGGTGACTTCTCTGAAAGTATTGGGCTGGATGAACTCTGATTCTGAGCTAGATACTCCTGTAACGGGATTTAGCTTTCTCTGCCCATTTTATGCCTGCATCCAGCTGGCTACATTCTTAGTCTTCTATATGTTTGGAACAGATATCACACACTTGTATGGTGTGAGTTGTGGGACCTTACCCTTATTTGAAATGCTACCATTGGAGACTTCTTTTTTTATTATTACATACTACCTTTGTTTAAATTACAATTACTTTGTTAAGTGTAATTGATTGAACTTTTATCATTCATATTGTTTTGGATTTTCTTTTTAAGCCACAGCACAGAGGAAATGAAACAAAACAAAACAAAAAGTACATTTTGATAGGACAAATGGAAAGAATCAGCCTAGAGCATTGAGTGCCCCCAAGAAGGATGGTGGAAAGAGACAGGAAATTAGTAGAGTTCTTCTGGGAGCCAGAAATACCTAAGGAAGAGATGCCAAAAGGGAAGAAAATTGCCCAGCAGAAGGCAGGAAGACAGAAAAGTTTGCCTACTTTTGCTGAAGATGATCAGAGTAGTAGGCTCTTATTAGCTGGGGGAAGTAATAGCTTAATTATTTTCTAGAATTGACAGGTTTCTGGGAAAATGCTTTTTTTTATAGAATTGCTTTTTCATAAGCCATAAATATGTAGTTTGGAAAATAGAAAAACATCCAACAACAAAAACATTCAGCCTTTTATTTTTGATATACTTCTTCCAAGTAATCACTTTTCATTAAAAAATATTTTTGTTGTCCTAATCCTCCTTCTTTATGCTTTTTCAATAGACATTTGCTCATTAAGACAAGTAATTATTTCTTACTGTAGCTTTGAATGTTCAGGTTTCAGAATTTACCAACTGCTAAGTGTGATTAGCCATTTATATTCCAGACTGTGGCAATTAAGAATATTAGTTGATTCATAAAAGAGATAATCTCATATTTCAACAATGCCCCAGGTCACTTTAAATCATTTAAAGCAGTTTTGCTTGGTAACTAAATAAGTTTGAATATGACTCAATCTGCTAAATAGGTTTTGATCCCATTTGGGATTTTTCAGGTGCATTATAAACTTCTAACAGTAGCACCTTTGAAAATAGTTACTATATATGTGTCTTTATGGTTTCTTAGACTTTTAGATCTTACCAAATTGCTGATATCAAGAGAGGAAATTGTTTCACTTCCCTTATTGATTATTTGTTCCTTATATTCTTTCATTGGATAAGTTCAGTGATTATTCCGGATTTCAAGAAAGTTTTGATCAGTGTGAATAGAAAATCCAGCTAGACTTGAGCAGTATTTTATCTTTGTGTTTTTCAGCGATTGCCTTCATGTTGTGGAGCTCATGTCTGTGAGGGAGCCTGACATAGAAGCATACTGTCTGCGCTGTGAATGCAAATATGAGGAAAGAAGCTCTGTAACAATCAAGGTGAAAAACAAAAATCCATCTTTTCTGCTTCTGGAGTAGTTCATGATAATACTGAGACACGGAAAAATTTTTGACATAGGAATTCTATTTTAGTTACTCAAATACTGCTCTCCTCACCACCGACTTTACCTCCTTCCTCATCTCCAACCCCCAATCCCAAAGAAGGCCTGCTCTCTGCCTGCCTCATTGAGATGCTTTGTGGATTAAGATAAGGTAGATAGGCATGGTGTGTGTAATAGCACAAAAATGCCCTATGTGTAATTAGCATATTCCAGAAAAATGTCCCAGCTTCTCTGTGGTCACATATGCCAGAAGATAGTGAGAATAGCATGATTAGGCCCTCTTCTTCCTGCCCTCTCAACCCTTAGGAAGAATCATACATATAGTGACTCATCTATTCTAGAAACATCACTTCTGGATTTTAAGATTTCCTTTCTTTATTTGCTATAGGAAATGGAAGGTGGATCGCTCTGATCACCATTTGGACCTCTAATAAGTTCAGTTACTTTATCGTGGTGACTAACAGTTCTCTCCCCAGTTTTTTTATATGGAGCCTCCCATTCCTTTCCCAAAAAGAGGGCACATGGGAAATCTGGGAATGGTCAGCTATAACAGTTACAAAGATTTCTGGTGTGGTTGACCCTGTGGGAGAGCCCCTGCTGTAGCAGGGTGCTGTCCCATAGAGAAATTCTCACTGTACTTTCTAATTTTAAACAAAAATTTTGATGTATAATTTACATACCTTAAAAGTAATTCATTGTAAGTGTACAATTCTATAAATCTTAGCAAGTTTTAAACAATTTATAAAAATCTAGATTTAGAACATTCCCAAAACCCCAAAAAGGTCTCTCATGTCCATTTACAGTTAATCCCGCTCCTACCCTCAGTCCTAGGCAGTGGCTGTTCTGCCTTGTGTCTCTACAGGTCTGGACAGTTCATAAAGATGGAATCATACAGTATGTGGTCTTCTGTGACTGGTTCTTTCACTTAGCATAATGTTTTTGAGGTTTATTCATGTTGTAACATATGTCAGTACTTAATTCCTTTTTATTGCTGAATGGCATTCTGTTATGTGAATATCCCACATTTTATTTATCCACTCATCAGTTGATAGACATTTGGATTATTTCCAGATATTTACTATTATGAATAATACTGTCATGAATATCTGCTTACGTGTCTGTGTGTGGCTAAGTTTCCTTTCTTTTGGGTAGATTTCTTAGAGAGGTAAGTTTATGTTTAACTTTTAAGATACTGCCAGATTGTTTTTCAAAGTGGTTGTACCATTTTTCATTCCCCCCAGCAACATATGAGGGTTCATTTTCTCCACATCCTTGTCCATATTTGGTATTGTCTGTCTTTAATTAAAGCCATTCTTGGGGATGTCAGCACATGAATTAAGATCTCAAGAAAATCACTGGCCTAAAACATATTTTGAACATCTAAATTGATCTAAAAGAGTATTCTGTTGAAATTCATCTGCATTGCATTTTCTGCTAGGGTTCTCTTATGTTGTCTTGACAGCACTAGGACACTGTATTCAGGTGAGAAAGAAAACTGCTGTGCTAGCGGTGGTGATTAGCAGTAAGTGAAAATGGAGCTTTGAAGACTCACAAAAAGATCTCAACGACAAAATGCTTTTTTTCCGTTAATACTTTAGTGAAGAATTGAATTTGTTTCTTATGTTCAAATCTGGTTGATATAGAAATCCTGTATGCTTAGCAGATAGACCAGTCTTCACTGCGGCTTTACTATGATTATACAGAATTCTGATTCCTTGGCTTGAACAGAGATGTAACTTATTTTCAATTTCCTTTAGGTTACCATTATAATTTACCTGTCCATTTTGGGTCTTCTACTTCTGTACATGGTGTACCTTACTCTGGTTGAGCCCATACTGAAGAGACGCCTGTTTGGACACTCACAATTAATACAGAGTGATGACGATGTTGGGGTAAGTTCTCAGCATGCCCTAGCTGACAGATCATCATCATGAAGTAATATAAATGTTCGTGCACTGGAGCAGATAGTCAAC
Source organism: Myotis lucifugus (assembly GCF_000147115.1). NCBI lineage: Eukaryota > Metazoa > Chordata > Mammalia > Chiroptera > Vespertilionidae > Myotis > Myotis lucifugus. The sequence goes on from NW_005871109.1 coordinate 4,845,590, forward strand.
TAGAGAAGCTAAAGATAGTTCTAATTTTAGTATATGTCTCTTTATGAGGAAATTGCTTTGTAAAGCCACAAATATGGTGGTTTAAACTGATGATCTTTAGTGAGTGTGTTATACAAGGCTTTGCTCTTCAGTACCCAGGGCGCAATTTTCATTGCCTTCCCCTGTTTGCATTGAGAAAAGCATCTGAGCTAGCTTTCTGCCCACCTGAACACCTTCCCTGTTAGCATCACAGGGAATATCATAGGAGGTAAAGAGGCTTTAGCGAAGGAAAGTATGAAGACCATACTGTTCTTTTCTTAATGATGTGCAGCTTGATAACCTGCTGATGTTTTATATATTCTGTTATTCTTCTTAAAAATCTGTGATCTTTAACTCTAGAGAAACATAAAACCATCACTCCAGATTCTCTTCCTATCTTTAAAACACATTTATATCCATCCATACAGTTGGTATAATCTGTATAAATGTTTTGTGGTCTGCTTTTTGTGTCAACATCATTCAAAAATGTCCAGAAAATGACATAGCCCACAAACTTGTTATTCATTTTAACTTAGAGGAATATATTGTTTGTTTTATTATCCTGTTTGGGCTTATTTCCAAATTTTCATTATTATATATATATATAATTTTTTAGAAATTACTTCTTATTTTGAATTACTTTATTGGACTATGTTCCTTAAAGTGGGTAAAATTCAGTAAAGCGTCAAGAACCAATTCCAAAAGCTAACGCCAGGATGAGCCCTTGCTAACCACAGTCAGAAGCCCTTTTACTCTTAAATGGCTTGTGGACCTGTTGGTAAAAGATGGGAAGGTGGATCCTGACTGGATGGCTTGAGTTATATCTACAAACAGAGCCTCCTTTTTTATTTTTAAATATATATATATTTTTTTATTGATTTCAGAGAGGAAGGGAGAGGGAGAGATAGAAACATCAATGATGAGAGAGAATCATTGACCAGCTGCCTCCTGCACACCCCTACTGGGATTGAGCCCTCAACCCAAGCACGTGCCCTTGGCTGGAATCGATCCTGGAACTCTTCAGTCCACAGGCCAACACTCTATCCACTGAGCCAGAACCTCCTTTTTGATCAATACAATATTGTCTCATGAATATCAGTTATGAATGCCCAACTTATTTACCCAAGATTTCATTTTAGTTTTGTTAAAAACTTTCTTAGAAACACCTCTGTTTACTTCTTTTTCCCTTGTTTCCATTACAAAATGAGTAACTTTTTATTATCAGGTACCGTGCTAGATACTAGCAATAAAGAGATGAATAAAACAAAGAGACATGTAGTCAGGCCGGTGTGGATTCATGGTTGAGCATCGACCCAGGAACCAGGAGATCATGGTTTGATTGCTGGTCAGGGCACATGCTCGAGTTGTGAGCTCCGTCTGTGCAGGAGGCAGCCAATCAATGATTCTCTCTCATCAAAAGATAGGATTAGATAATTCTTTGTTGAAGGGGGCTGCCTACATTGTTCATTGTAAGATATTTAGCAGCATCCCTGACCTCTACCCACTAGATGCCAATAGCATCTTCATCCCAGTCACGACAGTAAAAAATGTCCACAGACATTGTCAAATGTTTCTGGGGAGCAAAACCACCCTCAGTTGAGAACTAACATATGAAAATGTTATGTGTCAAAGGCCATATAAACCATTTCATTATAAGGCACATAAATAAAAAGTCTCACTTAAACTACATCACTTACAGCATTAAATATCTAGTTCCTGATTTTAGGAATAGATAATATCAAAGAACATAAAAGAAATGGATGCACAAATGTGTAGACAAAAACATGTAGGAAAGGCATTTGATTGGTGGGGTCATGTGCTTAATAACCTTTTTGTTCACCAGTGATAGATTCTCTGTGTAAGATGACCATTTGAGAACATTGTTTCTGAGAGGCCTGGCTGACTCTTGAGTTATCTGTTAAACTGATTGTCAGCAGAGAGGGATTTTCAGACCAAAGCTGTGAATTTATGGTAACAATCTGTTACCATGTAAAATAAAAAGAAGTTAAATTTAAATTCTACAATTGTTGCTTACCCAAGATGAGAGTTCACTATGTGCTTTTAAAAATGCTTTTGTTAAATTCTCAATTAAATTGTTTTAATTTTTTTCATTGTAAAGCATTTTAAATCAAGCAAGAGTTAGTACAAATAGTTCCGAAGCTCACTGTAAGCAGTCACAATATTTACTGTATTATATATCCATGACACATCATTGCTATTATCAGAGCATTACATTAAAACATGTTTTGTATTTACTGTAATTTTATCAGGTGTGAAAAGAACAAACATAAAAAGGGTAAATCTCTATTTGCATTCTCCAAGCCTCCATGACCGTGAGCAGCTAGTTCAATCTTGTTCTGATAGGTGGAGAACAGACCAAAAGAATTACTGGTTTATTTAGTCCTTTAAATTTGTTCCTTAAAAAGATCCCCCTCCCCCCACCTTGAAGAGTAGATAGCAGGATTATGAAATTGAGAGGTGCTCTGCTGAAAAAGTACATCCTTCTTCCTAATCTTGTTTATGTCAAAACAAGCCAATGGTGATAATATTTTATATACAAGTTCATCACCATATCCTTATAGTGTCATCTTAATCTACCTGAACAAAATCAGTATGTTTAGACAATATGACGCCAAGTCAAGGTTAGGTGAGCTTAAGTCTTGTGTTTGTGCTAATTAGTTAGATGACCTTGGATCGGTTTATTTCTTTGTGGGAAATCGAGTAATCCAACAACTTTAGCCTTCCTCTTCCCTCACCTTATTTCTTATATCTTCAATACATTTTTAACTTTATGAAATTGTTATTATTTTCATTTGAAGATTAAAAAATTTAATAGGCTTTGCACAAGCTGTTACATAAATTAAGTGAAAAGTTGAGGGAATTTTGGTAAAGAAGGCAGGGAAAGATTATTTATAGAAAACTTTTTGATGCAGTTATGTACATGTCTTGGTATAAAAAGAAGACTAATCCTAGCTGGTTTGGCTCAGTGGGTAAAGCATCAGCCTGTGGACTAAAGGGTCCTGGGTTCTATTCCCAGTCAAGGATATGTACCTCAGTTGCAGACTGATCCCCGGCCTTGGTTGGGGCTCATGTGAGAGGCAACCAATCGATGTCTCTCTCTCACATCCACGTTTCTATCTATCCATCCCTCCGTTCCACTCTCTCTAAAAAAACCAATGGAGAAATATCCTTGAATGAGGATTAACAAAAAAAAGAAGACCAGGTATTATAACAACACATGGTTATGGTTATATATAGGTAGATGGTGTGTATAGCTTTCTATAGACATGCTGACGCCTGCCCTAGATATATAATAGAACCTTTGCAAGCATGCACAACAAGACCATGTTGTTTCTTTACTAGAGGCAAAGTTTAGTTTAAGAGATACAACATGTGCCCTAACCGGTTTGGCTCAGTGGATAGAGCTTCGGCCTGTGGACTGAAAGGTCCCAGGTTCGATTCCGGTCAAGGGTATATGCCTTGGTTGCGGGCATATCCCCAGTAGGAGGTGTGCAGGAGGCAGCTGATCGATGTTTCTCATCGATGTTTCTAACTCTCTATCCCTCTCCCTTCCTCTCTGTAAAAAAATCAATAAAATATGTGTGTGTGTGTGTGTGTGTGTGTGTGTGTGTGTGTGTGTATATATATATATATATATATATATATATATTTTTTTAAAGAGATACAACTTGTGACTTGGCTCCTATGTTGGAACATTTAGAAGCTTTGTTAACCAGGTTTTGGGAAAAAGAGATCAAGAAAAAGGCAAACAAAAGCAATAAGTTAGTTTTTAATGCTTTTTGTCATTTAGGCAGCTGTGTTTATATCTCCTTCACAGATAGATTAGCACAGTGGTTTCCCCTGTAATGACTACAAACATCAGTGGCATTGGTTTACTTTGACCAGGATAAGTTGTTTTTCTACACAGATACCTGGGTAAGCCTTCAATAGCCTCTTTTCCTAAGATGGCAACTAGCATAGAAGCCATAGTGCTCAGCATTGAAAGATTCAAGTCTTTTTCGAATAGAAATTCTGAAGCAGTAATTCTTACTGCCCTTGGTAATAGAGGGTAATTTTAGCACATGAGGTGTCTCTTTATCTCCCAGGGTGAATGTGGCCCCAGCTGTCAAGTAACAATTCTAATATAATGGGAGTCAGATAAGATAGGTCTTTCCTCTGCTCCAGTTCAGCTATACAGTATTGAGTGAGGCAAGGAAAAGTCCTACTTTCTGTGTCTGTAGCATACAGATTTTAACATGAAAATAGATTTTCTTTCCCTACCCGTTAGGGAAGCTTCTCTTTAACATAAATGACCACTGTCTTTATCTTTGGTCCCTGCTTCTTAAAGGAAATGTCTTTGGAAATGGTGATTCATGGGAACATGACACAGATACCTCCTCATCGCTTATGCCACTTGAACCATCTGTTTCTGCAGTTGAGTTCAGCCTACTTCTAGCAGTTGAGTGCCTAGAAATGCTTGGGCAAATAGATGGTCTGTTCTTTGAAAAACCCAGCTGCTTCTGTCTCTGGCTGAACAACTGCTGTTTTGTGTGTGTTTTACACCAATTATGCCATCTCTTATGGTCTCCATTCCTGGACTTTCAGGATCACCAGCCATTTGCAAATGCCCACGATGTGCTGGCCCGCTCCCGCAGTCGAGCCAACGTGCTGAACAAGGTGGAGTATGCCCAGCAGCGCTGGAAGCTTCAAGTTCAAGAGCAGCGGAAGTCCGTCTTTGACCGTCATGTTGTCCTCAGCTAATTGAGAATCAAATTTGAGGTAACTAGAAAGCAACAATGCAGGCAACTGGAAAAAACTGACTGATTTTTCCTGGGTTTTGTTTTAACACCCTGTTGATTTCACCAACTCTTGCTGGAAAATTCAAAACCCGAAACAAAAACGTGCTTGGAATTTTTTTCTTGTTAACATATTAATAGAGACATTTTTTAAAGCACACACCAAGTCGCCAATAAACCTTATCCTATTTGTGACAAAGTACGTCTGCCTATAAATTACGTTGAAGTCCTTTACCTGAAACAGGCATTCTCTTTTTCACCACACAGTTTTAACTTGGTTTTCAAGATAATTTTCAGGTAGTTTTTTTTTTTGGCAGGGGAGGGAAGGGATGTGTGGGAACTGCTTAACATAACTTTTCTCAAGTCACTTTACTAAAAAAACTTTTGTAAATAGACTTTATCTTATATTTTTAAGTTTCATTTCTATATTGCAGTGTGGCCAGCCGCATCAAAGCCCTGACTTATCCTTTTTGAATTTTGCACTGACTGTCTTTAGGTATCTGGTTGGCCGGCAGCTGCACTTTATGGTAAACTAGTTCTGAAATGCCTGGTGCCTCTTCACAAACTGCAGATTTTCTTTTAAGTACTGTGATGTCTGATGCAGTGCATCCTAAAACAAACTGGCCACTTTCTAGTTTACTGTAATGACTAAACATAGTCTTGGCATGAGTGGTCTTTCTCATCCCCTAATATCTTTAAGGATGAATCCTAAGGACTTGGATACTTGCAATAAAGAAATTTTCTTTTAAACCAAGCCATGGATTGATGACATACACATATTGTCAGCATTTTTGGTCAGGTTGAGAGGCAGCTGTTTGAGCTGTGGTGTGTGCAGCGTTGAACAAGTAATGGAGTTCTGTGTGCCTCCCTCTGAAGGGTATAACAGTCACTGGATAACTGGCTTTTTTCTTCCTATGTCCTCTTTGGAATGGAACAATAAAAATAATTTTTGAAAAACCTACCAGTGTATCTATGTCTCAACTTTTCTCCTCCCCCTCTTTTGCTATATGATGAACTTGGAGATGCAAAGGCATGTGCACCCTATTGTGAGATCTCTTTTAGACCAGTCTAATCATAAAACATTGGTACTAAATTGCGTGTGTGTGTGTGTGTGTGTGTGTGTGTGTGTGTGTGTGTGTGGAGAGAGAGAGAGAGAGAATGCATGGGTACTAAGACCTCTGAAAGTATACATATACCATTTTGATATATTGGGAGATTTAAAATGCATGTTATAAGAAATTCTTGGCAAAAATTATAATTAAATTACATTAAATTCATAAGTATAAGGTTTTAGAAGCTATTAATGGATTTTTTAGTTAATAAAAAACAATTTTTCAGACCTACAAATTTAACCTAAATTATTGATTTTATTGTTAATATTAAAATATGTTATTTCAACTACAACCAAGTGAAATTTATGTCAAGGATTCAAGACTGGTGCTCGCTTCGGCAGCATATATACTAAAAAAGGATTCAAGACTGGTTGAATATTCGAAGATCACATCAACAGGCTAGAGAAGGAAAATGAAATGATCCTATTAATAGATGCAGAAAAAGCAAACCTCAACACCCATTTATGAAAAAAAAACACACAAAAAAGAAACACCTCAGTAAAGTAGGAATAGAAGAGAACTTCCTCAACTAGATATTCAAAGAATTTCTACAAAAACCCACAGCTTACTTAATGGTAAAAAGTGGAAGTGTTCCTGCTAAGATGAGGAACACGGCAAGGTGTCCTCACCACTGCTTTTCAGCATTGTACTGCATTTCCTAGCTAATGCAGTAAGACAAGAAAAGGTATACAGATTGGGAAGGAAGAGATAAAATTGTCTGTTTCAGATGAAATGATCATCTATGTAGAAAATAAAGAACCACAAAACAAAAACCTTAAAAAGAATGATTATAGCAAAGTTGCAGGATAGAAAGTTAATACAGAAGGTAATTGCCTTCCTATATTCTAGCAATGAACAAATGAAATTAAAAACAATACCATTTACCAATACCAGTCCCCGAAGTGAAATAGGTATTAAATCTAACAAAATATGTACAAAATATATATGAGGAAAACTACAAAACTAATGGAAGAAGTCAAAGAAGGACTAAATAAACAGATACTCAATGTCCATGAATAGGAAGACTCAATACTGTCAAAATGTCAGTTTTTCTCAACTTGATCTATAGATTCAATACAATCCCATTGAAAATCCCAGCAAGTTATTTTCTGTATTTCAAGAAACTGACTCTAAAGTTTATATCAAGAAGCCAAAGAACCAGAAAAGCCAACACAATATTAATGTAGAAGTACAGAGGAGTGACAGTATCCGATTTGAAGAATTACTGTGAAGTTTTAGCAGTCAAGTCAGCGTCAGTGTAGTACTGGCAGAATAGATCAATAGAACACAATAGAGAGCCTAATAGACCCATACAAATACAGTCAACTGATCTTTGACAAAGAAACAAAGGCAATACAATGGAGGGTGCGGGGAGAAAGCTAGACACAGACCTTATGCCCTTCAAAATATTAACTCAAAATGGACTATAGACCTAAATGTAAAACACAAAACTATACATGCCCAGAAGATAACAGGAAAAAAATCTAGATTACTGTTGGTTTGGCAATGACTTTTTAGATATAACACCAAAAACACAAATCATGAAAGAAATAATTGATAAGCTGGACTTCATTAAAATTAAAAACTAATGCTCTGAAAGACATTGTCAAGAGAAGTAGAAGACAAGCCACAGACTAGGAGAAAATAATTGCAAAAGACATATCTGATAATATTATCTATTATCTAAAATATACAAAGAACTCTTAAAACTCCACAATAAGACAACCTGATTAACAAAAGGACCAAAGACCTGAACAGACACCTTACCAAAGAAGATATGTAGATGGCAAATAAGCATATGAAGAAATGTTCCACATCATATATTCTAATAGGATATATTAAAATGACCTATTAGAATGACCAAAATCCAGGACACTGATAACACCAAATGCTGATATGGATATGGAGCAACAGGAACTCACGTTGCTGATGAGAATGCAAAATGGTATGGCCACTTTGGAAAACAGTTTGACAGTTTCTTACAGAACTGTATAACATACCCTTACTATAAAACCCAACAATCATAATCCTTGGTATTTACCTAAATGAGTTGAAAACCTGCACATAAATTTTTATAGCAGCTTTATTTAAAGTTGTCATAACCTAAAAGCAACCAAGATGTTCTTCAGTAGGTGAATGGATAAATGGAGTATATCCAGACAGTGGAATATTCAGTGTCAAAAAGAAATGATCTATCAAACCAAATTAAAAATACATAGAGAAACCTTAAATGCGTATTACTAAATAAAGCAGCCAATCTGAAAAGGCTACATACTACATGATATTCTGGAGAAGGCAAAACTATGTATGGAGGCAGTAAAAAAATCAGTGGTTGTCAGGTATTGGGGGAAGGGAGGGATGAATAGGTGGAGCACAGAGGCTTTGTGGAACTGTAAAACTATTCTGTACTTGTCGTACAGTTGTCAAAACTCATGGAATGTACAACACCAACAGTGAACTCTATGTACACTACGGGCTTTGAGTGATAATGATGTGTCAATATTGGTTCATCAATTGTAACATATATTTGGGTGGGATGTTGCTAGTGGGGAAGAATGGGTGTGTGTAGGGGCAGGAGCTATATGGGAACTCTACTTTCTGCTCAGTTTTGCTGTGCATCCAAAATTGCTCTAAAAAATACAACCCTATTTAGAAGCCAACAAATTTAATAGATATTTTAATAAACTAGGTTCACATGGATCTTCCTGGTTATGGCCTTAATCTCTATTTAAAGAATATTGACCAATATTGCACATTATGAGGCTATTACTTAAAGATAATTCTGATATAAAATAATATAACCCCCATGGTATGGGCACTTTGGAAAAGAGTTTGACAGTTTCTTACAAAACTGTATAACACCCTTACTATAAAACCCAGCAATCACAATCCTTGGTATTATGCCTTTTCCAGAATGTCACATAGTATGTAGCCTTTTCAGATTGGCTTTTTTATTTAGTAATAACGCATTTAAGGTTTCTCTGTATTTTTAATTTGGCTTGATAGATCATTTCTTTTTGACACTGAATATTCCACTGTCTGGATATACTCTATCTATTCACCTACTGAAGAACATCTTGGTTGCTTTTAAGTTATGACAACTTTAAATAAAGCTGCTATAAAAATTTATGTGCAGGTTTTCGTGTGTTTATAAGATTTCAACTCATTTAGATGAATGGGGGAGCATTCTTTTTACAAAAGACTTTGTTACAGGAGTCCAGTTTCATAAGTAAACTTTCTACTTGGTATTATGTGTTGTCATATCTACATGTTAGGTAGGAAAAAAAAAAAAACACAGCTAAACCAGAACTGAGCAGTTCTGTTTAACTGTAAGCTACTTTGCATATTGTTACTAAATGATCACCTATAAATCAGGTTAAATTTGACCAAATCCAAAATACAGCACCGTGGTGACAATACTCAGGTAAGAGACTCTTCTCCAGAGTGGCCCATGGGGGAGAATAAGAGTATGATTTATCGGAAAATCCCTAGGTACTGTTGGTAAATGATGAATTTTGTCAGCTACCTGATTATTATCTTAAACTATCAATTATGCCTATATGTTAAAAGATTCAGATTTTGCTGGTGACTAATTCATCTGGAGTAGTGGAAAGGGTTTTGGTTTGCAAGTCAAGAGACCTAGGGTCGGACCCATGCTCTGCAACTAGCTCTGCAACCTTAGCGAAGTTACATCCCCTGAGGTATTGGGTAAGAGGATTTTTAAGGTTCCTCCATCCCTAACTTTCCTAACTCAATTATAGGTGTAGTTGTAGCTTTGTTTTTCACATGCTAGATATTTTTAATGTCTCTGCAAGTTGAAGCTTTTATGCTCAGCAGAGCATCCAAAAATCTATTTAGAATGTTATCATTAAGACCTCATTTATTTCCCAGAGGAGCTCTAGGACAGAAACCGGAGACTTTTCCAAGATAGGTGAATTTGTTACTGTGCATGAATCTGGAACTGCCAGACCCCAGCACTAATAGTCTGTGTTGCTTTCTTTTAAAAACTACTCAGTTTCTACAAACATGTCCAGCTTCCACTAGACTTCCTTGATCATTACTGCATTTTGCATTCTATCACTCCATTGTGTTGTAGTTAAATGTTCTTTGAATAAAAGGTGATCATGTTTAACTGCTACTACATTGAGTAGTGAGCTTTTGGTATACCTTCCCGAAGCAAGCACTGATGAGTGAACTTTTTGGAAATGCTCAATAGAAAAGCTTCTCATGGGTGTGTCTCCAGACACAAGGCTCTATTTCCCAGGATAAAGCAAAGTCTTGTTAAAGCCTAGACATTTCTAATTACCTGTGGCATATGCAAATTATTCAGATTTCATGAGTCAAGGTTTACGATAGTATTAAATGATCTATCAGAATAAAACCATTCTCAAAAAATTTATGTGTGTGATTGGCTTTGATGGCATCTGTCTTATGTTTGGTATCCTGTTGTGTCACTTCTGGCTTGTCAGCCATAGGCAGAACAAGGCTCTGCTGTCCTCAGAAATGTAGAAATACAGGCTCCAAACTCATTGTGCCATCATTTTGTAGCTGCTGCCATACTTGTTCTTTATCTACTCTCTATCTCTGGCTTGGGAATTTCCTAACCATTTTCTCTCGGCAACTTTTTCTTTTTGACACAATGTTGGCTAGTTTTTAATCTCCCAGAGATTTTTGTTTTACGTTAGTTATTTCAGGTCATTTGGTCAGTAATTAGGAATCTTTCACTTCCTGTTTCTCTGTTTTGATTTTTCACTGGACCTATCACACTTATTTCATTCCCCCACTCCCACCCCCCTCTGAGGAGGAGTTTTTCCTGGCATTTACCCCTTTTCCAGCCTGTCTCCACATGATTTATTATAATCCTCCTTAACCCTTATCCCGAACCCCGTGCCCTTTCTGTTTCCATAGTCATTTGTCCTTCAGTAGCCACACTAGATAGGCTAGGCTTTTTCACAGGAACTGTACTACATTTTTTCACACTTGAATTCTGGTGCGTAGAGGCTGCTCCACCCATTACATAGTGCAGCCTGCAGAGTTTCTGCTTCCCTCAGGGAAACAAGTGACAATGTTATCTAATCCTACCCATAGCATTAGGGCTGAAGATATGTTTTTATTGATTTGAGAGAGAGAGAGATGTGAGAGAGAAACATGGATTGCCGCAACTGGGGATCGAACCCACAACCTAGGTATGTGCCCTGACCCGGAATTAAACCTGAAACCTATTGGTGTACAGAACGATACTCCAACCAACTGATCCACCTGGCCAGGGCATTACAGTGAATTTTTAAGAGTAAATGATTCCTTTTTTATTTTTGGATTGGCCTCTAGCACATCAGGTATTATTTAGAAAGGCTATGCTGTGAGGTGGCATGATCATTAACTAGTTTGTAATTTCTCCAACGTGTATTTTAAATATTGTGGTATTTCAGTGTTTCCCAAACGTCAGTTATTTGCATACACCTTCACAGTCTTCATTATCTGTTCCACCTGTACGGGTATTACTATTTTTCTTCAAACCAATTCACATTTTTTACTCAAGTAGATTTTATTTTTAAAATTTGTATCATACTATAAATGTGAAATCAGTATAATTCACAATAAATAGACATGAAGAGTTAAATATTATTAGAGCCTAGCTAAAAAGTACTGCTTGTTGAAGGCTTCCATCTGAGGAGGATCAGAAAGCCTCTGGGAGTGTAGGAGACACTATCACCAGACTAACACTATATCTATGTAATCATTGGAACTGGAAGAGAATTGAAAGGCAATAATTTTCTCACCAGGTGAGTCAGTATTATTTCATACTGTTTCTGTGCAGCATCAAAAATCCTCCCTCTTGCCCAGCTGGTTTGGCTCGGTGGATAGAGTGTTGGCCTGTGGACTGAAGGATCCCGGGTTCGATTCCGGTCAGGGGCACATGCCCAGGTTGTGGGCTCGATCCCCAGTGTGGGGCGTGCAGAAGGCAGCCAATCAATGTTTCTCTCTCATCACTGATGTTTCTAACTCTTCCTTCCTCTCTGAAATCAATAAAAATATATATTTTTTAAATCCTCCCTCTTACTACCCACAGAATATTGTAACCCCATCTAGTTTTCAGAATGAACTCAAAAACTATACATCAAAGCAGAAAAGTCTTTAAAACATTGATCTCTGAGAAAACTGACAATATTTGCTCTCCTTGGATTTGCCCAAATTAATAAACTTGGTTATGTTTCCAGGCTAACAAAGAAATGATGGACAATAGAAGTTACTCTAATCTGCCGGGAAAAGTGCCTGTCTTCCCTGATTCTGCCCACCTGCCGCTGAGCAGGTCCTTCTATCTGGACCCCATGGTCACTCTCCACTTGTACCCCGAGGCCTCGGTGCCATCCCCTTACTTTGAAGACCTGCCATTGCTGCCCTTTTCCAGTGATTCGCTGGCCCTGGGAAATTACAGTGAGCCCTGCCCCTTCTCCTTCCCAGTGCCTTATCCAAATTACAGGAGGTGCGACTACTCCTACGGGCCCTCCTTTATCCGGAAAAGGAATGAACGGGAAAGGCAGCGTGTGAAGTGTGTCAACGAAGGCTATGCCCAGCTCCGACATCACCTGCCGGAGGAGTACCTGGAAAAGCGACTCAGCAAAGTGGAAACCCTCAGAGCTGCAATCAAGTACATTCATTACCTGCAGTCTCTCCTGTACTCTGATAAGGCCGAGACCGAGAACAACCCTGGCAAAGGTCCCACCATCATAGCAACTGCCAGCCGCCACACGGACCCCATTTTTAGAATCATTTGACTCTGGTTCCAAATAGAAACAAATAATATCACAAAATGGGGTTTCATAACGTCATGCAGTAGTTTTCCCTAAATGTAATTTCTGTGTGGGCAGGTAATAGCTCGGATTAACCTGTGCTGGATATTTCCTACCTGGGTTTCAGGTGCACTAAACATCATCTTCTCTAGATTGAGAAGATGCTTCTTAAGCACTTTAGGGGAGCCGGAGTCCCAGGATTCTCTATACCTCTCACCTTGCCCTTCTCACATCCTTCGCCAGAGTCTCAGCCATGAGAAACTTAAAAGCATTGTGTGAGGAATGGTTCCTGAATACTAGTAGTGCACTGTGCTAACCCTCATGCTAAGCAAACACAACGAACTCCCTTGATTTGTCAAAGTTTGGTGTTTTTTATGATTTGGGGTTGACAATAAATCTATGCCTTACCCATGTCATGATGGGGAAGTGTCTCAGGTCTGTGGCAAAAGTAGTTAACAAAACCTTGTCATTTCAAGTTTTTTCAGAGTCATCTTTTTCCTGCACAGAGAATACTTCCTTAGGCAGCTTAGTGTAGAGGGTAAGAGGTCAAGCTCTGGGATCAAACTGCTTCAGTTTAAACTGTGATTCTGCTACTTCCTCTCCATGTTTCAGCTCTTCATCCACAGAATGAGAATGAAAAGAGTAGCAACTACCCAATATGTTTACTATGAGGATTAACAGGTTAGCAGTGCCTGGCACGTAGTAAGTATTTATAATTATTATTGGTGTCATTATTATTATTCTCCTCTTGTTTTGTCCATAGCATCTCCATTCTCCAGGTTCTTTCAGCCAGAAAACCTGCAGCTGCCTTCACCCCTGGGAAGGACAGTCGCTGCCCCATATCTTGGAGTTTGCCTTCAGAATATCTGTTCCTCTTCCCATGACTAGGCTCAGCTCTTCCTTCTCCCTTAGCTCCCAGGTCCCATCTGTCACCAGACTCAGTCAGGACTTCCAGTACACTGTCACACTCATCTCCACTGTGATTCTCCATGACGTCTGCCCACCCCTGCCATTACCTGCTTCTTTGTTTTGTATACACATTTCTGTGCAGTTTCTCTCCTGCTATCCTTACACGCCATTACACACCTCTCTATCTTCTTCAGTAGACCGTAAGCTCCTTGAAGATAGGGACCAGTCTTACTCTTCCTGTTCTCTTAGCACCCAGCAAAGAGCCTCAAGTCAGGCAGGTGTTGTCAGGAAATATTCGGTGTTACTATTTTCCTCTTCCTACCCTGTTACGTGCCTGGGTAACTGTTAACAGTGTCCTCCCTGGCCTCCCAGGCTCTGTTCTCAACTGACTCCATCCTCACTCTGTTCTTCCTGAAAGCATTACATGCCACTTCGTTGCTCAAACCCCAGGACAACGGCCTGTTGACTACCACATGTTTTTTTGTTTGTTTGTTTGTTTTTATCTGCTTGGTTTTCAAGGCGCCCACCAATCTGGCCCCTTCCCAAATATCCACACCTTGATTTTTCCCATGAAACCCATTCCTACCCCAAAAAGAAAGATAGCTTTGCAAATGCATCCTTCCCCGTTAGCTCTTGCTTCCTACCTAAATTGGAATAGTCCCCAATGGAAATCCTACCTGTCTTATTTAGGAATCCTTCTCTCACTGCCAGGGACTTCACTGGTTTTTCTGGGATTCTAACTTTGTGCAGCAAAGACCTCAGCCTTTAGGTATGTAGTCCTGGGTAACAGTCATTCTGACTATTAAGTTACGCCCTGTGAGAGCAGTCATCGGGTAGGATGCTTTTGGCTGTAAGGAAGAAAAAATCCAATCCAGATTGGTACAATCAGTAAAGGCTCGTGTAACTGAAGCTTCTCCTAAGGCTGCCCTAAGGCCAGGCTCAACCGTCACCCACCACCTGTCTTCTTTAGGTCTACCCCTTGTCTTCCTCTGGGAAGTTTCGGTGTCCCAGAAAGGCTGTCAGAGCTCCCAGAACCACACACTTCCTTATTTCTTATAGTAGGAAAGAGAGTCTATAACCCAGGGTATTCCCAGCAGAGTCCGGAGCGCCCCAGGAACATGTCTATGCCTAGCCAGTTTCTGCAGCCAGGGGGGCGGGATGTGCTGATTGACATGTTCCACCTGTGGAGCTGGGGGTACCTTCAGTTCTCCTAACCACATGGGTACTCAAGTAGAGACAGGAACTGGTGGCACAGGGGAATAGTCATGTGGGAGAGACGCCCCCGAATGTCCCTACGTGCTGTTTTGGTATTCTCCACGGAACACTGCCGGGCACACAACCGGTGCCCAAGGACTGACTGTCAGGTGTCTCAAAATACCAGCCTCTCCCCTGGATGTTCATGAGAACAGAAGCTAGGATTCTGTTGCTCTGGTCCCCGTTGTCCTCTCCTGCCACCCCAAGTGGTCACCTCACCTCTGCTTCTCACAGAGTCCTGTCTGTTACAGACAGACATGCCCACACCTTTGTTACTTTGTTTTAAACTAGGGACAAATTCTATGTGAGAGTCCCTAGCCCAGCCAGTGGCTCCCCCACCCGGCCTCCTGCTGTCTCAGGGTGGAGCCAGATCAATAGTCCTGAGTCTGAGGGTCAGCCCCCTCCCTCGCAAGGCTCCCCTGGGAACCCTGAGGGCTTCCCACTATGGCTGGCTCTTCTGGGGAGTGGGCAAGCCTCAGCTTTTGGGAATTGAAGCTACAATGACTTTTCTCTCCAATACCCTCCTCACCCCCTCTTCAAAGAGAAAGATGGAGAATAACACCCCCGACCCTTCTCCCCGCACCTGCCTTCCAAGGCCCCCTGTCACTCCTCTGCACATGCCCAGTACACTCAGCCCACAGTGTTCCCCTGGCTCACACCCATGGCAACCTGCTTGGCAACCCGGAGTCAGTTGGGCTGAGGCTTGAGTCCAACTGTCAAAAGGGGCCAAGGCCGAGGTGGAGGAGGCTGGGCTGTGGGTAAGTCTGCCTGTGGGTTCAGACCTGTGGACTGGAGCAGGGCAGACCCTCACAGGCTCTGCTGGGCAGGGGCAGTGCGATCGTGGGCCCCGAGTCACAGCTGCTGCCTCTGAGTGCGTAGGGAGGCCATAGCCCTGGGATCTCAGCGGGCCTGGGGCTGAGTTGGTCCTACAGGTGACTGGGTTGGAACGGAGGTCTGGCTTGGGCTGGGGGTCAGTTTGTCATCAGGGTTAGGATTTGTGAAGCGAAGTATGGCCTTACCCTCAGGAGTCCCTACACGTGGGGAGGGGGGGAGGAAAAACTAATGTATGCATTGAGCTACGCATATGCCAGGTGCTTTCCATGTACTATCTCCTGAGCGGTAACAAGCACACAGGTGAGGTGAACACGCAGGCCGAGGCTGTGAAGGGTTTAAAGCTGGTTGCTCTAAAATCACAGCTCTTGCTCTCTGCTGAACTGAGGTTCCCGAGGACACCCTGAGCGTCTGTGGGAGCGAGTGGGACCGCAGAGAGGCCGCTGGCCCCTGGCCACTAACCGCTCACCTTGCCCAAGCCCCTGTCCTCTGCTGGGCTGTGGGGCTGCAACTCAGACAACCATAGTGCTTGTTCTAGGTGGTGTCACCGAAGGCCATGGAATCCTCCGCAGAGCCTGGGGGGCCTTTGCCCAAGTACTGCAGCGTGGCCACCACCCTGGAGGCCCCCGCCTGGGCCGGCGCTGCTCCTCCCTGGGGCCTGTCCTTCAGCTGCCCCTTTGCCCTCCAAGCACCCTGGCTCACCTGGCACAGCCCTCTCACCAGGTACCGATCTCTGCCCCTCTCAAAGTGGTGTGCACCTTTTCCTTCTCTGTCCTGTGGCTCTAGATCAGTGGTTCTCAACCTTCTGGCCCTTTAAATACAGTTCCTCATGTTGTGACTCAACCATAAAATTATTTCGTTGCTACTTCATAACTGTAATGTTGCTACTGTTATGAATCGTAATGTAAATATCTGATATGCAGGATGGTCTTAGGCGACCCCTGTGAGAGGGTCGTTCGACCGCCAAAGGGGTCGCGACCCACAGGTTGAGAACCGCTGCTCTAGATAGTGAACCGTGAGGGAGAGAACACGCGTCCTGGGAAGGCCAAAGGGCTCTCCACTGCGTGGGTTATGATTTGCTTAAGTATTACATGACCCCAGTCTAAACTGAGCTCCCAGTGATCTCAAGGGCTGACCAGGCTGTTGTCCCACCTTGTAGCAGAGTGGCAGGTATCAGAGTAGGCATGTGGGAGAGAAGGCAATCAAGGCATCTCCATTTACAGTTTCTAGACCATTTTTTAAAAGTATTTTTTAAATATGTAATTTTTTAATTGATTTTAGAGAGGAAGCGAAGAGAGAGAGAGAGAAACATCAATGATGAGAGAGAATCATTGATGGGCTGTTTTCTGCACACCCCACACGGGATCAAGCCTGCAACCCAGGCATGTGCCCTGACCAGGAATCGAACCATGACCTCCTCATTCCTAGGTCGGCACTCAACCACTGAGCCATGCCGGCTGGGCTCTAGACCATTTTATCATCCACTATGGACTTACTCTGGCACTGAGTGAGCAATTAGAGTTTCTGCCACCAATAGCTCCAGGCCCCCCCTCAGGTTCCCTCCGTTATCCTGGCTTTTCCTGAATAGTATCCTCAGGTGCCCAAGAAGGGGAAAGGCAGCTCAGCCTACAAGCACATGCCAGCTGTGTGAGTCCCAGGGATTCAGGCCCATGCTACTCAATCCAGTCTGCCCAGGTTACGGACATGCCAGCTTGCACTCTTCATAGCCCCCTTCCTGTTCCTCCTATCTCCTGTGTGGGCCATCTCATGCAAAGCCAACGTTAAGCATCCCTGCATCCAGGCTCACCCAGAAAAGTAAACAGCTTCTTCAGAAACCCAAACCCTGACTCAACAATCATCTCCTCACCCCTACCCCACCCCCGGCTGTGGCCACAAAATTCCCAGAACTAGCTTCTCCTTTTTTCTGTCCCCACAGCCCCTCATTTGGCTCCTCTGTGCCTGCCCTGCTCAAGCGCTCCTTCCTCCCTCTGACCCACAGCGCCAAGCCATCTTACACATTTGCTCCTCTGTCATTTCCGTCCAAGCCTCCCCCCCTCATCCTGGAATCCCACACACCCACTTGGTATGTACCTTCGTGGTACTCTTTTCCTGGTCCGCAATCTAATCTCAGAACCAGCATTAATTGAACATACCAAGGCTAACGACATTTTGATTGCCCCGAAGCAATTCCCAGTCCTCACACAGTGGTTCCCTTCACTGTCCTCTCCTTCTGCCCAGGCTCACAGTTTATCTCCCCGGAAGTCCTTGGGGACACTCTTGGTGTGGATTTCTGTTCCACGCAGCTTTACATGTCATACACGTGCCATGGTGCTGCGCAGACCTGCCTGTGGAGCGTGTTTCTTGATGTTTTTAGGGCTTGGTCTTCTCTACTCCCTAATTCCATTTGCTTTTCCCCAGATGTGCATCGTATCAACCGTGTCTCCCCTCTGCTGACCCGGCACGGCAGGGGCCCGGCAGGCTGGGGGGAGTTGGAGATGCTGCTGGCACATGGGTCCTGGCAAGAAGGGGACCTGATGGCTTTTATTACCGGGCGCAGATAAAGACTGCTCCAGAGGCAAGTTGTCTCTGCGACAATGGGCGTACTTGTCCCTGTCCCTTCTCTAAATGGCCTCCGTGCGTGAGGAACCCCTCCCCCACTCCTGGGTCTGGTTCTAGCCACGGCTGTGTGGAACTTTGTGCTCCCTGTGGTACTTCCTAACTCCAGATCGTATTCTGAGTGCTTTCTTGCCCACAGCTGGAGAGGCAGGGGGCTCTGCTTGTGGAATTTGAGGCTCCCCTTGTCGCAGGCCCAGAGTTGCCAGCCCCGCGGCAGAGCGTGGTCTTAGGAGAAGATGTCATCCAGTTCTCGCCACCCTCACTGCAGCCTGGGGACAAGGTGCTGGCGCCCTGGGAGCCGGACAGACAGCGGTATGGCCCTGCCACTGTTTTGGGCTTGGAGGCAAGAGGCCCCCAGAGAGGTAAGGGAAGCTGCTCTGTCCTACCAGCCCCCGGAAGGAGCCAGGCTGGTGATCGGGCCAGAGGAGAGAGCAAAGGGTGTCTCTGTAGCTCAAGGGTCTTAGAGGCATTAAAAAAAACAAACAAAAAAAAACACCCCAAAATTCTTGCCCTGGCTGGTTTTCTCAGTGGTTAGAGCCCACAGACTGAAGGGTCTCAGGTTCGATTCCAGTCAAGGGCACTTACCTCGGTTGCAGGCTCCATCCCCAGCCCTGGTTGGGGTGCATGTGGGAGGCAACCAATCCATGTGTCTCTCTCTCATATAGATGTTTCTCTCTCTCTGTTCCCCTCCCTCCCTTCCACTCTCTCTTAAACATAAAAAAATAAGTGGAAAAAAATATGCTTGGGTGAGGATTAAGAGAACACATACACTCAAAACCCTTACCCCCTCACTTGCTGTTTAATCCTGGGGGTGGCAACAGATATATAAACCATATCTTTCAGATTAAAAACCATTTTTCATCAGGGTACAAGCACCTACAGCTACGACGCTCTGTTGGTTAGCTAACCTAGGGCAGGTGCGATGGGGTTAGCCTGGGTCACACCAGTACTCCTGGCCTGTCCCCACCAAGCTGTCCAGAACAGGGATAGTTCCCTTCTATAGGGCTGACCAGTCAGCATCACTGACATTCAGAGAATAAGAGGAGGAGGTTCCTCCTTCCCTTCCCCCACCCGAGGAGGCATTTTGGTTTTGACATGAAAATGGAGACAAGGAGGTGTGGTGGTAAATATGGAGCCTCTAACCCTGTGAGGGATGCTTCCGGCCGCCCGGCCCCCCCCCCCCCCCCCAGAAGTGTGCAAGGGAGGCAGGCAGAGCAGCGGGGCTGCGCTGAGTTTTGCCTTGGGGGATAGGAGAACCCTTCTCCCATGACATGGAAGTGCTGGTTGTAATAAAACGTTGCCATTTTCTATTATGCAGCATCCAAAGAAGAAATCACCGTCCACTTCTGGAATGGCAGGACAGCCACAGTGCCTCGGGGTGGGGCCTGGGGGGTGCCCCCTGCTGTCTGGAAGAAGGCTGTGGAGCGGCTGCACTGGCCTGTCACCAGCAGGCCCCCCACTACCCTCCTCTGGGCCCCTTGCTGCTCTCTGCTGGGGCCGGGCACTGGGTATGTCACTCACGGGCTTCCACTGGGCACCCCGTTCCTGTGCCCTCCCTGCCACCCCCGCACCTGCTGCCAGCTTCTGTGCCAGGGCTGTCCCGGCTGCTGCCCTTTGGCTGGACCCACCTGGTGGCCTCTCACCAGGACCTCGGGGGCCAAGGCCGGAGAACAACCAGAGACGGAGCTAAAGCCCAAGGTGCAGCCTCTGCCCCTAGAGGCTCCCAAAAAGGAGAAAGTGGCCGTGCAGGCTCCCATGGCTGTTTCTTCTTCCTCCTCCTCCTCCTCTGAAGAGGATTTGGAGAAAGATCTGGAGGCGGGCCTCCCTCAGAGGCTGGTGGTGGACAGCACAGTCACCTCCTACCCCATCCCCCCTGAGAAGACTCGGAGGAGGCAGGTGGGCCTGGACCAGCCCGAGTGGAGGTATTGGAGGAGGAACGGGCCTGAGCCGCTTCCTGGGAAGCCAGGTACACCTTCTTCTGAGGCAGGGCCGAGGCCCTTGCTCCTTCCCTCCCACGGGTCTCTTAGGAATCTGAGCCGCGTGACCACTAAGCCGGGGTTGGAAGTAAAACTTAGGAGAGTGGTCATGTTGAAGGGGAGTCTGTGGTGAGAGGGAAAGGGTAAGGTTTCCATTTAAGCAGTAAAGCCCAGCATGAAAGGACGGGCTGATTTTTATGCAAAGGTTTGCATCCCTATTGAACAACTAAAGGTTTGCATCCCTGTTGAACAACTGTCCTTCTTAGTCTCTCCGGACAGGGCATTGCCACTGTCTGTTTTTACTGCCCCCTCTCACCCCCCTTTGTCCTTGGAGGCCTTGATTTTTCTCCAGATGAATAGTCAAATACCTGCAGGTGTTGATCAGTCTTCAACGCCCTGAGAAGCAGAGAAACTATTTTTTGAACATTGGTCATCGGACCCTCCCCTCCAGAGGGCCCTTCAGTAAGTCAGAAGCAGGACACTGCATGATGCGGCTCGTTCTCTCCCACTCGAGGGAGGCAGTGCTCTTGCTGGCAATCCGCAGCCAGCCCCAGGCCTCCTCATCTTGAGCTAGGAAGGGGCTCTCCTTCGGGTACGGGGTCACTTGCTGCTCCGGGGAAGGTAATTCTTGGAGCTGAGCCATGAGAATCAGTGGACCTGTGTTCTGCCAGGGCCCAATCCTGCACCCAAAGCTGTGGAGTGTAGGCCTGAGATGGGGTGTGGAGAAAGGGTCATCCCCAGCCCTAGGCACAGACAGGGTACTACATACCACAACTAACTAAACGGTGTGTGCCCAACACCAGAGCTCTTCCTTCTCCCTCCAGACTTTGTATTCTTTAAAGGAAATGTACAGTTTTGTCTCCTAACTGTGCCTGGTAGTCATCAATACTGATGCTGACAGTCAGTCTTAGGCTCCGCCTCAGGATCTGCCTCTTACCAATCCTCCTGTATGGGTCCCTCCGCCCTCCACACGTGTTACTTTCAGGTACAGGCAGTGAGGTTCCTGTTTAATCCTAACCTAGCGATCCTGGAAAGGCCAGACTGTTGGCTGCCGGCAGCCACATTGCTCTCCTCCCTTGCTTGTGGTTAAAAAACAGGATTCAATCTGTAGTTTTAAGTCAGGAGGGGATGGATTTCTTTTCAAGTATCCCTTCCTTTTTAGATATGGCCCTTTTCCTCAGGAAGTCCCAGCCCCCGCCCCACTCAACCTCTGAACTTTCCCCCATCAGCTTAGGATCTCCTCTTTGTGATCAGTGTGATTGATAAGCTCCTTCAGCTGGTGGTGATTGGTTACCTTTGCTTCCCCTACTGCAGTGGTTCTCAACCTTGGCTCACATTAGAATCACCTGGGAATCTTTTTAAAATCCTGATTTCTGGGCCTCATCCTCCGGAAATTCTGTTTCTTTGTTACTAATGTTGTGGCCCCACCCCATAACAAAGAAACAGAATTTCCGGAGTTGGAGGCCCAGAAATCAGGATTTTAAAAAGATTCCCAGGTGATTCTAATGTGCAGCCAAGGTTGAGAACCACTGCCCTACTGGCTGTTTTGAAAAATTGGTTTGATAACTTCTACGCAATGCCAAACCTGGTGATCAGATACAACCTTCCTCAAAAACATAATAGCCAGAAATAATTAAGAAAATCTATTTCTTCTTTAAATATAGAGACCGTGCTAGGAGCTTATAGGTAGTGAAGAGATCCTTTGATCCTTGGCAGAGTTGTACCCAAGTCGTCCAGACTCATCCCATCAGAACGGTGGCCTATTCAGCACCTCATTGAATTTTGGGTTTAGGCAAAAGATGCCGCAGCATCCAGAAAGAAGAGAAGGGCCACAGGCAGCAGGGAGCACAAATGGCAGTAGTGGGGAATACCAAGGAGCTGGTCCTGGAAGCAACCAACGCAAAGCCTCTACAGACCCTGCCAGACACAGCGGAACACGGGAAACTGAGTCAGAGGACCACTGTGATGCGTCAGAGACACCGGAAGGCCTTCGACTAAAAGCCCTGAGGATCTAGGTAAAGCAGCATGGCGGGGAAGGGGCTGCTTCCTTTCTTGTGTGTGTTTTGTTTTCAGTTGACATTCAATATTATATTAGTTTCAGGTATACAGCACAGTGGACAGTGGTTAGACAATTATATAATTTCCGAAGTGACCCCCCAATAAGTCTAATACTCACTGGCACCATACATAGTTTTTATTGTCTATATTCCCTATGCTGTACTTTATGTCCCCGTGGCTATTTTGTAACTATCTTGTTTGCACTTCTGAATTCCTTGGGAAGGGGCTTCTTAAGGACTCCTTCCAAGGTTCTTTGACCTCTTGGGGTCACATCCCCTTTCAAAATAAAAACCATGGCTCCCCTTTCCAGAAAAATGCACATACCCACAATTTAAAAAAAATGTTTTTATTGATTTTAGAGAAAGGGAGAGGGAGAGAGAGACATTGATGTGAGAGAGAAATATCAATTGGTTGCCTCTGTATGCATCCCAACCAGGGATTGAACCTGCAATCTGGGTATGTGCCCTGACCAGGAATCAAACCGTTAACCTTTCAGTGCATGGGACGACACTCAACCAAGCCACACTGGCCAGGGCACCCAGAATTATTATATATGAGAGGGATATGCTAGTTAGCCCACATATGCTAATTAGTCACGACCAGTATGCAAGTTGACCATCACTCCAGCACACAAGATAGCTGCCCCCATGTGGCCACAAGATGGCCTGCAGGGGAGGGTAGTTGGGGGCGACCAGCCCTGCAGGGGAGGGCAGTTGGGGGCAATCGGGCTGGCAGGGGAGTGGTTAGGGGCAATCAGGCAAGTGATTGGGAGCCAGCAGTCCTGGATTGTGAGAGGGATGTCCGACTGCCCATTTAGGCCTGATCCCAGGGATTGGGACTAAATGGGCAGTCGGACATCCCTCTCAGGGTCCCAGATTGAAGAGGGTGCAGGCTGGGCTGAGGGACACCCCCCCACCCAGTGCACAAATTTCGTGCACCGGGCCTCTAATTTTGCATACAATTTCAAAAGGCTTACAGAACCTACAAAGGACATTATAAACTTCTTGGGGGTGCAAGGATCTCCATTTAAATGACCCCTTATTTGGTGATGGGCATGGGTCTGCTTTCCTAAGCCCCATGTCCCTGTGAGTCTGTTTCTCACTAGGAATGCTAACATAGCTCTACTTAAAATTTCGATTCATCACATAAAATGCTGGCATTTTTTCTGAGGAAAGACATGTTCAAAATGAGATGAATAATTAAACTGAAAGGTGCAATAATACTGTTGGTGTGGTCGCTTAAAGGTTAAGGACACATCTATGACTCTTTAAAATCAGTGACTTTTGATCCTTAAAATTACAGTCAGCATACGACCCTCAGGATTCTTTCTCTTATAGGAAGCAAAGGAGAGTGAATACCTGAGGAAGCGTTACAAAGTGGCTGGCACAGCCTTCAGTGGTAGAGTGCAGGCCACAGATGACAGTCGCATAAGCAGCAGCATCTTCACCCCTTTAAGACTTCCCTGCAGACGGGCACAGGAAGGTACCTGTCCTAAGAGCCACAGGAGTGCTGCCGGCCCGGCCAGGTCTCCCTGCCTGGTGAGATGAGCGTGAGAATGCTGTTCCACAGAAGTCACAGGTCGTGGTCAGCCTGTTTTGGGCAAGTGTATCCACAGCCTCTCTGCCATCTTTTCATAAAGCCTACAGTTGTACATGAATGACATTTTGTTGCTCTTAATACCAATAAAAAGGAATTCTCTTTATTTACAAATCTCTCCTTTTATTATCATAATTATCCTTTAGTTGGAAAGCAAGCAGTAAAAACTATTCAGACAGCATCATTATTACTTTTAGGCAAAAGAGGGTAAGAAGTTAAAAACTTTTGAGGTTAAAATAGGCACTGAAAGAGACAAGCTTCAGGTCTCAGGAAGGCCGGCCTTAAGAGCAGGATTAATGTATAAATATTAACAGAATCATATGGTGGCTTTATTCTCCTTGCTACTTAAAAAAAGGCAACGTGATGGTCTGCATCAGATGGGGAAAACCAAGTCCACACTTTCTCCTGAATCAACAACCACCACGTGAGTCTTCTTGGTTAAGTCATTTGCACCCACAGTGACAGAATAGGTCCCTGGATATACTTCTATGTAGAGGTCCTTAGAGATGTTCTCATCCTGGAAGGAAAGAGGATATTAGTGGGTTAGAGATTTTATATCCCAATGCCCAGGCACCTCCACCAGGCTTCCTTTGTGTGCCAGAGGCCGGATGGAAGAAAGCATTCCTGTGGGAGATGGAGGTTCCGTTTTCAAGTCTCAGCCACATAGTAGGACTATCCTTTAGGTAAGTCTCAGTGTCTCCTTAGGCTTGTTTCCTTTTTCTAAGACTTTGGTAATACCTACCTCACATGTGAGAACACTGTAGATGCTCAAGTGTTCTAGAAACATGAGTCATAAAAGGAACACTAGCTGGAGTAGAAAGATAAGAATTGGGTAGAGGAAAAGACTAAGGACATTGTTTTGGGGATCAAAAGCAGACAGTGGCACTTGTCACAGATGAGCAGTAATGGCAAGGCACCTTGGAGTGATGAGAATCATTCTTTTTTTATTTATTGATTGATTTTTCACAGAGAGGAAGGGAGAGGGATAGAGGGTTAGAAACATCAATGAGAGAGAAACATTGATCAGCTGCCTCTTGCACACCTCCCACTGGGGATGTGCCCGCAACCAAGGCACATGCCCTTGGCCGAAATCGAACCCGGGACCTTTCAGTCCGCAGGCCGACGCTCTATCCACTGAGCCAAACCGGTCAGGGCAAGAATCATTCTTTTTCATTATTAGGACAGTGAGACATTTCCTTTCTCCTAAAGCTGGGGATACTACGAGTAGATTCCTTCCTGTCATGCAGCAAGTCAGTTGGCTGGCAGAGCCCTCCCTGGGCAGACTGGTTCTCCCTGGTGCAAGAACCCTGGAGGCTGGAGTAAAGGGAAAGCTTTATGTTTGGAGCTGAGCTGAGCACAAACCTCCAATGACAGACTTCATGCAAGGCGGGGAAGTGGGTCACGGCAGGTGTGCAGACAGCAGGGTCTTAGCTCAGAACAGAGCCGTCACTAAGAGCCCGGCTCCTATTCCTCAGCTGGGATGCCACTCATGCTCACTCAGTGCTCAGAAGGAGCGGCAGGCAGAGCTGTCATTCCCACCACCACACTCGGTGGGGGAAACCAAGCCCTGGCCAGCAGATTCCACTAGGAGGATAATGATAATTTGTATACTTCCTCCCCCTCCACATGACAGACAGATCTGAAGCCAATTTTTTCCAAAGCTGCTTTATGTTATATCCTTTCATGTTTACCCCAGTTACTGCAAAATCAGGGGCCTAGAATCATTTAACTGATATGAATGTATGGGACAACACCACAACTATTTATTGGTTATCAACTATGTAAATAAAAGTAGGTTTCAGAAAATACAGCTGTATCAGAACTGCAGAAAGCCAAGGATGCCTGGTTTGTCTGGATAAAAGGAAATCAGGGGTAAGATCAGCATCTGTGCTTCCCACACCGTGAACATCTGGAAGATTAGAGATACCAAAGCCAGCAGGTTTTGGAGGCATCTAAGCCTAACTGCTTGCATTTGTACTAGCAGAATATGCGTAGTTGCTAAACTCTAGTATATTCTGAATCGTGGCTAGCACACTGTAGACAAACAAAAACTAAGCAAATGATGGCAGCAAAATGCTGGAGTTCCTTCCCTCAGAATTCCAGCCCTGGCCAGTTCCAGATTTCCCGAGTTTATAAACTAATGAGCACTTTATCCTAAAAATGAGAAACTCATCCCTATATGTTTTTACAGAGAAACATTAGTGGAAAATAGGAACAAGTCCCTTCAAATGTTTTGGAACCCGATCTAACCAAGTGTATATGTTTCAGAATTGTAGCGATGGTATTCACTTTGTAAGCAGAGGGGTCAGGCCGCTCCTGCTGCTCCAACAGATGGTGGAATTCCAGCAGGACCCGCCAGCCCAGCTGAGCTGTAGGAACTGAGATGTGAATACTTCGCATTCTTTTCAACCACAACTATGAGTCCAGGCACAGAGCACCCCTGAAGCTTCCAGTGGGGGAAGGATACCAAGGAAACATTTGACACTGAACCACAATGTGTGCACTCCCCACAAGGATAAAAACATCCCAACATGAAAATACTGCGGGCCCTGCACAAAGAGCTCTAGAGTCACCAGGTCAACTGGTTCATGAAATGGCCGTGTGGGGAGGCCAGCGGGGACACCAGGAGCTCCGTACTCACAGGCTGGGGTGCCTCGAGCGTACACTCTGTGGCTGGACAGACGCCTCCAAAACCCAGGGGCGTTTCTTGTCTCTGGAGAAACAAACAGAAACATCAGTGCCCAGGCTCTGACTTCTGGATAATAAAGAGAAATCTCCTACCTTATGAGGAACTAACCATTGTTCCATCCATTTTTCTAAGTTGTCACCTAAATTATTAAGGCTTTTAGTGAATCCTGTGGGGGCATTTTTAGATGTTCACCATGATTATTTTTTATCTTCCTTGGGCTGTGGAGTCAGATAAACCCGAGTTTGAGTCCTATGTCTGCTCTTTGCTGAGAAGGGCAGATTCATTTATCTCAGCCTTGCTGTCCTCATCAATAACATGGGGGCACTAGATTGCAAGGAAGATTTAAAGTGTAGAAGTGCCTGACACTTAACAGGCTCTCAGAAAATAGACTATTTACTGCTTGTCTTGGGAGTGGGGGCGCTAGTAGGGAACAGGCTGACCTGATAAAGTCAATTTCTCACATTTATAGGAAAGAATGGGAGGGATAGGAATGACTCTCGCTCACATGTGACCCCCTTATCGTCAGGCCAGAAAAGGGGAGCCAGCGTGCGGGCTGTGCTGTTACTCCTCATATCCCAGGCCGGGAAACAAGAGGGACTTCCAGCGTGCATCCAGCTCTCACTCGTATCCCTGTGGCCACGCTTCCATTCTTCCCCTGAACCCACCGGCCAGGGAAGTCAGAGATCCAACTGTGGATTCGACTCTGGATTTAAGTTCAGTATCTTTGAGTACAACTAGGAGTTTAAAAACAAAAACAAAACCATCTACTCTCCTCAAAAACAACAATGAAGGATTTCTGTTGAATCAGTTTCACAAGTAGAATATTTGTCTCTCCCAGAATGACGTGTGGAAAAAATAAGCAAGTTTGTAGTGAGAGGCCTGTGATATTATCTTTAGGAAAAGTATTTTGTTACAGAGACGTCCTCTTTGCACTTTCTTTTTTAAAGTTACCAAAGACATGATAGGTGTCACTAGCTTAAGAGTAAAATATGTGCTCATGAAAAATCTCTCTTCCCTATCCCTAGATGTAGAAGAGGACATCTGAAGATCTCATTAACCTGCCCAAAAATCCCGTGGCCCAGGATTGCAGTTTCATCGGAAGATCCCACGGTGGCATCAGTCTTATATTTTGGACATGTTCATGGCTGTAAGTTCTCAAGACTGGGGTTTGAAACATTTCTGTTGAGCACTGTAATGCTGAGTCACACAGGCATCTAATAATATAGATCCAGCAGGAGCTCCCAGACCTGGGGTCTCCCACCTTGGGAGGCTGGGCAGCACAAGACATGAGGATACACACCTGGCCATTCCCGAGGTCCGAGCACAAGTGCAGCTGCGACTTCCCTCTGTGATAACGATAGACGTGGGTTGCCCCTCCTTCCTCTGGCACAGATGAATAATATTTCTGGAGAAGTAACGGGAAAGATGTTGGGTAACCAAATAGATAAATTTTCAAAAAACTGTTACTTGGGCAAAATATGGTTAAGAAGGGAGACAAAAGAGCAAAGATAAGTTACCTGCCTGCTCGACAGGCCTCTGAGGTCATCTAACAAATCTTAGCCCGTGTAAAGTGGCTGCAGAGAAGGAAACTGCGTTTGGCATCACTTTGCTGCCATCTGCTGCCTCTGTCGGGCAAGAGCTCTGGCCAACTAAAGCTGGGCAGGGCCATGCTCTCTGCCAGCTTAAATAATTCTCTTATCTGCGCCCCCATGTCAGATACACATGCCCTTTCACCTCCTCTCATGACAAGTTCCGATGAACAGTTCTGCGTTTATTGTCTAAGTCTCAGACAAGGACGAGGGAAGAGAGGGGTGCATCGCCTCGAGATGTGGAAATACAACAGGAAATGTAACATAAACCCAAGAGCTATGCAGTCCGTTCTCCCCTGTGGAGGAAAGGAGGGTGAGGTCTCTAATTTAAGGAGGATAATCCAAAGGATCAGAAAGCCATTACATTTTTCTTGTCTACTTCCTTTCCCCCCTTGAAGTTAACCTTAGATGTGCCCCTGATTGTGACTAATGATGAGGACATCGCTGGCCTGCTTGTTCTGAAGACAGTGTAGGGTCAGCGTTTAAGGCATGAGACCAAAAGAATGAGAAGCAGGGGAAAGCGCTTCAAGACGTGGGTCTAATGAGGTACCTTAGGGGCTGCTTCAACACTGTGAAGGCAAACTCAGAATACCGTTCTGAATTCTATCTCGGAAAGCCAAAGGGTTCTGAGGCTCCATTCCATAACGGATACTTGAACTGAAAACCACAATGAAGAACACCAATTTGCTAAACCTCAAACCAAAGACAAATATTATTCCTCTTACTGAGCCATGAACCCAAGTTTAAGTTGGTCACTTTACAGTAGAGCCCAAGTTATGAATTTTTCTAAAACCATTTAACAGAATAAGGACATAAAAATATTCTCTGAACTATATCTCATTGGCTGGATCCTGTTCTTGGGAGTCACAGGGATTTTATACAAGATGTAGAAAGATTAGTGATTTTTTGGAATCTTAACATATTAAATTGAAAAGCAGGACAGAAACAAGGTATTCTCTTCCTTCTCCCTTTCAGACCAGCATCCTTACAACCATAAAGAATCATAAAGAAGTTAAGGGTGGAAGAGACCCAGCATCTGTTGTAATTCTCAGATGATAAAGAGTGCCTTCCATGCAGGTGATTTCCTTGAATGCTGGCTGGCCTGCCTCCACCATTCCCTCAAAGTACTTAAAGATGACGTTAGTATATACCTTTGAGAAGAGGGTCTTAAAAAACCTTGTTCAGCCATTTCAATGAATGGTACCAAAAATCCTAAGTCCCTCATGCTACAGTTTATGAAATTTCTGATGTTCGTCTCTCAGTGGAAACCAAGAAAGAGACGGTAAAGGCTGGCAAGGATTTGAGAGACCATTTTTTCCACGGGGAAGGGAAGGGTGAGAGCGACTAACTGGCCGAAGGCATTAGTCAGGATGTGGCAGAACCTGGATGTGACTCCTGGGAGGCTGCTCCTGCCATTAAGCCACACCGCTTCCGATGAGGGAGCTGCATCTGTTCACAGAACCACCTTCGTGGCCACCAAGCGATACAGACCACAGGGGCCTACTTAACGACGACATTACCAGGCACTTGAAACAGAGGTTAAATTCCTAATGTAGGGATTTTGTTTCAGTTTTTGTTTCAATACATTTTGAAAACAGAGAGGCTCAGTTCCAGTTTATGGTGACCCTACTGATTTTTTTTAAGACTCCCTGTCAGAAGTGTTAAAAAGGGCAAATAGTTGGATTTGATTGTTTTAGAATTCAGCAAATAAGCTTTTTCCCTCCTACTAGTCTGAAACAATAGTGAGAGCAGAGACCTTTTCTGACTTGTTCACCGCTGTATCCTCAATAACAATTCCTGAATTAGGCATTCAAACAAATAGCTGTTGAATGAATTCTAACATGGATTTACCACCTGGTTTAAATCCTTGCGTGATTACAATCCGCCCACAAAGATGGGGCAGTGTGAACTGGTAGTCTCCAGATTCTCCCTAAACTCCACGAAGACCCACTTTGTGATCCATCACCAGGCAGAACGGGGCATGGCCGCAGCTTACACCAACTTACCCCACACTGACTTGAAGTATAGTCCATGAACTCCGCCATCGTTCTGAAAGAAGCACTGAGGGTTGGGCATCTTTCTTCTCTCTATTTGAATAAATGGCAAGTGACAGGTGAGATCTGGTATTCCCTCCTGGGGAGTGAAGTCATTTAGGGAATAGCTTCCTTTTTACTTTGCGAAAGGCTTAGAAACTTCAAGTCAGTAAGAAGGATCTTACTGAGAAAGAATTCCAACTCCACAAGGAATCCACTGACATGCAATTTACCCAGGACAAAGACTGGTTTGCGGGCTTTCTTCTAATATCAGATGGTGCAAGTAAAGTTTTTTTTTTAATAAAGTAACTAACCAGGGCTGAGCAGCATCCTAAAGCTACCCAATAATGATCTGTCAAATGTGGCGAGTTTTCAAAGGGCTTTTCCGTTCCTGTCCTGATACTTCACAGCTTTCGCCAAGAGCAAGATCCCTCAGCTGCTTCCGCGTGGCCCGTGCCCCGGGGCCCAGCGGGCCACCGCCGAGCGAATGAATGGGCTGGTCCCCGGCACAGGGGCCCTCACCTCTCCGGGGAGAAGGCGCTGGGGCCGGCCGCGGGCCATCTTTCTCGGTAGGGCCGCTCCGGGAAAATGTCCCCCACGTTGCTTTTGGCCAGAGAATGCCAGTCCACTGCCCTCCTCTTAGCCCGCTCCAGCACTTCTTGACCCAGCCTAGCCGAGCGCTGCAGGGAACGCCGGTCCATCCCGTTTCAGCGCCGCGACCGCCAAATAGTTCTCCATGTCTACCTAAGCGGGTACATACACACACACAAGGGCGGGTCAGCCTGCTGCCGCGACCCGGCTCCAGATCCGGGTCGGAGCCGGGGCCTCAACCTCCCCAGCGACCAGCGCTCCCGGCTCCGCCCCCCACGCGTTATCCAGCGGCTGCCGGGTCAGGGCGAGCCGGTGCGCGCAGACCCCGTCCATTTCCGTCTCCCCCTGCCCTCATAGGAAGCCCTCACCCAGCCCATCTCTCAAGGCGCATGCGCTCCACGCTTGGGCGGGGGTGGGGTGGGGTGGGGCGGGGCCTGGAGCACTCAGCGCCGGCGCAGCAGGAGGGTGAAGGAGGCGGGGCGGAGCGGTGGGACGCAGGCCATTGGTGGGTGTCGAGAGGCGGGGCGCGCGTTCTACGCCGGACACGCCTCCTGCGTACGGTCCGCGGTCCCTGCGTGGGGTAGCGGAGCAAGAGGCAGAGCGCTGTTGGCGTGCGGGGCGCGGTGGTCGACGGAACCTGCAGCCAGGGCGGCCAGGGCGCGCTGTCGGGGGAGACCCCAGGGCCTGGGGCCTGGCCCTTGGAAGTCATCTCCGCTGTTTAACGTGATGAATGAACTTGGTCCCAAGTCAGGTGGTCTCCTGTTGGGTTGAGAAATTGTGGGAATAAGACTCGTGTGTCCGGTTTCCTCTTTCTGCCAGGTCAATATTTTGGGATATCGCTACTTTTATTTGAAGAGATGGCTAGGACAGACCGAACAGTACGGCTGCCAAGGTGGCCTTTGGAGAAGGAAGTCTGGCCAGCGGGCTGTGGACGGGATCGGGGGTCGGGGGAACGTTCAGCCATTAGAAGGCAGGTATTTCTGGCCCACAGCCAGAGGGCGCCTGAGTTGTGTAGGGCAGTGGTTCTCAACCTTCCTAATGCCACGACCCTTTAATACAGTTCCTCATGTTGTGGTGACCCCCAATTTCATTGTTACAAATTGAACATAATTAAAGCATAGTGATTAATCACAAAAACAATATGTAATTATATATGTGTTTTCCGATGGTCTTAGGCGACCCCTGTGAAAGGGTCGTTAGACCCCCCAAAGGGGTCGCGACCCATAGGTTGAGAACCGCTGTTGTAGGGTAATCTTAATCCTCGAGGGGCAGCTTCCTCACCCTTCCAGTGGAAAGTACGGACTCACACATTTGTGTGAGTTAAACCCACCTTTTAAGAATAGTTGAACCACGTGCATGTAAGGAATTGTGCATTGTTACTTTCCACATCATTCCATTCGGATATTTGATAGATGCAGCCCAAGGCCTCGCTGTTAATTATTAGTGATTCCGCCCCGCGTGGAGCAAAGCACTGATGCTCAGAGGGACCACTTTAAGAGACAGGGAAATCAAATGCTCACCTGGGCTTCTCAACCGATGGCTTCATTAGCAGTTCTGAGCTATACCACCTATGTATCAGGATTCATACGAATTTTTGCTCATTTTCTGCTTTCCTCTCAAAAAGTTGACAACTGGCTTTAAATTATGGCCCTGTCACTTTTGCTGTGTGATTCTGGGTAAACAAATTATTTAAATCCTTTGAACCTCACTTTTATCCATACTTGGGGATACGAATAGTACCAACCTATCTAGACTGTAAGCTTCTTGAAGGGACCATATTTGTCTTCTTTAAGGTGCATCTAGTATTTTATCTGTCACAGAAGGGGCTAAAAATAGCTATTGTGAATTGGGTTGCTGTGAGAATTCTGTGAAATAATTCCTGTAAAATGCTTAGCACAATGCCTTGCAAAGAATAGGTGCTTCATAAATTTAGTTAGAATTAATATGTACCAGGCACTGTCCTAGGAGTGTGGAGAATGGGAAATGGATCAGACTAAAGGAAAATAAGAAAAAACAAAACATAAAATCTGTAGTGTCGGGAACAAAATGTGACTTGTCATAAGATTGAAACAGATAAAGTGATATGAAGCCCAGAGGAGAAAGAGATTGTGTTTGGTTGGGGGGATCAAAGAAGGCTTTGTGGAGAAGGAATTATTTCAGATAGACCTTGAAGGATGGCCTAGGAATTAATGAGAAAGGGGGTGGCTAAGATACCTATTAACTGCTTTTGTAATGAGTGTGGTTAGGGATGAGATCATTTCTTGTTTTTTATTACTTATGGACTTCAAGATCCTGGCGCCATAAATTTTAGCTCTGTCTGTGTAACCATGAACAGGTTACTTAACTGTTGTATATCTCAGTTTTGTTATCTATAAAATGGGAATGATAGTAAATTCCTCATAGGGTTGTTGTGCAGATCAAATAAGTTAATAATTGCAAAGTGTGTTGAATAGTATTTGGCATAAAGTAAGTGCTCAATGAGTATTAGCTAGCATTATTAACTTAATCAGACTGCATGCTGGCTCCTGGTATGCCCTCACATGATTCTACAGCCATCTCTCACCTCACTTGGCTCTTCCCCAGGATTCTATTGCTACCCACTTACCCTATTTTGGTTCAGTTGAAGCATTACTTCCTTGTCAAGTCAAATCTTTGAAATCTTCTTCAGTTATTCCTGAGTTGCAATCTCTGTTTCCATAGCTATAAAAAATATATACATTGTGGTACTTACTTCACTTGATCTGATTTAAATTATATGTAGTTGTAATTCATTCTCTTTCAACAGCTATGGACTCCTCAAAGGCAGAAACTGTACCATAGGTGTCCCTAAATATCCAGGGCCTGTTAATTAGTGGGTATTCGATAGACATTGTTGAATAGACTGATTTAATTTTTAATTTAAATAGATCCCTGTTAGGGGGAAAAAAAGAGACATATGTAATACTTTCAACAATAAAGAATAAAAAAATAGACCCATTAGGCCAGATAAGAGTTGGCTATAAAAAAATAAAATCTACCTACATGTACTTTAAAGAATGTAATGAATATTCAGTTATAACTAATTTTCCCAGAATTTAATATTTAGAAACATATAGGAAAGGAGATGCTTAGAATGAAATCGAAGCCTAAAAACTGACACTAAATTTTGGCATTTATTTTCATATTTATAAGTATATTTACATATGCATACATCTGTATATATAAAAGGCTAATATGCTAAGTGTCCGACTGTTCGACTGTTAGCTATGATGCGCACTGACCACCAGGGGGCAGACGCTCAATGCACAGGCATGGAAACATGGAACAGACTGATGAATCTCAGAGGGGAGGGGAGAGGGGAGAGGGTGGGAAGAGATTAACACGTAACGTGCCAAGCCTGTTTTGTCTTCCTTTCCATTTAGCCTGCGATATCCGATTTCACCGATATGCTGGCAGCACCAGTGACTGACCGGTCCAGACGGAAAGTGTAGTGTCAGTCACCAGTGACTGACATGGTGCTTAACGTGTTAACCAAAGATTTTATATGCATGCTAGAGGCCTGGTGCACGAATTCGTGCACTGGTAGGGTCCCTTGGCCTGGCCTTCGGGAACCGGCCGAAACAGGCAATCCGACATCCCTCATGAGGTCCCGGATTGCAGAGGGCGCATGCCAGGCCGAGGGACCCCACCAGTGCGTGCACAGGGCCTCTAGTGGTTTTATAATTTCAAGATTTATACTGTAAACCACAGATTAAGAGTCATTTTTTTCTTTTTAAAAATTGCATGGAAATAAGATTGATGGAACATGACCTACCATCGGGGCCCATGCCGGTCAAACACATCCAAGCCAGGTACTTGAGAAAGCCAGCAGTGAGACTTGGAAATGGAGCAGAAACCAGAGGAAGGGCAAATGCTCAGGAATGTGCCTAATCATCAACAGAGAGAGCAACTGTTGGTGTAAGTCTTTCATGATTTCTCACTTCATGAGGGTAAATTCATTACAGAGAACACATAGAAGTTACATGTTTTGGGGGCTAGATGAGTTGGAGGAAGTCTTTATTCCTGAGAGCTGAGAAAGGAGATTGGTGCTGTATATTTTGGAGACATTTTAAGGAGAAAAAACAAGTCTAGTGAAGCACAATGTAAATTATTTTTGTCTATGTGAAGGGAGCAAAAAAAGGGTTAAAAACTTAGGATGCAAAAGTGGGTGTCATGCCTGAGTTAGACAATGATTTATACTGTACATACCAGAGAATGTATAAATTATCTCATTTGACAGGTGGTATTTTTATTTCTTCAGAAGACTTAGGAGCTTTAGGATTATTACAGCTTTGTAAAGTAGTATTATAGTATGAGTCATCAGATCATTCATTTTGCCTGATTACATCAACTCATTGGGTTATTGGGGAATGAAAGAAACTCATGATCAAAATTACCATCTTGATTATATAGATCAGTGGTTCTCAACCTTCCTAATGCCGAGACCCTTTAATACAGTTCCTCATGTTGTGGTGACCCCCAACCATAAAATTATTTTCTTTTTTTTAAAATATATTTTATTGATTTTTTTTACAGAGAGGAAGGGAGTGAGATAGAGAGTTAGAAACATCAATGAGAGAGAAACATCGATCAGCTGCCTCCTGCACATCTCCCACTGGGGAAGAGCCCGCAACCCAGGTACATGCCCCTGACCAGAATTGAACCCAGGACCCTTTAGTCCGCAGGCCGACGCTCCATCCACTGAGCCAAACCGGTTTTGGCCATAAAATTATTTTCGTTGCTACTTCATAACTGTAGTTTTGCTACTGTTATGAATCGTAATGTAAATATCTGATATGCAGGATGTATTTTCATTGTTACAAATTGAACATAATTAAAGCATAGTGATTAATCACAAAAACAATATGTAATTATATATGTGGTTTTCTGATGGTCTTAGGCGGCCCCTGTGAAGGGGTCCTTCGACCCCCAAAGGGGTTGCGACCCACAGGTTGAGAACCGCTGATATAGATTAAAGAAAATGAATCAAACTTCTGAGAATTAGCTTTTACAACCTTTTAAAATTTACTGGAGGTTAAAAAATAGGTTGCAGAGCAGGAATGATTAGGGATAAGTTTTGTCACTTTAAAAACTATCAGAGATTGAAGGAATAGTAATTTGGAAGATATAAATAGTTAGAATTCATGTAGAGTTTTAAAAAATATGTTTTTTATTTCAGAGAGAGAGAGAGAGAGAGATAGAAACATCAATGATGAGAAAGCATCATTGATCAGCTGCCGCCTGTACACCTCCTACTGGGGATCAAGCCTGAAACCAGAAACCCAAAACCCCCACATGTGCCTTGACCAGGAATGGGACTGTGACCTCCTGGTTCATGGGTCAACGCTCAACCACTGACGCACCAGCTGGGCCATGTAGAGTTTCTTAAAAACTACTTTATTAAGGTATAATTTACATATAAAATTCATCTTTTTTAAGTATACAATTCAGTAATTTTTAGTAAATTTACAGAATTGTGCAAACATCACCACAATGCAGTTTGGGAACATTTTCATGAGCTGAAAAAAATTCCTAGAGCCCTCCATATGCAGTTAGTCTCAACTCCCACTGCTAGACCCAGACAACCACTTTTCTGGATAAGTCATATAAATGTATCATATGAATGAATGTCACTATTTTTGTTTGGCTGGTATGTCTCGGTTGAATGTCAACCCATACACCAAAAGGTTGCCAGTTTGATTCCCAGTCAGGCACATGCCTGGGATTCAGACCAATGCCCAGTAGGGGGCATGCAGGAGGCAGCTAATCGATGTTTCTCTCTTCCTCTCCTTTCCTCTCTCTAAAATCATAAAAACATATTAAAAAAACAAAAAAAAATGTTGGTATACTTGATGGTGTCCCACAGGTCTCCGAAAGCGTATTCATTTTTCTTCATTTTCCTCGCTCTATCCATAATCTCTATTGTTCTGTCTTCATAATCACTGATTTTTTTTTTTTTTTCATAATCTCAAATCTGTTTTCGAGCCTCTCTGGTAAATGTTCATTTTTGTTATTGTACTTACTCTGGCATTTCTGTGTTTTGTTTTATAATCTCTGTCTTTTTATTGATATTCTCTATTGAGTTGTCATACTTTCCTTAAATTAATAAGGCTTATTTTTTCAATTCTTTGAACATATTTATGATAGCTGCCTTGAAGTCTTTGTTAAATCTAACCTTTGAGCCCTCTTAGAGCTAGTTTCTATTAAATGCATTTTTTTCCCTGTGTATGCGTTCTACTTTCTTTTTTGTATGTCATAATTTTTTTTATTGAAAACGGAACATTTTAGATCAGGGACCAAGAAACTTTTTCTATGAAGAGCTAGATAATTATTATTTCAGACTTTGTAAGCCATATAGTCTCTATTGTAACTACTTAACTCTGCTGTTGTGTGAAAACAGACAGATAATATGTAAATGGTGACTATAGACATCTTTCAAAAAAAATTTATGTAAGAGACAGGCAGTGGGCCATAATTGGGCCATGGGCTGTTGTTTGCTGATCTCTATTTTAGATAATACAGCAACTCTGGATTCTGATCTGCTCCTCTCCCCAGAGATTGTTGGCTATTGTTAGTTTACTTGTTTAGTGATTTGCCTGAACTAATTCTGTAGTGTCTGTCTCCCTTGCAGTGTATGGCTACAGATGTCTGACCTCAGTTTTTTTCTTCTCATTCTTGTTTTTATTTTTAAAGCCTGACTCCCTAGGGATTGTCAGCAGAGCTTAGTGGTCAGCTCATAATCAGTAAGAGGTTGTATTTAAATATTTTGAGCCTAGTTAGGCTTCTACTGCTTGCTGATTGGTCTGTGTATGGGTGGGGAACACATGTAAAGTTCAGTTTAGTCTGCCATGACTTTTGTTTTCTGTGTGTGCAAGGCCTCACATTCAGCCTGTGTGTAACCTTGAACATGTGCACACCTTCCAGATCACCAAGGATCTGTGAGAGCTTATCACGGCCCACCATGGCTGTTTTGTTCTTGGGAGCTCACTGTTGAATTTCTGGCTGGTCTGTTTCTTGGCCCAACTGGTGCTGCAATCTCAGCCAACTGTGAGGTTGATTTTCCCGTTATTGTTTACCACTTGTTTTCTAAGGTCACTTGTTTCTGACAATATCCTGGGCACCAAATCAAGCCATCAGTCACTCTCCAGCTGCAGAGCTGCTGGTTTTCACGTCTTGTCCTGTCCTGTTCTGATGGAACTACTTGCCATGAGGTTCGTGTGAGTTAAAAGTGAAGGGCAGCCC
The DNA here is from genome assembly GCF_000147115.1 of Myotis lucifugus. Lineage (NCBI taxonomy): Eukaryota > Metazoa > Chordata > Mammalia > Chiroptera > Vespertilionidae > Myotis > Myotis lucifugus. Next base: position 4,883,709 of record NW_005871109.1, read on the forward strand.
TAACCGGTTTGGCTCAGTGGATAGAGCGTCGGCCTGCAGACTCAAGGGTCCCAGGTTCAATTCCGGTCAAGGACATGTACCTTAGTTACGGGCACATACCCAGTAGGGAGTGTGCAGGAGGCAGCTGATCGATGTTTCTCTCTATCCCTCTCCCTTCCTCTCTGTAAAAAAAAATCAAAATATATTTTTTAAAAAAAGTGAAGGGCAGATGATATAATTGTTCTATAGAATCTATAGGTATCATCACTTAAAATCCTGTGTGCCCTCTTCTCCTTATTGTGTTTATGATGCTAAAGTCAGTACATTTGTTTTGTAAGAAGCAGTAGAGGATGAAAAAAAAAGAGATGATAGTCTGTTTATCTAGGCCCTCCTAAAGCATTTCCTGCCAGGCAGTTGACATGTAGCCTTGGCACAATTTCAGGAAACTGTTTGCTTCTGTTTACCCCTTCCCTACAGCATCTCCTAGGAATTGAGATGAAGAATCTTCTTTAACTCTTTTACATTTTAGAAGCATCCTTTATATAGCACTTTAGAATCTGCTCTTTCTACTAGCACAATGAAAATTCTCATGACTTTAAAAGAAGAACACATCTGTTTTAGTAGTGTAATTTTCTAGAAGAAAAGTCAAAGCCTTAAAGTGAATTAACCCAATAAAATGTACTTAGAATATTCCTTCCCCATAAGATTATTAAGATAAGTCTCTTTCAGAAAACTCAATGCAATTATATCTGAATATATAAAACTTGTTAATTATGGGATAATTGTTAACATTTCCAAAATCCTTCTTCACTAAGAAAAAGAATCCACCATAGAGTTTCTTCTGAAGAATGTGATCTACTTAATTTATAATACTTTTTTACATAATATTTTAGAAATATTTTGTGAAGTGAGAGAGATACTATATTTAAAAAAAATAACTCAAAATGTTTATTCCTTTTAGGGAGCTGATTTGTTTCTAAATGTATTTAATACTCAAAACTCATTAAAAGTTAGGAATGCAGAAGTATGATAGCTTTATTGTAATCCTAGAAACTGTGTTATTTTAATTAAGTCTAACTATATCTTTAAGGGAATGTGGTGGCAAATGTATTAATTTAAAGATGAGGAACTTGAGACACACAAAAATACAATAACTTGACATATATACTACAGTTAAACGAGCAAAGTTAGATCCTCTCTGAATAAATAAACTAATAAATAACACACTTCCTTTGTCCTGCCAGAGGGAGCTAAAAAAGGATTCTAAAATACTAGCCAGCAGAACTGCAGACAGCGATGGATGGGGAAGCAGGACCAGAAGCTGTGATGTGGCTGAAAGAATGGCATAGGAGCAGGTGAAAAGAATAAAGTTTGTGATCAGGCCTGGGCCAGGGATCTGGAGCCAGATACATGTTTCAGATTGGGAGCATATACATGACCCAAGATCAGAACACAGCCATGGATCAGAACCAGAATACCTCTGAATGGCAAGGATCAGGGCAAGTAACAGATCAGAGAATAAGGATATAGAAGATTGGCATGCAAACACCCATGGGGTGGGTAGATGGGGTATGATGAGCACATGTCTGGAGTTTGGAATCTCAAACTTAAGGTCTGCTGCTAGAGTCTGGCCTCTTAACACTTCTGTGCAACATAGGTCTATGGGACCTCCTTGCCTCTCTGTAATTTACAAGGTTTCATACTTAATTGGAAGATGTGACCATGCCTTCGCACAACTGATACCGAAGGCTTATGCAATGACTCCCTGCCTTAAGGGAATCAGAAGTCACTGTAGCTTGCGGACACTGGAGAGTTCTGGAGAGTTCTGCCTCAGAGGCTGGAGATGTAAGGGCAAAAAGATGCAGCAGACCTAGGGTCAGCACTGGCACCATTCATAGTTATCTAGCTCTTGTGAATTGGTGCCTTTGGTCCCTTCCCTGACCGCTTATCTCTGTCTTGAAAACCATGTTGATTCTTGGACTGCCTGGCCTGTAACCCTCTCATCACTGAGTGACCGACAGTCCTGTGAATATGCACCACCTTTATCTTTAGGATTCCAGCTACATATTCTAGAGAAAGTAAAGGATAGGAAATGCAGAGCCAGGGTGAGACAAGCAGACTAATTGAGACAATCCTTTCTGTTAATAGGAAATGAGTATCACTGTCCTCTTAGGGATGGAGCTCATCTCCACGCTCACTGACTTGCCTGCCATGGAGTGGGCCCTAATAAATATTGGTTAATAGTGAATTGTGGGGTCTGTAAATGATGGAAGCACCTGAGGGGGGAGAAGGAGTGAGGGAGTAACCCCTGACACAGGAACAGGCTGAATGCAGCTTTCAGATGTGAGAAAGATGGAACTGTATTGCTATACAGAAATGTCCTAGAAATAAACTCAGGCACAAAGAAATAACTGACATATCGAAGGCTATAGAACCATTCAGGGCAGGACTGGAAATTAACTGAGTTTCTTCATTCCTAGATTTATGCTGTGCACACTAAACAAATGGTTTGTAAAGAATCAAAAAACAGTGCTTAGGCCAGCAAAAAAAATATATTTTTTAATTAATATAAAGTTTGAGTAAGTGAAATTTTGAAGATGATGGAATCTAATTGATAACTTCCTTACTGTTTAACCTGTAGATAATCTCCCCTTTTAAAGTGCTCATTACAGTAGTGATTATGTAGAGAAAAAGCCCGTGATGAAAATGTGGTATAAAATTGTGTTCTTTGTTCAGCAAGTTAAAACAAGCTGGTCTGTAAGCAATTATTATCTTCATCAAAATTCCTAGCTCTAATGTTTTGGCTTCATTGGCCCAGCACGTATGCCTTCTCAAACAATTGGATGGATTTAAAACACTTAGGAGATGTTTGTGCTTATATCAATTCAACAGTAAAAAGAAATAACACACACATAAGATTTGGCATTAGGGCATAGTTTTAAAAAGAAAATCAGACCCAAACTGAAGTAAACAAAAAACCCACAAAAATGCTTACATCTCTGCATACGAATGAACATTCTTTATTCAGCCTTGTGATGTCCTTAGTAGCAGTGCTCCAGTTAGGGTTCATGAGTGATCTTCCTTACTCTTCACTCACTTGATATTTCTGAAAAGAAGTTACCCGAGTGGCTGAATACCCATTACTAACATTTTTATATTGGTGATACATTCTAAAGAAATATCTTTTTGCCCTTTTTGTTTTATTTTTGGTTATTCCAAACAGCAACAAAAATGTGTTCAAGCATTTGTGTGTGTGTGTGTGTGTGTGTGTGTTCAGCATTTTAAGGAAACTGTTCAGGTGTCTGTTTGGGTGAGCAGATAATTTAAAAGTGATTAGCTATTTAATTTCTGAATGTGTACATGTGTAAGTGACTATGAAGAATGTGCCTTTGGGTAAGATTGCAAATGTTTGGTTAAAAAATAATAATCTTTGCCCTAACCAGTTTGGCTCAGTGGATAGAGCGTCGGCCTGCGAACTGAAAGGTCCCAGGTTCGATTCCCGTCAAGGGCATGTACCTTGGTTGCGGGCACATCCCCAGTAGGGGGTGTGCAGGAGGCAGCTGATCGATGTTTCTAGCTCTCTATCCCTCTCCCTTCCTCTCTGTAAAAAAGTCAATAAAATATATTAAAAATAATAATAATAATCTTTTAAGATTAAAAATATCTACATGTTCATTCTTAAAGTCATGTAACTTTTTTTCTAGAGGGCTAGGTTTCTGGTTAGATTCTTTGCTTATTTAATGATTACATAGTAATTGTTTATACTGTATATTTATTTGAAAGTACTGTAATTCAGCAGCTATTGAATAATTGCCATTTGCTAAATGTTGAAGATGGATACATCTTCCAGAGGTGCACGTTCTAGCAGAGTCAACAGATTGGGTCACGGTGAACAATAGTTGTGAACAGGTGTTATGGGCTATGAACTCTGTCTTGGGTTCAAAGAGGGAGAGTAATACATTCTGCCTGAAGTCTTGAAAATAGGCTTAGAACAGTTGCTGTGGGGAGCAAAAAGAGGATCTAAATCACTAAGAATAAGTAAAAGGACTGTTTTCTGGGAATGACAAGTTACTTATGAGATTGGAGCATAGACTGCCTGAAGCCAGCAATAATATGAAAAATTTGGGGTGTCTAGGTGCTTTTTCTATCAGTCACTTCAATTCTATTTATCAGAGATTAAAAAAACCTTTTTCTTGAGATGCTCTGAAGATTTGCTTTTGCAACACAAACTGAATTATGGTCAGCAGAGGATCTATTTCTTTATGGTATTAGAATCTCTATGCTGGAAAGCTGAGGCTCTTAGCAGTTGCATTTAATAAATCATATTTGGTAGTATTCCCTCCCTCCCCCGCACACACACATGAAGTTTAGAGTGAAAGCTTCCAATGCATCTATAGCCTAGACTTTTTGAACCCTTAAGTCTTGGCTCTTCAAGTCTTGATGAATGGAAAGTTGGCTGATGAGTTAGATACTCAGGAGGAAGGAACTAAGGACAGAATGGAATGCTAGTATCCCGAAGGAGAAGAAAAGAGGAAAGAAAGGAGGAAATGAGATAGTAGATGTTAAGTGGTGGGAAGAGCTTGGCCTTTCAGGAGACTGAGGATGGCTCTGTCCTCTGACTCCAGAGTGTCAACCATGTTTCCTAGCATTCCAGAAATGTTAGGGTGGGCTACCACTTAGCAATAAAGTAGATGCATGCACACTGCCACTCCCCAGAGTGTACTGGAGTATAAATTTTTACAGTCATAACTATGACTATACTAATATGAGTAACCTTTTCATAGTTTACTATTTTAATAACTCCCTAAGCATTTATGATTCCATTTGTTAAGAAAATAGTTAAATTGTACTGTTTATTTGAATCTATTAAGCACATAAATTTGGTCATCTCTGAACTAGACATGTCCCTTAGAGATTCTGATTCATAATATCTAAAGATATCCTGGACCAGAGAATTGCCTTTTGAAAAGCTCCTCAGATGACTTTTTTTTTCAAGAGGACAAATATTTTATTCTTTATAGAAATATAAAGGAATTGGAAGATGACTATAGTTCTCCTCTGGTGATTTCTAGCATGCACCAAAGGTTGAGGACTACCTTTGTTTCTAATTTGCTCTGCACGTTGCATCCAGAATTATTTTTCTCAAGTGCACATCATGTCACTTTTTTTCCTTGAAAATATTGTCTTTCCACACCCTTCAGAATAAAATTCAAATTTCTTAATGTCACTTTCACGGCTTTCTAGATCTGACCCTTATATCGGTCAGAGTAGGCTTAGCTTATGCTGCAATAACATCCCTTAAGATTTTAATAGCTTAAAACAACAAAAGCATATTTCTTACTCATGCAGTATGTCTGGCATGGCTCAATAGGGAGGTGCTAGTTTATTCAGGGACAGTCTGCTTCCATTGACTCAATGGCTTTGGACCCATGTGGCAGAGAAGAGAAGAATGGACATCTCTCACCCATTCTTCAATACTTTGACCAGGAAGTGACATCTATCCATTCTGCTCACAGCCTGTTGTCCAGAAGAGTCACATGGCCTGGCCCAACTGCAGGATGACTGCAACATATAAACTTCTGGGGCCTGGGATGGATATTAGCAAGCACTAGTAGTATTTACCACAGGCCCGTAATCTACCTTTTCAAAAAAATTTGAGGTGAAATTCATACAACATAAAAATCATTTTAAAATGTATAATTCAGTGGCATTAATTACATTCAAAATGTTATGCAACTATTACTTCTATGTAGTTTCAATACATTTTCATCACCCCAAAAGGAGATCCCACACCCATTTTTTCCTCCCTCTGGCCTCTGGCCATCACTAATCTTTTTTGTGTAGATTTACCTATTTGGATAGTTCAAATAAGTGGAATCATACAACATTTGACCATTGCCTGGCTTCTTTCACTTACAAAATATTTTCAGTGCTCATCACACTGCAGCATGTATCAGTACTTCATTCTTTTTGTGGCCAGATAATATTCTATTATGTACCGTAAATACTAGAGGCTTGATGCACAAAATTCGTGCAAGAGTAGGCCTTCCTTCCCCCGGCTGCTGGCACTGGCTTCCCTCCGCAGCCCTGGCTTTGTCCAGAAGGTCGTCTGGAAGGACGTTTGGTCTAATTAGCATATCATGCTTTTATTATTATTATAGATACTACATTTTATTCATCCATTCATCTGTTGATGGATATTGGGTTGTTTCTACCTTTTGGTTATTGTGAATAGTGCTGCTATGGATGTTTGTGTACACTATCTGAACACCTATTTTCCGTCTTTGGGGTATACACCTAGGAGTAGAATTGCTGGGTCACATGGTAATTCTATGTTGGACTTGAAGAATGGCCAAACTATTTTCTACCTTTTTAGCCTCTGTTACTCTAGTCAGAGGAGGACCAGTCATTGTTCTTAAAGCCAGTATTTCACTTTCACAGCTCAGGCAATTCCTTTGGTTCTGAATGATCTCCCCTCCTATTTATTGAAATAGAAATTCTAACAATCATTTAAGTTCAGTTTCAAGTCTCTTTCCCTGAGTTCTCAGTAAGAATCACTACTGCTTCTGCAAATTCCTATATTTCCTCCTCTTTATTTCTTTTATTCCACCTATTTTACTCTGACTTGTTTATATGTACCTTCCTCACTAGATTTTAAATTTGCTTATAGGACTTATTTCTCCTTTACTTCCAGTGATGTAAAAAACAGTTCTTTTGCAGATATTTAATACATGCTTGAAACTAATATTGTATGCCAAGTATAATTGAAAAATAAAAATTACTTTAAAAAATAAATACTTGTTTTGTGAATAAAGAAATGAATTCATAGCTACAGATATATAATCATTTTCTTATTTGCTTGCTATAGGCTCATTTTTTGTTTTGCAATCCTAGAAAATGACTAGAAGACATTAATTCTTATAATTATTATTTCAGGGATGCTTGAACAAAATTCAGTAAACTTAGTCATGAGGGATAAATCATTCTTGAATCTAGAGATGTTTGATTGATACCACTGGAACAATGATCGGTAACCAGTTTCAAATCAGTAAATTTTTAAACTTTAATTTCTTCCAATCTAAAATTATCTTCAAGCCATGAGAGAAGGAAAAGGGATTGTTCAGCAAGTATATTGACGAACAAGTGAGGAGACCTTCCAGGCTTAGCTTTTCTGAGTCTGCTCTTGTCTCCTATCCATTTAAAGAGCACCTGACATCTCATTTTCTCCCAGGTCCAGCCCGCCCAGCATCATCAGTCAAGTACTTTCCTTAAATAAATAGAAAATAGCCTGGTATTTGGAATAACTCCCACCCCCCCAAACAACAACATTACAGAGCAATAAAATAAATGCACATAGGTCAGACTGAATCTTTTTTAAGCTGGTTATAGAAAAAGAACCTTGATTTTATGTATTGTATCTTTTATGCATTTTGGCAGGGGAGACTGAAAGGCACTCATTACATGATATTCAGGCAAGGTAATAGATTCTACTATGAAAAAGGGGATAAGTTAAGCAGTTATCTTTTAAAACTAACATTTATGATTTTGTTAAAATGCCAATTATAATACTTTATAATAACTGAAGTCCAAATGAGATTTACCATCCTGACAAAATTAATGTATATTTTAAAGGGTATGGCTCTAGGATGTTTATTTTATTTATTTTTTACAATATACAAAATAAATCTATTATCAGATTATAGATACAAAATAATTTGCCATTTACATGCAATAAACATTAATATTTCAAGAATGATTTTAAATATAACATGCAATATACAATATTTCAAGGAAAAAAGATATTTAATATAATAATATTACCAAAACTGTACTAACATAGTATAATATTATAAAAGTTGTAGGAAATATTAAAAATCTGCAAATAACAGGATTACTTCTATTATATTCTAAAATATTTTTTTCCCTCTGGCTCTGTTTTTGTTCATCAGTTTATGTTGTTCATTGTATTCCACAAATGAGTGGGATCATGTGATATTTATCTTTTGCCGACTGGTTATTTCGCTTAGCATAATGCTTTCCAAGTCCGTCCATGCTGTTGCAAATGGTAAGCATTCCTTCTTTTTTATAGCAGCATAGTATTCTATTGTGTAGATGTACCACAGTTTTTTAATCCACTCATCTGCTGATGGTCACTTAGGTTGTTTCTAAATCTTAGCTATTGTAAATTGTGCTGCTATGAACATAGGGGTGCATATATCCTTTCTGATTGGTGTTTCTGATTTCTTGGCATATATTTCTAGAAGTGGGATTACTGGGTTAAATGGGAGTTCCATTTTTAATATTTTGAGGAAACCATACTGTTTCCACAGTGGCTGCACCAGTCTGCATTCCCACCAGCAATGCACAAAGGTTCCTTTTAGGATGTTTGTTTATTTTTTGTTGTTGTTAAACCTCACCTGAGGATATTTTTCCATTGATTTTTAGAGAGAGTGGAAGGGAGGGGGAGAGACACAGAGAAAGAAATATTGATGTGAGAGAGACACATTGATTGGTTGCCTCCTGCACACACCCGGGCCAGATTGGAGATCGAGTTTGCAACCGAGGTATGTGCCCTTGACTGGAATTGAACACTCGACCCTTCAGTCTATGGTTGGACACTCTATCCACTGAGCCAAACCAGCTAGGTCAGGTTATTAATGTTTATTAATAACCCTATAACTTAAGTTAGTTATAGCGACCAGGAGTATTAAGTAAATTTTGCCCCTTAAATTCTGTTTAGGTATAAATAAAATCCTTTTTATAACAATAGAACATTTTCAGGTTGTGGGAGAAAAACAACTACTGTCTTGATGTATATATAGGTATATGCCAGAAATTTTCTACAGGTTTTCATTGTCAGTCAGTCAAAACAGTAACAGAAGGGACTATTCACTGGAGGGATTGTTTGAGGAAAAAACATAAAAATTAGAAAGTTCTTTACAAACAGATGTGGTATTTTGTAACCACATGCACAGTTAACCAACATTGCTTACTGAAGCTATTTTGTAGTCTGGAATGATGCGTGGTAATACTCAAAAGCAGACAAGGTTGCAATTCTGCTAAGCTTACCAAAGGACTGGGGGTAGAGAAGCCTTAGCCTTGCTCTAGAATGGTGATGCTTACCTTTTTTGAGATCATGAACACCTTTGAGATTTTGTTACAGGCTACAGATCTCTCCTTCCAAAAATGCATTATATGCACATAAATAATTTTTCTTTGTATTTATTTATTTACATATATTTTTTGTTGATAGTATTACAGATGTCTCCCATTTCCCCCCCTTTCTCCCTTCCTCCAAGCTTCTAACACACCCCCCCCCCCCACAGGTCTTCACCTCCCTATTACCTGTGTCCTATAAATTCTTTGGTTTATCTCTTCTCGTCCCCACAATCTCCACATCGAGGTATATAATGATTTTGCATTCCATTTGAACATCTCTGGAAGAATATATAAGAAACCACAGTGATTGCCTGAAGAGTATAAAAGAATATACAGAGAAAAGGAAGTCTTCCTTCCCACTCTTGCTCTCCAGTTCCCCCCTCTTCAGGCCTCTTGCATGCCCCCTACTGGGATCAAACCTACAACCCGGGGATATGCCCTGACTGGGAATCAAACTGTCACCTTCTGGTTCATAGGTCGGTGCTCAACCACTGAGCCACACCGGCCGGGCTCTATGTTTTTTTAAGTCATGATGTCAAACATTTGTGTACACGCATTTTGGGTTCTATGCTTTTGACCCCTGTAGATTTTTAAAATTAAGTAGCTCTTAATAGAATATAAGATATTTTAATAGACTGTAGGAATAACAGAATATAACAATTAGGCAGTTATGGATTATTTCACTAGATTACAAAAAATAGATATTTAGTTTGAGCGGCCTATTAGTGCTCCTATGTTTGTATAACAAAACCTTGCTGATTCCTCAATGATCGATTTCAATATCTTATTAAAGTTTGTTTAAACTTTAATGGGCGTTTTTAAAAAACATTCAGTTTAAGGACTTTTTTCTTTCAGAGGTAGGCTGTAGTGGTAGCTGTGCCCAGGTAAATTGGTTATTATGAAGGAAAGAACTGCATTATATTTCAACTCATATATGTCTGCTTGATTTCTTTTGGGAAGCCTATGTGAGTGTGGCAATTGTGGGGCTTTCCTCCAAGGGAAAATCACCATATGTAGAACTGACAAAGTAAAGATAATAGAGTAAATTTAGTCTAGTGTTTCTTAACCTTGGAGACTCCAATTTAGTGGGTTTGGAACTGGGCCAAAATCTGTACTTCTGACACGCTTCTTAGATGATTCTGAACTAGGAGTTAGGAACTAGTGATGTAGTACATATGCCTTACTGATGATAAAAACGAGTTACAAGGATTCATACTACTGACTCAGTTGCATCTGTGTGAATGTAAACCCCATCTGCCTTTTGAGGGCTTGGGAAAGAGGAAACTAAAAAGGCAAAAGGAGTGACAAAATCATCCCTTTGCACTCCTGATAGCTATTTCAGAGCGTTTTATGTCAAAACTGGCCCAAAGTCTTACGGCTTATTATGGAAAAACTTCAAACATGCGGCGCTTTAGAAATGAGGCTCTACTCAAATGTCGGGGGGAATGCAGAGCAGGATTGGGTTAGATAGTACTTGTTGAAGTTATGGATCAGTGATTAATAATTATTTATTAAAAACATTTTAGGATGATTTCAATCTTTAGCATTTTTGTTTAGCTGTTAAAACAAAACATACTGTTTTTGTTAAAAAAATTTGAAAGTCCATGTGGAAAAGCACGATCTAGAAAACTTAAAGGTCATCTGGGCACACAATCTCTTCCTGTTGCCTGCCTTAGAGAAACCTTATTGTTGGCATCATCAGGCATAAATAAGCCCCTTTAAGAACCACATATAACATGTTCGGAGGAAATAACTGCTCCATGAGTACTAGACCTGCAAACCTGAAAGACTTCCTTGAACATCTTAACCCCTTTGTCCTTCAAAGAAACATACAAAGGGAAATCCATGAACCAGAAAACCCAAACTACTCACCAATCTTAAGTGCAGGATTTAAAATAGCAATAGGAAGTAAAGCCCATTTCTGTGATGTCAAGTGCTATTCTGGTATATAACAAAACAGTTGAATTGTAAGTCCCACACAGTTAAAATATTAAACAGACCCTTAGCTATAAGATGTGTTGCCTGGCATCTGTATGGAATATAACCAGAGTAATCAGAGTATATTGCACTTCTCCACACAAAGAGAACCAAAGCTACTGCTTATAAAGATTAGGAAACTCTCCTTAGACTGACAGAAGACAGTACAGAGGAAATGGCTGCGGGGTGGAGGAGACGTATGAGGGAGGATAAAAGGAACAGTATTCATACTGTCCAAATTAGAGCCAGGATGTTTATGCTCAAATCTTGTCTTGGCTCTGTGTTGAGGGAACTGAATAATGGGACATGGGAAAGTGTATCTCTGAGATCCCCAAATTCAGCACTAAATATACCAAATTCCTCCTATAAGCAATCTCTGCATGTCTCAATATATATTGTGATTAAAGTACAAAGCCAGCTAATGCTAATTACCCCTTCCTCTTTGTTGTTGCCAGTATCCTTCCTAAAGCTCTTAGTTCATCCTGTTGTTTACAAGTCACTTGCTTCCATAGGATTGTAACTTTATGGGGAGTGTTTTTATTTATTTTTCATTTACTCAGACAGCATATATTTTTTGTGCAACTATTTCATGACTAGAGGCCCGATGCACGAATTCGTGCACAGGTGGGGTCCGGCTGGCCCACCCCGATCGGGGCCTATCAGGCCAGTGGTGGGGGAGGGGTCGTGGTCATTTGGTGGGCCTGCCCTGCCCTCCCATCAGGGTAGGGGGGCAATTGGGAGTGGGGCCAGCCAGGGGGAGGGGCTGCAGGCAGTTGGCGAGCTGGCCCCGCCTCCAATTGCCCCCCTTCCTGTCGGGGGGCAGGGCAGGCCCACCAACTGCCCGTGGCCCCTCCCCCCAGCCCAATCGGGGGTGGGCCGGCTGGACCCAACCCTTCAAACTCCCAGTTGAACTCCCAGTCGAAGGGACAATTTGCATATTAGCCTCTTATTATATAGGATGAGCATTGTGCTGGGCACATAGATGTAATTATTAGCAAGATAGACCTGGTTCCTGTCCTCATAAAGCTTACATCTCCCTTAGCACTTTATGCATAGTTGGCTTTATTTGTCAAGTGATGTGGACATTAGGTTAATGCAAATTATTAAATTAGCACCATTTGCAATAGTCTTAAAACATTTCATATGTTAGTGTCTCATAAATCTTTGGCTAGTATTAAGATTAATACTGACATCAGTGGAATTTAGACTCAAAACTATATTTAGCAAACTTAAGGGATGTTAATTTTCTTTCTGAAAGAGCAGATCTAATTAGGTTTTTTCTTAGGAATTAAAAAGTTCCATGCATAATTTGCAATGGAATTGGCAAACAAAAAGAACTATTTGTATCTTATTATTGCTGCCAGAGATGAAAACAGTTACTGTCCTGGGTCTGAACACAGAAAATTTTGATGTTTTCTGTTGAGTTGGCTTTCTTTACAGATACCACTCACAAGAAAATCAGGACTTTCATAGTAGAAGTTTTAATAGCTTTGGAAGTGGGAAATTTAAGAATCTCCTCACAGAGCTTAGGGAGCTGTTGGTGGAATTTGCCTGAAGTATTGTTTGATTCTGTGGCCCCTGTCCCCCAAGGAGTCTTGTACATGAGTTCTCTAGTTGCATGTGGAGGGTTGGAGAAGATTGGAGAAGGCTAAGTTCATCCAAATACGGCCTCTGTCTCCTGAAGGATTTAAGCACGTCAATAAACCAGGGTAGAAACTCATTGCTGGATTTTGAATTTGAAGTGAAACTTATTTTAATTTGCCTAGTTTCAAGTTGTCTCCTGTGTTTTCCAGTGTGCCTCAACCAACAACAACTGAACTTTGGGGTTTTCCTAATGTAGACCAATTCACTTTACTGAGAATTGACTTATTTTTCACACACAGACCTTACTGTGTGTAAGGTCTTCTAAAAAGGCCAGACATCCTCTGGCCTCAATATTATTGAGCTAGAGTTAATACTGGTAATTCATGTTAATATCCTTTTTTTGGCAAAGGAAGAATAGACTTTATCAGTTTGGTTCTTGCCACTATTATCATAAACAAGTTAAATTATTTCCAGGATGTATCTTAAACTCCCCATGATTTTTTTTTTAATCATGGATATTTTTCCATTGATTTTTAGAGAGAGTGGAAGGGAGGGGAAGCAACAGAGAGAGAGAAACATGGATGTGAGATAGACACATTGATTGGTTGCCTTCCATAGGCACCCTGGGATGAGCCTGCAACCAAGGTACTTGTGGAATTGAACCCGGAACCCTTCAGTGCGCCAAACCAGCTAGGGCGTCCCCATGATTTTTGATGCTTTCCCTGCAGCTGAGTAAATACCTCCTTAGGATATGTGACAATTGAATCAGCTTGGGCTTTTAAACATTCTTGGCCTTAGGGCCCGTTTATGTTCATACACATTTGTTCCTTCAGAATGTAAGTAGGTTTGTGAAAGTCAGTTTCGTGCATTTCAATATCAAGTTCTATTTATAGTGATTTATGGGAGAAGAAATTTGGGTTACATGGCTTCCTAATATCCCACTAAGTATGTATGAGTTTAGATTTTAAGTGACTTGTATTATTTTTTTCCGAGTGGACTGTCATATTGGGTTAAAATTTTATTTCAGAAGTCCACTAATAAATCACAGATTCTTACCGCTGTGAGGTATTTTATTGCTTATTATTTAATGACACCCTTTTCAAGTTTTTGGTGTTGGGAGCTAATGGAGTATTTAAAACAAATTCTCAAAACGCCCTTGGAACTTTCAGCCCAGACTCCTCGGAACCCCAGAGCTTTCAGAGTTCCTGTGCTCCCACCACTGCAGAACCAAACGGAGCTTTTAGTGTCTCTGGGTTTTGCAGGGCTCCCCCAGGCCGAGGACTGGGAGAACGGAAAGATCTCATCGGTTTACTTGGAGGCAGGTCCAGGCAGCTTTTCCCAGACTCTCTCAGCTCCGGCTTTTCATGCATACCAGCAGCGCCGCTTTTTTCCTCCAGTGATTGAAACCATCTGGACTACAGGGGGGTCACGTGTGTATGAGAAAATGACATAAAGTTTTAGACCCCCTTGTGCTTTGCTCCAGACCCAGACAATTCTTAGTTTGGATGGTGCCGAGGTGAGGACCCTTCAGTTTGAGGACCCGCTCCTTATCCTGCCCACCCTCAGCCCCCATCTCCCCGATTCCTATGTCTCCTTTCCCCCCCACCCCCATGCGGCCCGCCCCTCGCGCACTCTCAGCGCGGTTTTCTTGTAGCCTCGGAACACACCCCTCCGCCTGGCTCCAGCAGCCCACCCTCTCTGTCTGGGGTGGAGGCACACCTCCTCCACGCCCCCTCCACTCAAATCTGCCATCCCTCCCTTTCTCCCTGCAGCCCAGCGGTGCGGATGCCTGCCGGCCGGCCGCCCGCCCTCCGGGATCAGCTCCTCCTCCGGGCTGCGCGGCTCCAGTCAAGCTCCCCATCGGCGCGAGCGCCCAGCCTGGCTGGGGAGCGCGGAGGTAAGTGTGTTCGGCCCCGCGCCGGCAGGGAGGTTGCCTGCTCGCCCCAGTGCCCTTGCTCAAGGCGGGTGGCGGTTCCAGAGGGTGCCGGTTCCGGCTCTGCCGTGCCTGCCGCTGCGGTCCCAGCCGGTTTCCCGCTATTCCCACTCCTTGCCCCCGGCGGTGTTCCAGTTCTGTGAGTGTTAGCATCCTGGCGCCCAGTCTCTGGGGGGCCTCTGTAGGCACAGAGGAGCTGGTGGGGCTGGAGGGGACTGCCCTCCGGGAGGTCGGGGCTGGCTCTGCCTTCCCGCCTGCTGGGGCTGCGGTTGGGGGTGGGGAACATCCAGACAGGGGCTTGGGGAAGTGCAGAGTGTGGTGTGCAAGAGACGACTACAATCGGGGCGGCCCTAGGAGTGGTCAAGCCGCCTTTTCCCCTGGACATGCCCAAGCTGCTCTGCAGTGGCTGTGGTAGCTTGAATGCAAGCTCCGTAAAGAACACACACACACACACACACACACACACACACACACACACACGGAACTCAAACAAAGGAAAATTAACTTTGTACTCTAAACAAATTAAACTGTGTTTATTGGGAATGATTACCTTTCCGTTTTTGCTCCTCTTCTTAAGTGTACTAAGTATTAAAGATATATATTTTTTAAAAAGTGACCCAAGACTAAGGGAACACACTTCAGCCAACGTTTATGCTACCTTATCCAAGAATTTAATAATTTAGTAGAGTTCAAGAGACTAAACATTTTCAAGTGTTCCTAAAGAGATTATTGCATTTCCTGAGATCTTTAAATGAACGTGGTTCATATTACTTGAATAAAACAACTTCACTAAGTGAGAGAATTTGCCTTGTGGCTGCCAAAGTCCAGCTTTTGCCTGTATCCCCATGCAGGTGTTTCTGTGTTTGGACAGCAGGGTCTTGGGAAGGGTGAAGAGGTCATATCCCACCTCCAGGACTGTTTGGAGCTATCTTGTACATGCACACATTTCAGCTGGCTATCTTAGGACAGGGCCACAAGGTTAAAACCCAAGATTGCATTATTTGTTTCTCTCCAAGTCATATTCTCAGAAGGTGAATCCCTTCATTCATGGGATTCTTCAGGAGTAGGGGTTTCTAAAGGATCAGAAATAATCTAGGTTCCAGAAAGCTAATCAGAGATGGAGACCAAATTGCTCATATTCTTCTTCCATGCTGAGTTAAGGACAGTGCAGAGTAAGAGCTCAAGAAGGGCTGGTTGAATGCATGGAGTGAAGTACAGGCTTTCTGCACCCTTGATAGACAGCTCTGAGGCAACGCTGTCTTCAAAGTATTGCGTGTGTGTGTGTGTGTGTGTGTGTGTGTGTTCATCCTCACCCCAGGATATTTTTTTCCATTGATTTTTAGAGAGAGTGGAAGGGGAGGGGAGAGAGAGAGAGAGAGAGAGAAACACCAACGTGAGAAAGACACATCAATCAGGTGCCTCCCGCACGGCAAGGGGAGAACCCACAGCCCAGTTATGTGCTGGGAATCACACTTGTGACTCTTTGGCCCGAGGGCCGACTGAGCAAAACTGGCCAGGGCCAAAGTATTTTTTTTTTATTGCACACTTAGATTGTGATTGGCTTGATATTTAGTAAAAAAATTTGCTCTTGGGTTTGTGGACTCATTTGGGAAAGAAGAATGACACAAAAGAGAAAAATAACAGTTTCAGATTAGAAAAGCTCAGAGGAGAAAACACTTATGAGCCAGGGTGGCTTCATAGAAGAGAATGAATTTCCTTTAGGCCTTGAAGCGAAGTGTGGTTCAGAAACAAGCAGAGAGTTGCTGGGGAGAGTTTTCAAGAGAAGAGAGAGCAGACCATTTGGATTGGAGCTTACTGAGCATCTACTCTGTGCCACATGCCATGCTCTCCCTTTCATCTTTCAGTGTGGGGAAGTAGGCATTGTTATTCTTGTTTTAAAGAGAGGGAATTCTTGTATTAAAGGAGATCAGAAAGATAAGTGACCTGCTTAAGATCACACTAGTAGTAAGTGGTAGAGCTGGAATTCCAACTCCCCCGTTGTCTGACTCTAAAGCTTGTCCTTCCACAATGGGTAGTGGGAGGTTCTGTGGAAGCAGACCGTGGTCAGCTTGAATTCTGGAACTTTATCCTACACACATTGTCTAGCTTTTAAAGATTTTGGAGAGAAGGAGTGATGGGGAAAACTGTGTTTTTAGAAGGTTAATGTGACACCTGTATTCAGGAATGCGACAGACTCATCACAGGTAAGATGTAGTTCCTAATCAGGCGGTTAAAAAAAAGTGGATGTAGCCAAGATATCTAGATGTTTAAATTCCTGCCCTATTTATCTTTCAATAGCTTGGGTCATGGGCTGAGAACTAGTCATACTGATCATAGGGCTACTGGGGATCAGCAAAGAGCTGGATATGACCAGGCGGACACTGAAATGGAATGTGTATATGGAGCCACACAATGGTGGTTTGTCCTTTATGTTCCCCACATGTTTCGCAATGCTTTGGTGCAAGTTCTTTTCTCTCATGACAACCCAGGGGTCCCTGGGACGATCAATGTTACAATTTCTTAAGAGCCTTTACTAAGTGGAAAAGTTGAGCTCCAAACCAGGGCCTCTGCCCTAAAGATTTAAATTGAGGTGCTCCCTTCTTCTCCAAATTTACTTGTTTCTTAAAAATGGAAATTAAAGAAAAACTTACTACTGGCAAAGTAAAAATGAATTGAGATTATCTTTCTTAATAATTAAGATAGAAAGTACATTTATTTCATTGTTTGTTGTGGAGAAACAACAGGATGGATGCCTTTGGAGAGTTACTGTGCGGGAATTTGGAAGGGCTATGAAAGCGAGGATTTAGAGATGAGAAAACGCTTCCTACCCCTCCACATTTCTTACCAGTTAATTGTGTTGTTCATATATACAGCTAGGGAGCTTACAAGCCAGTTGAATACCCAAGTTTATAGCCAAGCCCTTTGATTCTCGACAGATAATGGACTCCGGAAGGGCAGCAGTGGGTGGAGCCATTCTGCTAGAATTGTCTCTCACTTTGTATACAATGCAGATTTCTTGCTCTTCCTTATGCAACCTTTTCCTCTGAACTTGTCAGAACTCTGAAGGCTTGGTTCTTAGGCCAGGAATGTCAGGTAGTAGGAAGTTGCACAAAAAAGGGACAGGCAGAAAAATTAAGTTCGTTTGCTAGAGAAGTTTTATTCTAATTAACGTTAGTCAACAATTTTTTTTTTTGTAAAATAAAAAAAATGCAAAACCAAAATGTGACCACTGGTTTTCATACCATTTTACCTTTAAGAGCCTCTAACTAGAGAGCTTGCCCTATGGAATGGTGCTTTGATATGTGAAATTCTCACCAGCACCTTTAAATGTGTCACGATGACCCAGTTTGGGTTTTGAGCCTCTGAGGAATGTGACCTCTCAGTGTAGGGAACTTAGAGTACAAAGATATGAGTTAAAGTTTCAGCTTTGCCATTTCTTTAGAAGTTTTTGGAGTTTGATGTTGGAGGATTCTCTTAACTCATTTTTTCTAGTTCTTCTGGATCAGGGTAATCCCCTAGGACCAGATGGGGTTCATGCCTGGATTAGTCCCCTGGTTCCTTCTCTTGTTTTGTATGTGGTATCACTTAAAAGACATTTTGTTTTTTCTGTAGCTTCTAGTTATAGAAAGGAAAGCCATCAAGGGCTTTCTCCAGCTCATCGGTGATCTTTCAGTATGAGTTCCAGTGAGAATGCTCTTGAGGTTTTGCGAGTTGGGGGGGTCTCAAAAAGAGACTTTCTCAATTCTCTTATTTAAACGTCAGAGATGTTTGGTTGCATTTGTGGCTCATTGCTTACTCACACAATTGTTAATGTTTTTATATTTGGTAAGCATTTGTCAATTTTATAATTTATTAAGGAGTGATTTAGCTTTTCTAAGATAGCGAAAAGGTAGCTTAGAAAATAGAACTGGTATATTCTTTTGACAGTCAGATGTAATCTCCTAGTATAACAGAACCATTTGACTAGTTTAACCCACTCCACCTCCAAATATCCTTAAATCTGTCTCAAGAGATTTCACTACCTGCCTAAGAAACGTTTTCTGAGCTTTCTAGACTGATGATCACAGATTATCTCCTTGTAGTTAGCTCAAGTTTTCTTTTAGTATTTCTTACCTTTACTGTTACTCCATCTCTCTTCAATGCACAGATGTTCACAGAGTGATCCACTGTCTTTCCTGGATCCCAATGGCTGCACCACATGTACAGACTGTCCTTTTCCATACCCATGCTTTCCTTCCCTCCTCTGACTAAACAAACAGGGCTTTCTCTGTTTTTCTTTATGTCTTACGTTTTAGACCTATGATAATACTTGTTTTGTGTTTTGTTTTATGCAGAAACTCAATATCAGTTATGCTGGCAATTAGAGCTTTCAGATGTAAAGGAACCATCCTATATAATAAAGAGCTAATATGCTAATTAGACCAAAGAGCAGAACAACCATCTGGATGACATTCTGGACACCATCCGGATGACCTTCCAGATGAAGCCAGGGCTGCGTGGGCCAGCTGAGGCTGCGAGGGGGCTGCAAGGGTCTGTGAGGACCGGCTGAGGCAGCTGGGGGTGTGAGGGCTGAGCCCCTTACACGAATTTTGTGCATTGGGCCTCTAGTTTAGAAATAAAATCTGTCTCTCTTCCCCCTCCACCCCCTGCCCCCATTCAGTATGAGTAATTGAGGAACATGTGTAAACTCTGGAGATGATTTTTCAAAAAGTTACCATTGAAAGAATTTTGTCCAAATCTTTTAAGGTCTTAAAAAGAATCCAGTCTTTGCAAGATTGCACTAAAAGTAACAGACTGGCCCAATTAAGGCCTTTCAGAAGTGTGGGAATCATTTGTTTAAACTAGACTTTAGGGTCTCCAAGAAATATTCTAGAAATACTATGCTTAACCCTTTGTTAATAGCATAAGAAATAATAAATCCTTTTTATTTTTTAAATATATTTTATTGATTTTTTACAGAGAGGAAGAGAGAGGGATAGAGAGTTAGAAACATCGATGAGAGAGAAACATTGATCAGCTGCTTCCTGCACACCTCCTACTGGGGATGTGCCCGCAACCATGGTACATGCCCTTGACTGGAATCGAACCTGGGACCTTTCAGTCCGCAGGCCGACGCTCTATCCACTGAGCCAAACCAGTTAGGGCATAAATCCTTTTTAATGGACCTCTTTCAATCAAGGGCCATTGTGGTTAGAATATGCTGGTTAGACATACCTGGATTGTCAGTATTCTGGAAACTACTTTGGATGAGAGGTGTCAATATTGGTGGTCTTTTGTCTGCCTTTGATGTAAAGTTTGAATCTAGGTATTTGTGGATATTGTTTCCCTTTTTCCCTATTCTTCCTCTTCCCCACAGCTAACTGGAATGGGGTAGAAGGTGCTTCTAATCAAGAAAGTCAGTGTCCTGGATGTTCTGTCAGACACTAGTCTCCAAGGAAGCGCTCTGCTGTGTTACTGTTATTTATGCTGTTATTTCCTTTCCTCTGGGCTAAACAAAACAGGTCTTCTTTTTTTTCTCCTCCCCCTCCCCCCTCCCCCTCCCCTTCCCCCGCGCCTCCCAAAAAATCCGTAAGGTAACGGGGAAAAGAATCCCGGAGGCAGACCTTCATTTTTGTACGCAGAGATTAGGCGGAGTATAATTACTGGATACTTTTGAATTGCTGGACTCTTTTCCGGAGAGAGCAGATCGGAGTAGATTGTATAATCTTTTTGGAGA